>NC_134876.1:81951173-81956173 GCF_041734735.1 Babylonia areolata
GACTCACTTGTAATACACTTTTAAAAAAATCTAATCGTTAAAATGTGTTCTGTATTTGTTATTATAAAGCTTCGGGTTAAAAAAGAAAGAAAGAAAAAGAAAAAAAAGTCCTGACGGCAGATTCTAACCCTGCGTTCTCGGGTGAGAAGAAACTGTCTTACCCATTACACTATCGTGGCTCCTTAACTAACGTTCTAAAATTTAATATTTAAACATGCTT
This sequence comes from Babylonia areolata, assembly GCF_041734735.1. NCBI lineage: Eukaryota > Metazoa > Mollusca > Gastropoda > Neogastropoda > Buccinidae > Babylonia > Babylonia areolata. The sequence continues at coordinate 81,951,394 of NC_134876.1, forward strand.
TTTTTAAGGGCGATAAATCGATTGCGGTATTCGCAGTGAGAACGCTGTTTAAATCATATTATACTGGTGTATCTTGGGCGTTCAAAAAACCTTTAAGGGCAATTAAAAATTATTTTTAAGTCCGCGGTAAAGGAGACATGGCTATCGCCGCAATCACACTGCAACATTTAGCCGTTTTGTGTGGATCTAGATCTAGATAGATGTACAAGTTTAGTTACACCCGCTGGGAATGTAGTACGACACGGTCGATTCAATTTCTCTTTTATGTTCATTCTAGTTTTATAGTTTTAAAGTTGATATGAAAATTGAGTATTTTGTTAAACTAATAACATGTAGAGCCAAGTACAAGTACTTCCTAAACGTCGTATGAAGTGAAAAGGACTTCATTTTGAGAAAAGACAAGACTGGAAAATTTTTACGTTTCATCAATGGTATTAACTCTCATGGTTTATTATTTCTAACTGTGAATTCCGACTGATTTTGTTGATATTTTTATGGCAGTTTTGGGCATAATCCAGTAAGTGATGAGGCGTTCACAAATCTTTCTCAGAATAAATATTTAATGGTCTCCTTCTCCAATTTTCCATCACATGTTATCGTGTATTGTTGATTGAATATAGGATTGAACCGGCAGGTCAACAACTTGAACTTGAACAAAATGGCGTCCTTCGTTCGCGAGGAATATGAGCACACACTTTGAATATGTATAAATATGTGTACGCTATTGATTTTTGCCCATGACCTTCAGGGCTCAGCCAACAGATCTATAAAGTCCACTCGTCGTATTGATTTTAGTATTTTCCGAAAAAAAAACAATTGGGCAAATGAACATAGTGAAAGCCCTGTACACTGAGAGTAAAACACACAAGCTTTTTATGTATTGAGTATAATTTCAAAATGTAATGTTTAAGATGGGAAAGATCAGTTTAAAGCAAATTAACCCCCCTAGCATTAATTACAGATTAATTTCCCTTTTTTACTATCTGCACCAAAGACATGCAAAATAAATATAACTTCTATGCTTAGCAAAAGAAGTTCCTGTTTGAACAAAAAATGATAAAAATGACTGCTCTTGTTGTTGTGTCGATTATCAGATCAAAGTGCCAAGTTTAGAGAATAAAAAAATATATATAACAGTAAATTCAGTTTGCGTATAATTGGGCTTCTTTTAAAAAAAATTGTGCCCATCCCAGAGGTACAGTATTGTTTTAAACAAGATGACTGGAAAGAACTGAATTTTTCCTATTTTTATGCCAAATTTGGTGTCAACTGACTAAGTATTTGCAGAGAAAATGGCAATGTTAAAGTTTACCACACACACACACACACACACACACACACACACACAACCGAATACCGGGTTAAAACATAGACTCATTTTGTTTTACACATTTGATGTGACGTGGTGTGTCCAGCTGGTCAATACGCACTTGCCAGTCTGGAGAAAAGCGAATCATAGGGAGAACAGTTAGGACAGATGGGCTGAAGGAGGGAGACGAGAGGGGTGGGTGAGTGAGGCGAGCGGTGGGGGAGGTAGCAGTGTTGCAATGGAAGCCGTGACAGTGATCGCCCTGTGCAGTCAATTGACTCCATCACTCTGACTTCTCTAGTTTTTGTTGGACAGCTCTCGGGTTGATTTGATCAGTGTCGCTGTCACTGGAGGCGCTGGTGGCTGACTGCTGATGGTGGTGGTGGTGGTGGTAGAGGTGGGAGGTAGTACTGGTGGTGGTGGTAGTGAGTAGAGGGGGAGGGGGGTAAGGGGTTAGCTGGATTGCGTTCCCAGCCTTTGCCTTCAGCTGCTGTCTGTGACTTCATCCAGCCACTGCTGACTTAGTCATCCTGAATATGATTGAGTGGATTACTGTGTGAGCGCGCGCGCGTGTGGGGTGTGGGGGATGATGGGGGGGGCGGGGGGTGGGGGTGGGGGGGTAGGTATGTAAAAGTGCAAGTGTACAGTTGGTTTTTGTTTTCATTTGTCGTGTGGATAGTTGCTCCCACTCACTGTCTGTCTGTCTGTGTGTCCCTCACTCCAGCTCAAAACCAACATGAACACACAGCAGAATCGGTAGGAAGCAAGAAATATTGTATGTGTGCAACATAATACAATACAATAGAATACAACACAATACGATGCCACATTATCTATCCCTCACGGGGAAAGGGGAAAGTCGTGGCCATGAAGAAAAAGACAGAATGGTGCATATCAATGGGAGGGAGATAAATACGTAATGTTGAGAACACGATCATATAAATATGTATCACAATGTGTGTGTGTGGTGTGTGTGTGTGTGTGTGTGTGTGTGAATCACCTCCTCTCCCAGTCTGCCTCACTCACTCATAGCTTCCGTGTGTATACACGTGCACATACGTGCGCGCGCGTGCCCGCGGAGGAATCTCAACCTGCAATTTCCTGACATGAGAATGCTACAGCATCAAGATTTCAGCCGATGGAAGCTTCAGCAATATCTATATCTATCTATCTATCTATATATTAATACATATTATATATATATATATATATATATATATATATATGTGTGTGTGTGTGTGTGTGTGTGTGTGTGTGTGTGTGTGTGTGTGTGTGTGTGGTTCAAAACAAAGTAGTGAAATAAAAAGAATCCTTCTTGCTTGTTATGAGCAGAAATGTGAATTTACATATCGAAGATCGAGGGGGTGAAAGAAATTGTGGAAAGAGGATAAAAAGTTTTTGAGGGGGGGCGGGGGGAGGGGGTAGGAAAAAGAAAAGGAAAGGGGAAATAAGAAAAAAAATATATAAAGGACCTCAGCTTGATGAAAGGGGATCAAGACCTTACAGCCAAAGGCCTGGAACACTTTTTGAATAACTTAGCTGGTTCCAGACTCTCTCTCTCTCTCTCTCTCTCTGTCTCTCTCTCTCTCTCCCCCGTGTCCCTCTCCCTGCCCCTCTCTCTCTCTCTGTGTCCCTCTCTCACTCTTTCTTTCTCTCTCTCTCTCTCTCTGTCTCTCTCTCCATGTCCCTCTCTGTCCCACTCTGTCCCTCTCTCCGTGTCACCCTCTCTCTCTCTCTGTCCCCCTCTCTCTCTTTCTCTGTCTCCCCTCTCTCTCTGTCCCCCCTCTCTCTCTTTCTCTTTGTCCCCCCCCTCTCTCTCTCTCTCTGTCCCCCCTCTCTCTGTCCCCCCTCTCTCTCTTTCTCTTTGTCCCCCTCTCTCTCTCTGTCCCCCTCTCTCTCTCAGTCCCCCCTCTCTGCCCCCCCTCTCTTTCTCTTTGTCCCCCCCTCTCTCTTTCTCTTTGTCCCCCCCTCTCTCTCTCTGTCCCCCCTCTCTCTCAGTCCCCCCTCTCTGCCCACCCTCTCTTTCTCTTTGTCCCCCCTCTCTCTCTGTCCCCCCTCTCTCTGTGCCCCCCTCTCTCTCTTTCTCTTTGTCCCCCCTCTCTCTGTCCCCCCTCTATCTGTCCCCCCCTCTCTCTTTGTACCCCCTCTCTCTTTCTCTTTGTCCCCCCCTCTCTCTGTCCCCCCTCTCTCTCTGTGTCCCCCCTCTCTCTCTGTCCCCCCTCTCTCTCTTTGTCCCCCCTCTCTCTCTGTCCCCCCTCTCTCTCTGTGTCCCCCCTCTCTCTCTGTCCCCCCTCTCTCTCTGTGTCCCCCCTCTCTCTCTGCCCCCCCTCTCTCTCTGTCCCCCCTCTCTCTCTCTGTCCCCCTCTCTCTCTTTCTCTGTCCCCCCCTCTCTCTCTTTGTCCCCCCTCTCTCTCTGTCCCCCTCTCTCTTTCTCTCCTTCTCTCTTTCTCTGTCCCCCTCTCCCTCTCTCTTTCTCTCTGTCCCCCCCTCTCTCTCTCTCCGTGTCCCCCCTCTCTCTCTCTCCGTGTCCCCCCCCTCTCTCTCTCTGTCCCCCCCTCTCTCTCTTTCTCTCTGTCCCCCCTCTCTCTCTCCGTGTCCCCCCCCTCTCTCTCTGTGTTCCCCCTCTCTCTCTGTCCCCCCTGTCTCTCTCTGTCCCCCCCCTCTTTCTCTCTCCATGTCCCCCCTCTCTCTCTGTCCCCTCTCTCTCTGTCCCCCCTCTCTCTGTCCCCCCCTCTTTCTCTCTCCGTGTCCCCCCCCCCTCTCTCTCTCCCTGTCCCCCCCTCTCTCTCCGTGCCCTCCTGTCTCTCTCTCTCCGTGTCCCTCCCCTCTCTCTCTCTCTCCGTGACTCCCCCCTCTCTCTCTCTGTCCCCCCCCCATCTCTTTCTCCGTGCCCCCCCCTCTCTCTCTCTCCGTGTCCCCCCCTCTCTCTCTCTGTCCCCCCCCTCTCTCTCTGTCCCCCCCCTCTGTCTCTCTCTCCGTGTCCCCCCCCTCTCTCTCTGTCCCCTCCCTCTCTCTCTCCGTGTCCCCCCCTCTCTCTCTCTGTCCCCCCTCTCTCTCTCTCTCCGTGTCCCCCCTCTCTCTCTCTGTGTTCCCCCTCTCTCTCTTTGTCCGCCCCCCCTCCTCTCGCTCTCTCTCCGTATCCCCCCTCTCTCTCTCTTTCTCTCTGTCCCCCTCTCTCTCCGTGTCCCTCTCTCTCTATGTCCCCCCTCTCTCTCTCTCTGTCCCCGTCTCTCTTTCTCTCCCTCCCTCCAGCCCTCACAAGACAGAAGAAAAGGCCTTTGATCAGCTGTGCACTGTTAACCGACGCGCTATAAAACATGCAGTGTTCCAGTTCCCGGCATCAGGATTATTTATTTGATTGGCAGAAATCGAAGGCTTCATCTGCAGACTTTTTTTGTTTTGTTTTGTTTTTGTTTTTTGTTTTTGTTTTGCTTTGAGATTAAGACTCTGTGTGTGTGTGTGTGTGTGTGT
>NC_134876.1:81958673-82013673 GCF_041734735.1 Babylonia areolata
TGCTATTTGATTTGACTGGTACATTTGCATATACCAGTATATATATATATATATATATATATATATATGTGTGTGTGTGTGTGTGTGTGTGTGTGTGTGTGTGTGTGTGTGTGTGTGTGTGTGTGTATCTAGAGATCAAAGATGAGAGGACTGACCACCCTTCTACCATCCATGAAGGATTTGTAGTGCAGACCTTCATTGCGACGGGCGCAATAGCCGAGTGGTTAAAGCGTCGGACTTTCAATCTGAGGGTCCCGGGTTCGAATCTCGGTGGTGCCTGGTGGGTAAAGGGGTGGAGATTTTTCCGATCTCTCAGGTCAACGTATGTGCAGACCTGCCAATGCCTGAACCCTTTTCGTGTGTATACGCACGCAGAAGATCAAATACGCACGTTAAAGATCCTGTAATCCATGTCAGCGTTCGGTGGGTTATGGAAACAAGAACATACCCAGCATGCACACCCCCGAAAACGGAGTATGGCTGCCTATGTGTTGGGGTAAATAAACAAAACGGCCATACACGTAAAATGTTAAATGTTACATGTTTGTCTAAGTGTGTAGGTGTGCGTGCCTGAAATCTGATTGAATGACACAGGAAACGAATGATGAGCGTCCAATGGCAGCCATCAGTCTGCTCTACCCAGGAAGGCAGCCTGTTATGTAAATGACTTCGTGTTTGTAAAGCGCTTAGAGCTTGGTCTCCGACCGAGGATAGGCGCTATATAAGTATCCATATCAAGCAATCAATGCGACACACTCACCACTCTTCATGAAGTACCCTCTCTTCTGAAAGTGCCAGTACTCTGGATGAAGAATCCTAGTTTTAAGCCTCAAAAGTTATTTCATTTTATTTTTGATTTGTGTTTGTGGTAGTAGCAGTAGTTTTTTTTCCTTTGGCCACTGAGATGAAATATAACTGAATGTTTCAATGACAGAAGTAACAGCTGGGTAGAGGAAATGGGTGAATGGCGAACGAATATAAAGTGTTGTCCAGTTTATAATACTGTAAGTTTATTCAGTATTATAACAAGATAGAATGTTACAACCTGACTTACAAGATTGTTCTAAACAAAACGTGTTTCACGCAAACATGTCATCTATGAATAGGATACAATTCATTGAACTGTTTTGGTGTATATATCTTTAAACAAAAACCGACTTATAGTCATATCAGGATCTTTATGTTCATATTCACTTTGGAAATATTGCCATATATCAAATGTATCTCGAAATGAAAACTTGAAACAAGGAAGTTGGAAGAAAAAAGTCTTCCGGGGTTCTTAATGTGACAGTGGTTCGGGAAATGGGAAGGTGGGGAGGGAGGGGAGGCGGGTGTGTGTGTGTGTGGGGGGGGGGGGGGGGGGTAGTTTTGGTCAGATCACTGGTCTCTAGAGTGGTCCGGTTGTCTGTGTGACTTCTCTGTTTTCTGTTGGACGGCTCTCACATTGATTGGATCAGTGCCGCTGTCTCCAAGCGGGGGCAGGAGAGGGGTGTGGGGGGTGAGGGTAGTTCTGGTGGTATTCTGGTTGAAGTTCTGGTGTGGTGGTAGTTGTGCTTTTCTGTAGCGTGTATGGATTTTTCCGAATACAGTGACGCCTCCTTGAGCAACTGAACTGAACTGCAAACCTTGACTTTACTCTCTCTGTGTCTCTGTCTCTGTCTCTCTCAAACATTGGAGACGAATGACTGGGGGGCGAGGGGGGGGGGGGGGGGGGGCACAGTACCAGCCTGTCACATGGACATTTTAAGCAAATGACAAAGATACCAAAGTGCCGCTTATCCCTTTGCAGTTTAGTACACTTTGATTATGTTTTTCCTTTCTGTTCCATTTTATTTGTATTGCACCATTTTTGTTCTGATTTGTACCTACTATGTCATTAGAGCTTTACAGCTAATGACATTAAACATTTCAGTGTTCAGTTCAGTTCAGTTCTGTGTGTGTGTGTGTGTGTGTGTGTGTGTGTGTGTGTGTGTGTGTGTGTTACGTTGCATCGTAGGCCTGCTGCACTTTTTGAACTCTGCTGTCTTTTTGTGTTGTGGGGTGTTGTGTTCTGTGTCTTTTCGCTCTGGTCACGACCAAAACACGTATTCCCGCAGTGCGCTTCTATGCTTGTCAGCGTGAACATATGATTTCCCCGTATCAAGGTGGATTTTTCAATGGACTGATTGATGCCAGAGACAAATGAAATGAAAAGAACCTGTGATAAATGCTTCGTAAACGAGATTGCTGATGAGTTTCACTATTTGTTTGTGTGTCCTTGTTTTGATAGCGTGAGATATAAAAAAAAATCTAGATATTATAGAACCTGGTCAAACTCCATTAAAATTCAATTCTTTTCTGGGGAAATAAAGAATATTATTAAAACTTCAATCATTTGTTTCTTCTATATGTAATTCTTTTCGAGAAAAAAACCCCAACAACAACCTGTCTGTTGATATGGAAAAGAATGTTGTCAGTTGCTAAGGAAAAATTAATTGTTAGTGTGTATTTCCGTGTTTGCGCAAATGGGCTTTTTTTGTTTTCTTTTTGTTCTTTTGACATCACTCTTTTTGTTTGTGTGGTATGCGTAAAAGATGAATGTATGTAACGATTCAATACCCCCAGGGGCACAAGAAATAAACACTTTGCCTTGCTTTGCATTGCCTTGTCTTGCCTTGTCTTGACTTGCTTTGTCTTGCCTTGTCTTGCCTTGCTTTGTCTTGCCTTGATTTGCCTTGTCTTGCCTTGCTTTGTCTTGCTTTGACTTACCTTGACTTGCATTGCCTTGCCTTGCTTTGTCTTGCCTTGACTTGCCTTGCCTTGTCTTGCCTTGCTTTGTCTTGCCTTGACTTGCCTTGTCTTGCCTTGCTTTGTCTTGCCTTGCCTTGCCTTGTCTTGCCTTGCTTTGTCTTGCCTTGACTTGCCTTGTCTTGCCTTGCTTTGTCTTGCCTTGCTTTGTCTTGCCTTGACTTGCCTTGTCTTGCCTTGCTTTGTCTTGCCTTGCCTTGACAAAAAGTGTTTGCTCTCGTTTTTTTGTTTGTTTGTTTTTGTTTTTGTTTGTTTGTTTTACGTGCGAGCAGTGCAAGCTGAATACACAGCTCTGTGGTATTGTAAAAGAAAAAAAAACAACATGTGACCAAGGAATTCGGAAGCCTCCTAAGAAGCCTCATCTCATTCCAGAGAGTCAAATCCGCTGTTGCTGGAACAGAAACATGCAGCTGGGAAAGAGAGGGGAAGAGGGGAGGAGGGGGTGGGGGGGAGGAAAAGAGGGAAGTGAAAACTTTTCTTTCAACTGGGACTGGTGAAGAAGAACAAGAAGAAGAAGAGGAAAGCAAGACAAGAGAGAGAGAGAGAGAGAGAGAGAGGAGAGCTGGGACTTCCTGAAAACAGGGGGATCAAGGCCTCACTGCAGAAGGCTGCCACGTCAGCTGAATACCTATCGCAAGATTCGGCATCCCTCCTCCCTTCCTCCCTCCTCCCTCCGCACCCCACCCCTCTTGTTTCTGTCTCTGTCCCCGCCGGTGGTGTTTTGTTGCAAGATGCAAGAATACTTTTTTTAAATTTTTTTTTAAGATAAATTGTTGACGCTTTTGCTGATAAAAGGGCCAAATTAAAACAGTAGTGAATGAATACATGAATCGATTAACAAGTTAATAAATAAATAAATAATGAATAAATAGATAAATTCTCGTCCACAGAACAATGCAAAGGTAGATAAATCACCCAACGTTTCAATACTAAAAACAGATTCATTAATGAATATTATTAGCACACGTGGTAGATTGCGAAAATACCCAATCAAAAGTAAATGAACAGGTAAATCAACACATAAACAAAACTACAAGAAAATAGATGGAAAATAAACATGGTTTTTATTTTAAAACAAAATTGTTATATATACCCAACACTTATAATCATACACACATACATTCCAGACATAAAATGTGGTAGGCTAAGGTACAAATTCCTGACTATGTAATCACAAACAAGTAACAAATACATTTTTAAACTATGCGCATTCACCGCAGACCTAAAATGCAGCAGGAGAAATTATAACACCCCATCTACACTCCTCTCAGTGGACAGCAAACAGCCCAGTGTGACACGGGCTGTGTGTATGACAGCAAACAGCTCAGGTTTCACTCTGGCTCCTTGAATGACAGCAAACAGCCCTGTGCCATACAAGCCTATTGTGTGTGTGTGTGTGTGTGTGTGTGTGTGCGCGCGCGCGCGCGTATTTTTGTATGCATGCATATGGTGTGTGTTTTTCTGCCCTTCACCAGCACCAGGATATAACCCACCAGATGGACCGCGTCCGAACGGATATACACCTGGACAAGCAGCCAGGACTTCATCCTTCAGCAGGCAACCAGGGCTTCCCCCCTCCCTCGGAACGCCAGAAGAGCCAGGACTTGACCCGTCTTCAGACAACCAGCACTTCCTCACCAGCGCCACTCCCCCACTCCCATCCTCTCTGGAACGCCAGACCAACGGCCAGGACTTCACTCCTCTTGGATCTTCCACCCCCTTTATGAGAGCCAGTGCTCCCCCCCTTGGAACGCCAGGCGGACCTTCCCACCCGAACAGATGTACAGGAGTCACCCCCTCGAAAAACACATCCTTCGCCGAACCAAGCCAAAGTGTTGAACAATTTGAATTCAGGGCGTCCTCCAACAGGTCGCTACACCTGACATCTGGACCTCCATTCCTAGCTGTCCACACGGAAGGATCGACATCCTAGTTGAGTTAGGGTGTCTTGCTGTTCAGTAATGGTCCACATGACTTTTTCACATTTGACATTCGTTATTAGTTGTTTATCTTTTACGATTTTTTATATAATATATATACTTAAATGTCTATTTCAAATACATTCCATATTTGATGACACCCCCCTTCTACCCTGTTTCCCTCAACTCACCATTCACCCCTTTCTCTCCTACCTTGTAAATGATAACATCTAAATATGAAAATGAGTATTTTAACAAAATGCCTACAACTACCGGTATGTGTGATGGGACATTAAACAAAACTCCACTCCCAATGGTCCGCAGCAGAAATGGACTTATTTTAATTGTCAGGTCACTGGTATGCTATGCATTTATGCTGTGTTTGTATGGGAGAGAAAGTCTGCTGTATCAATGGAATATGAAAATTATGACAGTAATAATAGGAGCGGAGGAAAGAGTATAAAGAGGGAGGCGGAGTCGTGTATGAGTGTGTGGTGTATGAATGTCATCCCCTGCATGTGGGGGTACCAATGAGAGGTCACATGCCTCAAGTTTTGCCTCTCAGAATGTTCACTTGTTTATTCATTGCTGTAGTGTGATGTTAATTGAGAACGTGAGGAGAGGAAATGTCAGTCAAAGATAAGTGACAAAGTTGGTGAATGAACGAGTGAAAGAACGTATTTTATAAAAATAAAAAAATAAAAATGTGATTACACTTGTGTTCATCTGAGTGTGTGTTCTTTGTTCGCTTCGTATCCTGAGCTGTGTACAAAGGACTGGACGTCATGTCGTAGAGTGAAGGAAAGAACTAGTTCATAATTAGTTCATAACATTCATCCATGACGAGCATTTTCCAAGGGAAGAACCCCGGTTTGTAATGGAATTATCTAGTGGTTCGGACTTCTTTGCATGTATGTCGGTCAGGTTCAAGAATGACTGTACATCTCTCCTCCACCTCCGACACTTTCCAATATCACTTCATCCCCTTCTGGCCGTCCCCGCAAAAAAGCAAACTGTTATTCAGATTTTCTTATTACCACAACATACCCATACAGAATTATTGGATCAGCATAAACCCGATGACATTACTGCTCGGCAGTTTCATAAATCCTAAGAGCGTGTGCTGCGCATGGAAACGGTTGTCAACATAAAACGGGCACCTGTTTATCTCGGCCTCCGTTCTGAGCTGCGTGGTTTACGGGGCCGGCTGCCAACAAAGGGGTCGACTGCACTCGACAGTAAATTGTCTTGCTGCTCAACACTGGCCCATGCCGGACAATGGCTTGTCTGGACTGTCTGTGCACGTGAATGTCAAGCACCAGCCGGATGTTTTGTGTGCAGGGCAAAGGCCATTCTGTTGACGGGGTAGGAAGGCTGTGTTATGCCATTGATGGGCCTGGTATGTTTCTTTTACCAGTTCTACCCTCCTTCCCAATTCTCCATGTTTATACCCGCAGTAGCTGTTTGCATGTTTGTGCTGCAGAGGAGGAAGGAAAAACAGGAAAGAAATACAGATAGATACCCTTTACCTATCCCACCAGATAATAGAGAAAGGCACGGGCTTGACCCTTATGTGGATACCATCCCACTGTGGGATAAAGGGAAACGAGATGGCAGACAGAGCTGCAAAAGATGCCACCTCAAAAGACAACCACACTGACCTCGGACTATCCCAGGCAAAGGTGCAAAGCAAGGTTCGAACCGCCGCGTTCAAACTGAGAAACGAACACATGCGAACCCGTTGCCAGACACATGGGTGGCTCTTCCTCCCGACGAAGGGGAAGAGAGAACGCCTCCGCATACCCCGGACAAACGTCAAAGTCCTAAAAAGGATCAGGACCGAATGCCGAAGGAACGTCCTCATGGACATCAAATGTGCATGTGGCAGCGACGCCACACTTGCACACGCCTTCAGCGAGTGTTCGGATCTCGCCAACACACTGACCCCACTATGGGTTTATAGAAAAACCCACGACCTCAGTGTCCAGGACTTTCTCCATTCCCACCCCACCCTGGGGCTGGGGCCTGTGAGAACCTTGACCGACTCTCTCCTGTCCTCGGGCGTTGCCTCGTGGTTTTAACCACTGCGCCATAGGAGCACGGGAGCGTAATGTGCGTGTGAGAGAAGTATGCATGGCGGTAAAGGGACACTTCCCACCGATGGATGACCAGGAACCAACCCGAACGGACCACCACCCCTAAGAGGAGCCAGGAACTAGCTAGGATACCCATCGGACCACCAGCCAGGACTCCACCACCCGATCACAGCCAGGACTCCACCACCCGAGCACAGCCAGGACTCCACCACCCGAGCGCAGCCAGGACTCCACAACCCGAGCACAGCCAGGACTCCACTACCCGAGCACAGCCATTATATCACCCGAGCACAGCCACTTCACCACCCGAGCACAGCCAGGACGCAGCGCGGACCACCCTTGGATCGCAAACACGGACATCCCCGGCCGCCAGGACACAGCGAGGACTCCCCTCGGACCGCCAGCCAGGACTACGCCCCCACAGGACCACAGGTCCAATGCCTCGACCACACAACTCCTCACGGAAAAGACCAAAGCCACGAACAACATGACCTTCAGGGCGAAATGCCAATAGGTCGTTAACCTCACCCATACGGCTTCACGTTTTCCCTTGCAACACCTGTGGGAAGTGCTGCGCATCCAGAATCGGCCTCTTCTCCCATATGAGGACACACACCGACAGATAAGCCTGCCTGCCTACTCATCCGTCGGTCCGACGGGAGACTCCATTGACGGCGCCCTGACCTGTTTGAAATCCTGCGTTACAGATCCAAGTCACATTGTTTCCGAACAGTTGCTTACTTGGTTTTGGAAATCTTACCACAAAATGTCACTGTTTCACTGTTAAATCTTTCAGATCTAATCTTAATTTGTTCAAACGATATGGTATTCTAAACTAGTTCTGCAGACCATTGTCTACCCCTTCCCCCTCGACCATCAGTGTGTGCGTTATATGTCTATGCGGGGCTTGGGTGTGAGACTGGTGAGGTGAGTTGTGAGTGATGTTACACAACTTTTGTACTGTTTTTCACACACTGCTTTTAGCTTATCGTGTTTCCCCCCCAGTAATTCATCGAATAATTCATGCCACATGATTTGTAAAACGCATTTAGAGCTAGGTTGAGCGCTATGCAATACACATTATTATTGTTATCATTATCATTATTATTACTGAAACGGTGTTTCGCTCTGCTGTTCGTGTAAGGAGTTTGCAGGTAAACGGGCAAGGTTGCTATGGAGGTCAGGCGGTATTCAAGTGAGGACACAGGTAATGCAGCAGTTAAAATCCCCTTCAGTGTCAGGGGGAAAACAGCAGAAAGTGGTGTTTCAGGTCATAAAACATTATCCAAAACAATAAGCCTAAAACCGAGAAAATGGCCTGGAGATATACCACTCTAGACGAACTGTGTGAATTTTCAGCCTCCCAGAGCTATTTCTCTTTTTCTGATTATCAGTGATCAGTGACGTCACTGCACGTACGTAATACGTTTATGGCAGTCATGGGGTTTTACTAACACTGTGACAAAGACGGGAACGTTTTTGTTTGTGTGTGTGTGTGTGTGTGTGTGTGTGTGACAGCACAACCCCACACCAGCAGTGGTAGGGCCGAGCACGTGAACCCCGCTCCTTCTGACTGACACAGGGAGCGACAAACCGTTTTATTTCCTCCCATGAATCCAATCCCAATGGCTGATTTGGTGAGTCTCTCTATCTGTGTGTGTGTGTGTGTGTGAAGTGAGCAGGTTCAGGCAGACCGCTGGAAAGACGTACGTGAATATCCTTTCTCTCCCCTCCCCTCCCCCCCGTCCCCTCCTGTGGTCTTGCACACGACTACCCCTCTCCCACCCTTTCCACACCATTTGTATTTTGTTTCTCTCTCTCTCTCTCTCTCTATCTCTTTCTCTCTCTCTCGCCACCACTTCAATGTTCTTATCCCACTAATGTTTGTCCCTTTTTTCATATCAAAATATTCATTTACTCCTTTATTTGTTTTGTTTTTTCTCAAGGCCTGACTAAGCGCGTTGGGTTACGCTGCTGGTCGGGCATCTGCCTGGCAGATGTGGAAAAAGCGTATATGGATTTGTCCGAACGCAGTGACCGTCGCCTCCTTGAGCTACTGATACTGATACTGATTGTCCTTTTTTTTTTCTTCTTTTTTTTGTCCCCTTCAGTCTTCCTTTCTTTAAATGGCATGTCCTGCACTCACTGACTTTTCCATAACTTCCCCCCCCCCCGGACCCCCCCCCCCCTCCCTGATGACGAAAAGGTTGCGAGTCAGGACATGTCTTCTCTTGTGACTGATGGCGGTGTTTCTCTGTCTCCGATTCTAGAGAGAGATAATGGAGTTTGCAGAGCCCAAGATATGTTTCGCGTTGCCTCGAGCAGAAAAGCATATCTTGTGTTCGTGCGAGTTTTTGGTCTGTTTTAATGTCAGAGGTTCAAATTGTATAATTATTTTTTTTTTTTAAGTTTCAAGTTAATGATAGAATTTTGCTTTTCTGTGACAGTTTCTCACGATTGGCCTTTTGTTATCACGATACAGCTTGGAAACTTTTGAGGTGTCTGTGAAGAAAATGAATATGTTTCAAAGGCAGTTTGCTGTCCACAGGGACGCGCACGCGTATACTCTCGTACACACACACACACACACACACACACACACACACACACACACACACACACACACACACACACAGATATATAGCCCGTGTATTACTGAAAAAGTGAATCGACTCCCGAATGCGAATATTAAAAAAAATTAAATAGAGAGAGAGAGAGAGAGAGAGAGAGAGAGAGAGAGAGAGAGAGAGAAGAAGAAGAAGAAGAAAAAGAACAGGAGAAAGAATGGAAAAAAAAGGGGGGTGGGGTTGAATGGTGTAAAAAGAGGAAAGAAACAGTCCGAAACACAAATGAACGTAAAGAAAACAAAGAAAGAGAGAGAAAAGGAGAGAAAGTAGAGAAAAAGAAAAGTCTAGGAAAGCCTCCTCAGCAGCTGCAGCAGCCTAAACAGGGACGCGACACCTCATCTCCAGTTTCATTTGCATCCATCATTCCCCCTGGCTACAGGTGCAACGTCTAGAATGAACTCTTTTGCAGATCGTGTCAACGGATTACAAAACAAAATCCATAGTCTTCCCCCCTTCTCTTCACCCCCCCCCCCTCCCTCACCCCCTCCTTACTCTGTTCCGTATCAGTCACTTTCTTCAGCCCAGTCTCCCCCCCCCAGCCCCCCTACCCCCTCTCTCCCTTCCTCCATCTTCTTTCCCCCTTCCCTCCAAACTTAAAAAAGTTTTGGATTCTCAGTTTCTTCAGAGCTATATCATATACCTTTACACCACATCTGCCATATACCTTTACACCACATCTGCCTAATCATAACGCAATAGTACACCATGGAAGTTTAAAAGAAACTAAAACAAAAAAAAAGTGGGAGAAATGGGGATTGGGTGGTGGTGCCGTATGCACTAAATCCAGCAGATGCCCAGCCAAAACATGAAACCAGCGTGCTGATCTACCCGAAGTGAGCCACCTTACTGATTGAAACGTATTCCGGAGTGCACTGGCCTCAGAACAGACAGGGTTTTTTAACGTCAAGGAAAGAAGCAACTTAAAAAAACCGAAACAAGTAGAATAGAGAAACGAAACGATACGATATAAATCGTAAAGTAAATGAGTTAAGAAAAAAAAAAAACGAACAAATAATGAAAATGTGTATTCTGCAGCAGAAGTACTTAAATGGGAACTGTTACAACTCTACCGTGAAAATAAACATACATAGTAAAGAAAATAAATAGCATTACAGGCAAGGGAAGGCATATGAAAAATCGTCTTTACTCTTTGTTTGTCTTAATATTCATACACAATAGCCAAACTGTGAAATCGAATGCCGTGTGTCATTACTCCAACCTGTTTTTGAATATGACTCCTCTCTTTTATTCTGAGGTAATGAATGAATGTATATATATACATCGATGGATGAATCAATGAATTAATGAATAAAACAAATGATACAATACTTCATTCAATACTTTTTTAAAATTTTTTACAAGACCCAATTCTGTCTGTCTCATTTTGTGTCTTTTGCATCTGTTCTGCTTTTATATGTCACTTCTCTGTCTCTTCGTCTCCCAGTACATTGTGCAAACCAATTATCTGGAAGAAAAAAAAGACAATGAACTACAGTGAGTCTGCTTGCCTGAAGACTGTGCTGGTGTTATATGGACTTTAAAAGAACAAAAAAATGTAGGCGTCCGTCAAAGCAACTCCACCTTCTCTCTCTCCCTGTGTTACACACACACACACACACACACACACACACACACTCTCTCTCTCTCTCTCTCTCTCTCTCTCACACACACACATTCTCTCTTTATGTGCCCCAGTGACCAATCAATTTTCACAGAATTGACAATACATCCATCTTTTATTGTTGTTGTTGTTTTTAAACTCCAACCAAGATTGTGCTGGAGTGTAACATTTCCATACGAAATGCTCTTGTTCCTTTCTTCTTCTTCTTCTTTTGTTTTTTGTGTTTTCTTTTTCATCTTTTTTTTATTATCTTTTTATCTTTTTTATTGTCTTTTTTAAATCTTTTTTTAATCTTTTTTAAATTATCTTTTTAAAATCTTTTTAATTATCTTTTTTATCTTTTTTTTAATGTACAAGTTCGCTGCAGTACTTTCCACCGTCATGAACAAGTTCCTACTCTTACGGTCAGTATCACTGACTATAGACAGCTCGCGAGGAACTGGAGTTAGGAGAAAAACCCAATAGACAGGGAAGGCGAAGGGAGGTTGAAGGGGGGGTGGGGGGTGGTGGGGGGTGATAGGACTGTGGGTGTGGGGAGGGCGAGGAAGGTGGGCGCGCGGGTTGGAGTTGCAATGGAAGTCGTGACAGTGATCGCCCTGTGCAGTCAATTGACTCCATCACTCTGACTCCTCTGCTTTTTTGTTGGACAGCTCTCGGGTTGATTTGATCAGTGTCGCTGTCACTGGAGGCGTTGGTGGCTGACTGGTGGTGGTGGTGGTAGTGGGAGGTGGTGGTGGTGGTGGGAGGTAGTAGTAGTGGTGGTGGTGGGAGGTAGTATTCGTGGTGGTGGTAGTGGGAGGTGGTGGTGGTGGTGGGAGGTAGTAGTAGTGGTGGTGGTGGTGGTGGTGGGAGGTGGTGGTGGTGGTGGGAGGTAGTATTCGTGGTGGTGGTGGTGGGAGGTGGTGGTGGTGGTGGGAGATAGTATTCGTGGTGGTGGTGGTGGGAGGTGGTGGTGGTGGTGGGAGGTAGTAGTAGTGGTGGTGGAGGTGGTGGTGGTGGTGGTGGGAGGTGGTATTCGTGGTGGTGGTGGTGGGCAGTGGTAGTGGTGGTGGGAGGTAGTATTCGTGGTGGTGGTAGTGGGAGGTGGTGGTGGTGGTGGGAGGTAGTAGTAGTGGTGGTGGTGGTGGTGGTGGGAGGTAGTATTGGTGGTGGTGGTGGTGGGAGGTAGTAGTAGTGGTGGGGGTGGGGGTGGGAGGTAGTATTGGTGGTGGTGGTGGTGGGAGGTAGTATTGATGGTGGTGGTGGTGGTGGTAGTGGGAGGTAGTATTGATGGTGGTGGTTGTGGTGGTGGTGGGAGGTAGTAGTGGTGGTGGAGGTGGTGGTGGTAGTGGGAGGTAGTATTGATGGTGGTGGTGGTAGTGGGAGGTAGTATTGATGGTGGTGGTAGTATTGATGGTGGTGGTGGTAGTGGGAGGTAGTATTGATGGTGGTGGTGGTGGTGGTGGTGGGAGGTAGTAGTGGTGGTGGTGGTGGTGGTGGTATTTAGGTGTGTTGGTAGTAGTTAACTAGTGGTGGTGGTGGTGGTTTCGTGGTGGTATTTGGGTGATGATGTGGTGGTAATGGTGGTGGTGGTGGTGGTGTTGTGGTATTAGGTGGTAGTGATTGGTTGTTGTTATTGTTCTTGGCGATGGTTGTGGTGGTGGGTGGTAGTAGTCACTATGATGGTTGGGTGATGGTGGTTGTGATGTTGGTTGATTGGTTGGTGGCGTTAGTAACGTAGTGGTGACTGTGATGGTTGGATGGTGGTTGGGTGGCGGTGATTTTTGTGGTTGTAGTGAGCTGGCTTGTGTTCTTATTCCTTCGCTTACAGTTGTATATTCTCCGTGGCCTGTCGTCATACCGATGTTGTCATGCAAACTCACTCATCACAAATAGGATTGAGTATTTTGGTGTGAACGTCCGTGCGTGAGAGAGAGAGAGAGAGAGAGAGAGAGAGAGAGAGTGTGTGTGTGTGTGCCCGTGCATGTACACTTTTCTTTTACTTTTCATATGTACTTGTCTCCCTCCCCCCAACCCCTGCCCTTCCATCCTCTTTCTTTCACATTTACATACAACTTTCCTGAACAGACATTTTAGTGTGTACGTGTGTGTGTGTGCGCGCGCGGACACACACACACACACACACACACACACATTCGCCACTTTTAACAGCAGACTTCAACCTTCAAGTCATAAGAATCTTATATATTGTAAGCAAAACGATACAATGATACAGCGTCAACAGGCCACCTACTGAGAAACATTTAAGAAAAACAAAGAATATATATCTATAAAAAAAATTTTAAAAGTAGTAAAAATAAGTAATTGGGGGGGGGGGGGGGAGGAGGGGGGGGGAAGCACTGAACAAGACATCCAACTTTACTGTCGCCAAGAACAAAAATGTTAAATTTACTTGTGGAAATAAAGACTTCAAACACATCATGGGAATGGGATAAAAAGGTTCAGAAAAAAATAAATAAACAGATAAATAAAATACAAATAAAATAAAAGATTCTGGGACGGTTGACAGGGAATCAGGACCCAACGGCAGAAATCTGAGCACGACTTGAATAACTTTGCCAGGGTTCCAGACGCTCTCTCTCTCTCTCTCTCTCTCTCTCTCTCTCTCTCTCTCCCCATGACCTTGGTAGATAAGTTTATCATGCAAACCGACGTCGTTCATGCTCTTCTTCCATTTTCTTGACTTTTTCTTTTGAAGATTTATTTGACATTGTTGGTTATGTTCATGGTACACTATAACAATGGTTCACTCTTACATTGTCAACACGACCGTTTGTGACAGGGCAAATGGCCAATACAATAAAATTCTTGCGTTCTCTCTGTCTGTCTCTCTCTCTGTCTCTCTGTCTCTGTCTCTGTCTCTGTCTCTCTCTCTCTCTCTCTCTCTCTCTCTCCCTTCCCCTTTTTTTTCTCTCTTCCCTATCTCTCGCTGTCTCTTTCTCACCCTCTTTTCTCTCTTTCTTTCTCTTTCTCCCTTTCTCTCTCTCCCTCACTCTCCCACCCCTCTCTCTCCCCCCTCTCTCTTTCCACTGTCTCTACCTCACCCTCATCTCTTTTTTCTCTCTTTCCCCTCCCTGCTAGCCACCCTCTTCCCTCTCTCTCTTTTCCCCTCTGTGTCTCTTCGTCTGCCTCCTTTGTCTCTCTCTCACCCTCTCTCTCCCTCCCACTCTCTCTCTTTCTCTCCATCCCCCTCTCTCATTCCCTCCCCCCTCTCTCTCCCCCTCCTCCATTCTCTATCTCTCTCTCTCTTACCCCTCTTTCTCCCCCTCGCCCTTCTCCCTCTCTTCCCCCCCTTCTCTTTCCCCCTTCTCCCCCCCTCTCTCTCTCTGTCCCTCTCTCTCTGTGTCTCTCACTCTCTCTCTCTGAACACTATTTCAGTGTACAGTGTTCTCTGTTTTTCTCTCTCTAAAACTTGCGTACACACAACAACAACAACAACGAAGAAAAGCCTCTGTTCTACCGTGCATTGTTATCGCTACAGGACCTCACAGCTTTCCAGCAAGGAAGCCAACAGGGAACCATATTTGATTGGCAGAAATCGAATGACTTTATTGCCAAGCGGTTTTATGAAGCCCACGTGTGTGTGTGTGTGTGTGTGTGTGTGTGTGTGTGTGTGAGTGTGTGTGCCGTGCATGGTAATGGTAGTGGGCATAAAACGGGTATCTGGCTAAACCATCTGGGCCCCTTGTTCTGGGCTGCCCGCTTTATGGCCCTGTTCCCGGCGAGGTCGAACCACCGACAGACAGACAGACACTCTGTTGAAGTGATTGTGTCGCTGTTCAACACTGGTCTCTGCCAGACAAAATGGCATGTCTTGTGTTAGTGGAAACGTGCATTGGGGTAACGAGCGAGCAAAGACACAGTATTTTGTTGTTGTTGTTGTTGCTGTTGTTGTTGTTTTTCTACGTACGACTACTAAAGCCAGAGGCGTTGTTCGGGGAATAAATAGTGCGATAAAGTGTGACAGTGTGTGCGTGCTCGTCCTGAGGACTACGTGGTTTTTACTGTGCCATTTTATGCATGCGTGCGCTGTCTCAAGGACTGCATACATGTGTATGTCCATTCCTGCTCTTGTGTATAATCGTTAACTTGAGTTTTTCGTGAACAATTTTTTCAACTAAAATTTAACCTAACTGCAGTTTATTTGTCGTGACTTCAATTCTGTTACAGGTTTGGTCTGCAATTACATGTTCATTCTGAGATGTAAGTGTTTTCGGTAGATTGTCATTACCTTCTGTAAGGTCAACATGAAGAAGATATCATTTGCGCTTTTGGTAGAGAGGCACGTGAATAGGGAATTTAGGATAAATAATGAAAATCAGACTTGGTCTGAAGTTGTTCAAATACATTTCTCTTTGCTGCGATTTTTGTTTTATGCAGAACGTTTGAATGAATGGAGTCTCCCGTCGGACCGACAGACGAGTAGGCAGGCAGGCTTATCTGTTGGTGTGTGTCCTCATATGGGAGAAGAGGCCGATTCTGGATGCGCAGCACTTCCCACAGGTGTTGCAAGGGAAAACGTCTCCAGAAGTTGAGCCCTGCTTCCTTCGCTCACGCTTCTCCTTAATGGCCAGCGTTTTCTTGTTTTCAAACGTCTTTATGCCACCAGAGCACAGCATCCTCCAGCGAGAGCGGTCAAGGGCATCAGTTTCCCAGGGAGCGATTTCTATGTCACAGGCTTTGAGGTTTGTCTTCAAGGTGTCCTTGAAGCGCTTGCAGAACGTTTACACATCACTTAATGTAGTTCCGACAGAAATTTCTCTTTGCTTCAATATTTGTTTCATGCAGAACAGTACACATCACTTAATAAATAATATGCATGTGCATATGGTGAACATGCTATCTAGAGCGACACATTCTCCATTCTCCGGGTTTTGCAGGATCCACTGTGACAAAAACATCAGTATCTATTATTGCATTACTGACAACAAGTGACGGCATTAAGCACATCAGATTCGTTACCCTGAGTGGCACAAGAAGCAGAAAACTGTTTTATTCTCCTCCTAAATCTAATTCTCCAGGCTGGTTTGCAGTTCAGTGCTCTCTGCGTGAATTCAATAGTCCTGACTGAACCCTGTGGGTGAACTAAGAGACTCCCTGCCCTGGTTGCTGGGATGCTGCTGTTTCATTCAAACACTGGACTTTCAGTCTGAGGGTCGTGGCTTCGAATGCCTGTCACGGCGCCTGGTGGGTAATGGGTGGAGAGGTGTTTTTTTCTGATCTCCTGTGTGAACAGATGTGCTGACCTGCCAGTGCCTGAACACCCCTATGTGTGTATACGCATGCAGAAGATCAAATACGCACGTTAAAGATCCTGTAATCCATGTCGGCGTTCGGTGGGTTATAGAAACAAGCACATACCCGGCATGCACCCTCCCAAAAAAGGAGTATGACTGCGTACGAGGCGGTGGTAAAAACGGTCGTACATGTAAAAACCCACTTGTGTATACGAGTGAACATGAAACTCGCAGCTCACAAAGGAAGAATAAGAAGAGATTCTAGTCTTCCTGTCCAAAGGGAAGACAAATGTTCTGTTGTCTCCCGTTTGTTTTGCCTGTCTGTTCAGGAAATATGTCTTGAACTATTGCACACCAAACGACTCGATTTACAGATTAGTGGGTGGGGTTGCTGGTGGCAGGGGATTCATTCCACGACAAATAGACATATTGTTGCTGATTTGGGATCTATCTGACTTGTTACTGTGGGACAACCGCCCCCCCCCCCCCCCCCCCCCCCCCCCCCCCCCCCCCCCCCCCCCCCCCCCCCCCCCCCCCCCCCCCCCCCCAATCGCTATCTTCCAAAAGCAGGGTAAAGACTATTGATGCGATGCAATCATTTTTCTTGTCAGTGTTGTCGATTTCTTGTTTGGAGTCCGTTTTAACCTTTTGACTCGTTCTGCTCTGTCACAGACAGAACTCTCTCAGTTTTTTTTTCCCTCTCTCAACATTCACCCTCTCCCTCTCTTTTCCTCCTTACTATCCTCCTCCTCCTCCTCCTCTTAATCTTTTTTTTTCTTTACACACGGTTGAGCAAAATGTGACTGGAGATTATAGGAAAAGAGAACGTGTGAACTTCACTGCTCTGGCTCTGACTTCGTGTTACTACTGAAGTATTCTGTCATTCCAAAAAAAAAAACAACCGTGGTCAATAACCTCTTTCTTCTTTGTACTTCTTCCCATTCATTTTTTCTTTCCCTCCGGGCAAACAGACAGTGGCTGGACTTCATGAGGACACGCCTCTGTCAAACGGTGGTATTGTTCTGGGCATGCGCAGAGACGGTCCATCTGGGGTTTAAAAAAAAAAGGAGAGAAAAAAAGAAGTCAAACCAACTGAAGTAAGAACACTTGTGAGCACTCCAGCCACAGTTCGTGGGATCGTGACTGACGCTGAGGACTGCGAGGAAGGAAGGGGGATAGGGGGAGGGAGGGAGAGGGGCAGGGCGAGGGAGGGGGGGAGAGGGATAGGGGGAGGGAGGGAGGGAGAGGGACAGGGGGAGGGAGGCAGACAGAGAGGGGAAAGGGGGGTGGAACGGAAAGGAGAGACGTGTGGTGGTGAGGAAAGGGGTGAGGAGTAAAGAGACGTAAGGAGGAAAGAGAGAGGACCAGATCGCCACGTGCCTTCCCCAGCACAGCAAGGAGTCTCTCAAAGTCTGTGTCACCACGTGACCTCTTTGAAGCAGGCCGAGGCCACACGAAAACGGGTCCCCACGAAAACCGCTTGTTCGGACAAGACTCTCTTCATGCATGCAAATCCCCAAACGAACTCCCCCCCCCCCTCCCCCCCCCCTCCTCTTCTGTCTCTTCATCCCTGTTTTTCTTCTCCAAACCCAACCCTTCTTTATCCCCTCTTACACTTTCCAAAGGCGTATGGATGTGCGCCACGGACAACGTTGTTTTATTGCTTTGACTTCTATTGCAGGATTGGAACTGGTGGTTTTGTGTGCGATGTTATTTTTGCGACTGTGTGTGTGTGTGTGTGTGTGTGTGTGTGTGTTTAGATTAGAGATAGCTAGATGGATGGATGGATAGTTGGATAGACAGACAGATAAATAGATAGATAGATAGATAGATAGATAGGTGGGTGGGTGGATTGGTAGGCAGGTAGGTAGATATATGTTGGATTGCAGTTTCATCTGTTGACACATTTGACATAGAATGTAAAAAAAAAAACCCTTCTTTCCACTCAAATCAAACTTGTATTTGTGCTGAGAGAATGTAAAAAAACACACAAAAAATCAGGAAACTCATCGAAAGCGCGCTGATACCGCAAAAATTCCTGTCTGCATTGCTCAAACCTGTTCACTCAAGAACATCTTCAACACATGCATGTGCATAACCTGAAAAAAACAACAACCCAAAAACCAAGCACACAGAACAGACACACTAAAATAAAGGTATCGCAGTCCTACTCACTGGTGTGACATGCAGACCATCTTATGAATATTCTGTATAGGACGGAGCGAACCATTGAAATTGAATCGGAAAACTTAATACTCCACACAGACCTTTCAGTCAGGCGGCAGAAGGACCTTTGGCTCCGGAACGAGTTGGCATGCTACCCGCAACGACCACATTTCACTTTTGTGTATTTGTATTTAATAATAATAATGGTAGTTATATAGCGCTGAATCTTGTGCAGAGACAAATCAAAGCGCTTTCGCACCAGTCATTCACACGCAAGCATAACTCTAAAACTGTAGAAACTAAAGACAAGGAAGGGCAGGCAAGGGAGGCTATTTTGGGAAGAGGTGGGTTTTAAGGCCACGACGTGAAAGAGCTGAGTGTGGAGACTTGACGAAGCGAAAGAGGAAGTTCATTCCAATCGCAAAGTCCAGAGACAGAGAAAGACCGTGGCCAACAGTCGAGTGTTTGAATCTGGGTATGCGTAAACAGAGTGGATCCGAAACCGATCGTAGTGAGCGAGATGGATACTTGTATTTCTTTTTATCACAACAGATTCCTCTGTGTGAAATTCGGGCTGCTCTCCCCAGGGAGAGCGCGTCGCTACACTACAGCGCCACCCATTTTTTTGTATTTTTTCCTGCGTGCAGTTTGATTTGTTTTTCCTATCGAAGTGGATTTTTCTACAGAATTTTGCCAGGAACAAACCTTTTGTTGCCGTAAGTTGTTTTACGTGCGCTAAGTGCATGTTGCACGCGGGACCTCGGTTTATCGTCTCATCCGAATGACTAGCGTCCAGACCACCACTCAAGGTCTAGTGGTGGGGTGGGGGGAGAGAGAAAACATCGGCGGCCGAGCCGAGATTCGAACCAGCGCGCTCAGATTCTCTCGCTTCCTAGGCGGACGCGTTACCTCTAGGCCATCCACTCCATATGTGTTGCTTCTCTCCAGCAGTTTCTCTCCCAACTTGTACAAGGTAAAAAAAAAAGTCTGTCCACCTTGTTTTCAGTCCAAAGCATGGACGTGTCACCAGGTGAGGGGATGCAAGATATGTGGGGATACTTGTAATTTCACAGAGCCAGGGCTTATAATCATTCATCTGAACATATCCTGTATTTTCCAATGAGCCCATTAGGTTGTCCATTTGGTTGTGGTTGGACGTCCAGTTGTTTTTGTTTTTTTTTAATCTTGGGATTCTATAAAGAGTATATGGATAGATAAATTAATACATGCATACATACATAGACACATAGACATACAGTCATATAGAAAAATAGACAGATAGGCAGATTTGTGTGTGTGTGTGTGTGTGTGTGTGTGTGTGTGTGTGTGTGTGTGTGTGTGTGTGTGTGTGTGTGTGAAATAAAAAAAACAAAACAAAACAGTAACAAGATGAAGAGGAGAGAAATAATGGAAATTACTGAGTGAGTGGTAAATGAAAGAAAATATAATTATGTACTGGCATTCTGTTCAATCGACAGATCTAAAAATGATTGTGCATATCTCTCTCTCTCTCTCTCTCTCTCTCTCTCTCTCTCTCTATATATATATATATATATATATATATATATATATATATATATATATACACAACACACACACACACACACACACACACACACACACACACACACACACACACACACACACATCTTTAACAAGTAGGTATTCCTTTTTTAATAGGAGAGATGTGAGAACTGAGAGAACCACCATGACTCCAGTGGGAAGAGGACAAGATAGGGACAAGGGAACGGGAAGGGCTGTGGACTTTGAGGAGGCTGACATCACAGAGGATCTGGAACTCCGGCCAGGGGTAGATAATCACCAGGGACAGGGCTGACGCAGTTGCAGACGACGTGACAGACATGCCGACACAGCCATGACGGTGTAACAAGGACAGAGACAAACGACACGGTGCCGCTTCCCTCTGATCCACGAGTCCCGCGCTTCAGTTGGTGTGTGTGTGTGTGTGTGTGTGTGTGTGTGTGTGTGTGTGTGTGTGTGTTTGCATAGTGATTCCCCCTGCTGATGGAACGGAACGTTTGACGGAAGACTCGGTAGAGGGATGGAAGAACACGTTTCTTCCCCAATCCCAGCCATCTTGTGCATTGTTAGAAAGCGATGGGTTTAGGGAGGAGAGGTTGGGGGTGGGTGTCGGGGTGGGGGTTGGGGGAGTGGGAGCGGTTGGGGAGTTGTTGGGTGGTGCTGTGAGCAGGTCTGGTTTTTTATACTGAGTTCATTTGGTTGGTTTTCCGGTTTCATTGATGGGTTCTTTGGAATTGGTTCGTCGGCTGTTTGTTACTGAGTGCAAGCTCCACAGTATAACTGAAGCAAGAAGCTCACAGATCGTTTGAATCCGTTATTGTCTACTTTGTCGTTTTCTTCGTGTGTGTGTGTGTGTGGGGGGGGGGGGGGAGAATGGGGTGTGGGGGGGGGGGGGGGGTTCAAGCTTTTCGTCTTACATTCACCTTGAGAGCTTTCCAGTTATGTTTCACACAGGACTCTCTCTGTCCTTTTCTTTCTTTCTCTCTCTCTCTCTCTTTCTCTGTCTATTTCCTCTCTCTCTCTCTCTCGCTTTCTTTCTCCCTCTCACACACACACTCTCTCTTTCTCTTTGTCTGCCTCTCCCTTCCTCCCTCACTCTCTCTTTTTTCCATACCCCATCCCTGCATCTCTCCCTACCCTCTCTCTCTCTCTCTCTCTCTCTCTCTCTCTCTCCCAGTCTCTATAAAAAAATATTTTTTTCAAAGCCTTTTTTTCTGCTGCACGTCTCCACAAACTCCATCATACCATTCCAGCTGCAGGCAACAGGATTATTGGATCAGCAGAGTTGCAGCGAACTTCATCGCCAGACATTTTTATGAACTCTGTATGTGCCGTACATGGTAATGGCAGTTGACATGAAACGGGTGTCAGTCTATATGGATTTCTCAGTGCATGGTCTAAAGGACCACGCTTTTCGTTCTCGTTTTTCCTGCTCTGCATCTTCCAGGAAGACACGGCATGTGATGACAGTCGATGCATCGTAATGAAAATCCCCGAGCCCTATTTTCGTGTGCATGCATGGCAAATCAATTGATGCAGCATACCTATAATAAAAGGTGTCATGAGCTCTAGTTTATGGCGTGTATTGTATTTTTCAACTGTCTGTTCCGGATATTTTTTTTCTCCCATATTTTTTTTCTTAAAAAAGGTGGAGAAAGCACAAGTACGTGTGTGCATGACCTGGAATCTACGTTTTAATATGCTTGTGCTGCATGTGCTCAGTTTGTGTGTGTGTGTGTGTGTGAGAGAGAGAGAGAGAGAGAGAGAGAGACAGAGAGAAAGAGAGAGAGCGAGAGAGAGTGCGCGTGTGTGTGTGTTTGTGTGTGTGTGTGTGTGTGTGTGTGTGTGTGTGTGTGTGTGTGTGTGTGTATTGATGCCAATAGGTGCGCGCGTGCACACACTGTCTTTTAGACATGGACGTTTAGTGTGCGGCCTTTGTTTGGTGTTGACTGTAAAGTAATTGTTTCTGCTGTTCACTTTGGACAGCCTTGATTCATTTGAAATCGGTTCATGCAGTTATATGGCTCTCATTCACGTGTCTTTTCCACACAATGTTCATGTATTAAATTCCTTCTTCTTCGTTCGTGGGCTGCAACTCCCACGTTCACTCGTGTGTACGCGAGTGGGCTTTTACGTGTATGACTGTTTTTACCCCGCCCTGTAGGCAGCCACACTCCGTTTTCGGAGGTGAACATGCTGGGTATGTTCTTGATTCCGTACTTCGTTCAAATCAAGAGTCAAGCGAGTGAACGCCAGATGGACAGAGAGTTAGAAGAAGGTAGTATAAAGAGAGCTGGAAATAAGACGTGGTATGTTTAAAATACCTGTTCCATTTTTGCAGTTAAGGATTTTCTTACTCAAATTCTGGATGTTTCACAAAAGCTCGTGAAAGCATTCTGTCTCGATCTTTTTATAAACTAGGTTAGGCAGGCTGTAGGAACCCTGTCCAGGACGACACGCATTACAGGGTGTGGGGGAAGGGTGGGGAGATGGGGGGTTGGGAGGGGGGTGGGGGCGGCATCCCAGAGTTGACAGAAATCGTTTGTGCTGAAAAAAGTAATAGTTACTACTGTATTAACGATAACAATGGCAACACTGAGCACATCAAATTCGTTTCCCTGAATGGCACAAGAAGCAACAAACTGTTTTATTGTTCCTCCTAAATCCAATCGTCCTGGCTGATTCGCAAGTCTAAAGCCTCCCTGGGAATTCAATTGTTCTAGACCTTTGGCAGGACGAAGAGACTGGGTTTTTTTTTCTCTGTTGCTGCCATGCTGTTGTATCATTTGAGTTCTTCAGTCCATGGACTTTCGACGTCTGTTAATTTGTCTGTCTGGGAAAGACATCGTAATCCATTGCGCCAAATTACTCCATCTGTTTTGTCGATAGTTCCCTTAAAAAAAACACTGTACAACGAACCCACAAAATAATGCTGGACTTGCCTTGTCGTTCTGGCATTAACTAAACAGAAAATGGAAAGAGCTGCTGGTGTGATTTGTCGCTATTTTTCTTCATGATTATCTTGTTACGAATTATCTTATGTCAGATTCAGCTTTACATTTTGACTCTCACGTTCTTTTACAGTCAGGGCTCTCTCTCTCTCTCTCTCTCTCTCTCTCTCTGTGTCTCTCTCTGTCTCTGTCTCTATGTCTCTGTCACTGTCTCTCTCCTTTCTACTTCTTCTTTTTGTTCTGTTTTCTATGTTTTTTTAGGGCATGGTGAAAAGAAACCTTTAGGTTAACCATTTTACCATCAATAAACATTCGGGTTTTCTTTCTGCCTTCCTCTCCCCCCCCCCATCCTCCTCTCCCTCTCTCTGTGTTCCTCTTCTCTTTCTCTCTTGCTCTTCATCTCTCTCCCCCTCAATCCCTCTTCCTCACTCTCTCTCTCTTTCTCTCTCTCTCTCCCTCTGTCTCTCTCTTTCTCACTCCTCTATTTCTCTCTCAAGTCTCTCTCTCTTCTTCTCTCTCTCTCTCTCTCTCATCCCTTTCTCTTTCTCTTACCCCATTCTCTATCTCTGTCTCTCTCTCTCTCGTTCTCTTACTCCTCTCTTTCTTTCCTTCTCTCTCTCTCTCTCTCTTCCCTCTCTATCCCCCCCTCTCTCTCTCTTCCCTCTCTCTATTCCCCCTCCTCCATTGCAGCCTGTCGCTGCTTTCACTGACAGTTAAACAAAACGTGACTGGGGTCTGAGGGGAATAGAGACACGTGAGCTGACTTACTTTGGTTCCAACATGTGGTGACTGGTTGAAGCACGCAGTGGTGCCAGGACCATGGTCAATAACCTCTTTCTCATGTCCTACTCCTTTTTTTTTTGCCCCGTTGTTTTGCTGCAGCAAAAAAGAATCTTTCCAGGCCACATTAAAACACGCCTCTATCAAACAATGGTACTGTTGTTATGTAAGTACTAGCAAGGACGACCCATCTGGGATGATAATATAGTTTAATTTTTCTAAACCCACCAGAAACAGAAACACTTGTGGGGGATTCTTCTACATTCTGACAGAACGTGACTGCGTCTGAGTGCTGGAAGAAAGGGGGGGAAGGGGTGGAGTGTGGTGAGACGGAAAGAGGGAGGGAAGACAGTTAAGTGGAAAGAAGGGAGCGAACAGAAAACTATGGAAAGGAAAGAGGGGGGCGGGGGGGTGAAGAGGGGGGCGGGGGGGGATGAGGGCAGAATCGAGCAGGGAGACAGACGTAGATTTTTCTCTTGCCGACTAACCTAACCCTCAAGAGAGGGCCGTTTCATGGTCTGTAGTGCTACACGACTCCCAGCAGATACAGGTCTGCAGTCAATTTGCTTCAGCTATCGGCTTCTCACCCACATGGCCAGTTTTATGAGTAACTTGTATGTCTAACCCCACCCTTTCCACACAGTCATATCTCCCAGCCTCGAACAAATATCGATAATGGGCAGGGGTCAAAACTGGTACAGATATCACATTATCCAACAACAACAACAAAAACTTCCATGACAAACACGAGGACAGTCGCCCTGATGTGGATTCACTGTGAACCATGATGGGGAAGCATTCCAGATGGAGAATATCGCAAATACTGTGAGGCAAGATTGCACTGGCTCTTAGTGCTGCAGCCTTGACTCCGGAGGGCTAGCTGGCCTTTGGGACCCACCCCAACGCCGACTGTCCTATAACCCTCATGGCCGAGAGAGTGGGCGTGTAACTTAGGCAAGACACTCCACTATAATCAAATTCTAGCCCAGATAGTCGGGACAGCAGTTGCCTCCTCTGCTGTTCTGATGGTCATAGTTCACACCTTCTAGTCTCACAATGGAAGTGGAAACAACATTACGTACCTTGCCAAAGCTTACAGGTGTAAGCCACTGACGAGTATGTGTTAATGCTTCGACCTTCAGTGTGAGATATAGATTTGTGAACTTACTTGTGATATTTCCTTTTATTTTATAGATTTGTGACCTTACTTGTGATATTACCTTTTATTTTATTATTTTATCTTGCTATTCTCTCTCTCTCTCTCTCTCTCTCTCTCTCTCTCTCTCTCTCTCTCTCTCTCTCTCTCTGTGTGTGTGTGTGTGTGTGTGTGTGTGTGTACGGAGTGATGGAATAAGCGGATGACTGTGCTGGTGCTTTTGAGGGATTTGTATTTGTTGCCTCTTTTGTGTTCGATTGAAATGCTCTGTATTGCTTATTTGAAAGAATACTAGTTAGGGAGAGAATGAACCATCACTATTACTATTATCATCAACAACCACATTATCATTATCATATTATTGTTAATTTGAGATAGTTGGTGCTGTTGATCGTTTTAATGGCTGAATGTTATCGGCTAGATATCAGATGTCTTGTGGAAGCATACTGGGATACATGTAAATGAAAGGTTTTAAAAAGACACTTTTTTTGCAGGGCTTGACCACTTGCGGAAAAAATAATCACCCGCGACCCCCCACCCCCTTTTCGTACCCTTCGCACTTAGGTCAGTGATCTTAGGACTTTATCTGCCAAGTATGCAAATTCATTTTCTGGAAAATTGATATATTTCAGTTCAGTCAGCTTTATCTATTTCATCTTTTGCCTTTCTCGACCTCATTTTCCCTGTTATGGCTTTCTTATCGCTTTCTAATATATACGTCAGAAACAAGGGAAAGGTGAAAGACAGGATGAAGAAAGAAGGAAAGGGAGATAAATACAAGGCAGGACGGAACAAGGAGGAAAAACAGGAAAACATTGTATTCTTTGAATAAAACTTGGATTGATATGAAATCTGTTGACACATCTGCAGGGTCACTACCCTTTTCCCCTCACTTCGAACTTCTATGACTGTTTGGTGAATCACCAATTTATTGTGGAATGAATGGACGTTGTTTTCTAGTGGGAATTCTTTGCTTCCATCAACCAGACGGAAAACGTAACTGATGTCCAAGCAGAGGGGTGGCCTTGCTGACAGAGCATCTGACTGGAAAGTGAGGACCCTGAGTTTGATTCATGCCAAGACCAGGATGTTTTAACCCCCACCCCCACACCCCCTTTTACTAGACATTGAATGGTGTTCGTATGCTGGTCCTTTGGATGAGGTCTCATGAGCAGTGGGCACGTGAAAGTAATTACTTTTCTCTTGAAAAGTCCATAGTATTCTGAAACAAATATACATGCAGACAGAAACAAATATCATGGATGGCGATGCTACACTTTGGTGACGCGCTCTACCCAGATGAAGCAGTCCAAAGTTCACAGAGATAAATCCGTTGTAACAAGAAAGAGATACAATGCAATACGATTCGATACGATACGATACGACACTGTAGTATATTATATGATATTGTTCAACAAGAGTAAGGTCCAGCGAAAGTGCGGTTCAGACAATGCCAGAGAATGGCCTGAAACCTTGCAGCGGGCGGTCGACGAGAAAGATGGAAAGCAATACCCACGAGCAGTGTCAAAGACTGAAGCAGATATTGGGAAGCAGAGGGGTGGGAGTGAGAGGTGATGACAAGCCCCGCTGAAAAATCAGACCAACAATTACACAATGACGAGACAGAAATGGACGAACAGGGAGCTTTATCACATGACTAAATGACATTCAAACAGTTGACATGCTACAATAACCTAAGTTAAACAAAAAGAGAAAATAATGAAAGACACAATCAAAAGATAGGATTATAGGAAAAGAAGCCAAGAGAAAGTATACAGTCCGCACACACACACACACACACACACACACACACACACACACACACACACACACACACACGGTGACGCCACAGAATTCAAGTCTTCACTATTCAAACCAGTTCACCCATGTAGGTCTTCACTCCTCCCAAACCTCACAAACGCTATTTGCGCGTGCAACCCCCCAGAATGTACTGAGCAGGCACAAGAAGAAAGGTATCCCAGTCACTCAAGCAGACCAACTCATGAATATTCTATGCAGACCGGAGTCACTGGAATCGAGTTAGAATACTGCGAGGTGGACAGAGAGCCCGGGAGTCAACAAGGACCTTAAGTCTCCCAACTCCGTCAGTGTCCAGGCTGAAAAAAAGTTAGCACGCTACTTGCACTGTTCAGACCTTCATTTGTGACACCCGACTGGGTTTCTTTCTGAAGTCTGCACAAAGCATTAGTCTGCCTTCTTCTGGGGAATGTAAATGTTGTCTGGTAAGAGGATGAAAAATCTGTGGAATTTCTGTCTCCCTCTTTGGTCTTTATCGCAGTCGACGAACACGTCAGTGACGCTGGAGTTGAGATCATAGCCCTGACTTGGACTCGCAGAGGGGTCCGCATCTTTGACAGAAGGAAACTGCTGCAGTCGGGTCAGCCTTTGTCCCCTTCCTGTTTCCCTGCTTCTGGGATATGGAGATATTGCTTGGTGGGTGGATGGGAAATCTGTGTGGAGAGTGTAGCGCAAAGCCACTAAAGTGACAGCGTGGCTAGCTGACTGGGGCTTCACAGACAGGCAATAAACAGTCTTTCTTGACTGTAGCTTCACAGACAGGCAATAAACAGTCTTTCTTGACTGTAGCTTCACAGACAGGCAATAAACAGTCTTTCTTGACTGTAGCTTCACAGACAGGCAATAAACAGTCTTTCTTGACCGTAGCTTCACAGACAGGCAATAAACAGTCTTTCTTGACTGTAGCTTCACAGACAGGAAAATAAACAGACTTTCTTGACTGTAGCTTCACAGACAGGCAATAAACAGTCTTTCTTGACTGTAGCTTCACAGACAGGCAATAAACAGTCTTTCTTGACTGTAGCTTCACAGACAGGCAGTAAACAGTCTTTCTTGACTGTAGCTTCACAGACAGGAAAATAAACAGACTTTCTTGACTGTAGCTTCACAGACAGGCAATAAACAGTCTTTCTTGACTGTAGCTTCACAGACAGGCAATAAACAGTCTTTCTTGACTGTAGCTTCACAGACAGGAAAATAAACAGACTTTCTTGACCGTAGCTTCACAGACAGGCAATAAACAGTCTTTCTTGACCGTAGCTTCACAGACAGGCAATAAACAGTCTTTCTTGACTGTAGCTTCACAGACAGGCAATAAACAGTCCTTCAGCTTGCGCCAAAGTAGAATCCAAGGTGATGTTGTCTACTCTTACAAACATCTGCATAGCGTTTCTGAAATGTCTGTGGGACTGTTGGAGTTTGA
This sequence comes from Babylonia areolata, assembly GCF_041734735.1. Lineage (NCBI taxonomy): Eukaryota > Metazoa > Mollusca > Gastropoda > Neogastropoda > Buccinidae > Babylonia > Babylonia areolata. The sequence goes on from NC_134876.1 coordinate 81,986,797, forward strand.
GGCTGATTTTCAGCTGTTTACTGATAGATCTTCATAGATGTAAATATGATAATACTATAATAATATATTTTCTGTTAAGCCTGTCCATGTAAAACATGCTCAACTGCACTGTACATTGTAAACTTTGAGAATGAAACATGCATTTAAACACTAAAACGACAACTTATAACATAACCCCAGCAGGCGTCCGACCATTCACTTATGTACGCACACACAAAAAATTATTATGCATAAAACTCAACATACACATCAAACATCACAATACCTAAATTATGATATATATATATAAGCTCATATCACAGCACTGATATCGCAATAGTCAGGCCATATCACATGTACTTAAAAACCAAATCCAAATACTTAAAAATGAATCACATATATCACAAACACCCAAATAATAAACAAATCATAATACTTAAAAGATAACTCTCCCTCTTCCTCGCTCCACTCCACACAACACCTCATCAACATATAGAGAAAAACAGAAAGAAGCACACATTCGCACAGGCTGTCGCAGGCATCAGGAGGGGTGAAATACAAAAAAAAAAAAAAAAAGATATGAGGAACCCAGCTGCTTGTCCAGTGGACATTGAAGAACAAGTCAGTGTAGATTAGGACAATTTATGCTGGAGGTCATAATTTCACATAATGATTTTACATGTCTGATCCTTTCTATGATGAAAGAGAGATAATATTCCATGAAATCATCCATCCCACCTCTCCATTTTATCTTTTATTTATTTATTTATTCATTCATTCATCTATCTATTTATTTGTAATTATTTTCTTCTGCAGGCTTTCTTCATTTTCAAAATTTTAACAGATGGGGTATAGCACATAATATGGAATAGCCTGCATGCTGCAATTGAGGAAACGGAAAATGATTCCAGGTTATATACCGAGACAGACCAGAGGAAGATGGATAACAAACTGAGCCTGAAATAACTTGTTTATGTAGTGGCCCATTTGGGTACATGACATTGCTGAGCCTGAAATAACTTGTTTATGTAGTGGCCCACTTGGGTACATGACATTGCTGAGCCTGAAATAACGTGTTTATGTAGTCGCCCACTTGGGTACATGACATTGCTGAGCCTGAAATAACTTGTTTATGTAGTCGCCCACTTGGGTACATGACATTGCTGAGCCTGAAATAATTTGTTTATGTGTTGACCCATTTGGGTACATGACATTGCTGAGCCAGAAATAACTTGTTTATGTGTTGACCCATTTGGGTACATGACATTGCTGAGCCTGAAATAACTTGTTTATGTGTTGACCCACTTGGGTACATGACATTGCTGAGCCTGAAATAACTTGTTTATGTGTTGACCCATTTGGGTACATGACATTGCTGAGCCTGAAATAACTTGTTTATGTAGTGACCCATTTGGGTACATGACAATGCTTTGAAAATAACTTGTTTATGTAGTGGCCCATTTGGGTACATGACAATGCTCTGAAAATAACTTGTTTATGTAGTGGCCCATTAGGGTACATGACAATGCTCTGAAAATAACTTGTTTATGTAGTGGCCCATTTGGGTACATGACAATGCTCTGAAAATAACTTGTTTATGTAGTGGCCCATTTGGGTACATGACAATGCTCTGAAAATAACTTGTTTTTGTAGTGGCCCATTTGGGTACATGACAATTCTGAGCCTGAAATAACATGTTTATGTAGTATCCCATTTAGGTACATGACAATACTCTGAAAATAACTTGTTTATGTAGTGGCCCATTAGGGTACATGACAATGCTGAGCCTGAAATAACTTGTTTATGCAGTAGCCCATTTGGGTACATGACAATACTGAGCCTGAAATAAAATGTTTATGTAGTAGCCCATTTAGGTACATGACAATACTCTGAAAATAACTTGTTTATGTAATAGCCTATTGGGTACATGACAATGCTGAGCCTGAAATAACGTGTTTATGTAATAGTCCATTTGGGTACATGACAATGCTCTGAAAATAACTTGTTTATGTAGTAGCCCATTTAGGTACATGACAATACTCTGAAAATAACTTGTTTATGTAATAGCCTATTGGGTACATGACAGTGCTGAGCCTGAAATAAAATGTTTATGTAGTAGCCCATTTAGGTACATGACAATACTCTGAAAATAACTTGTTTATGTAATAGCCCATTTGGGTACATGACAATGCTTTGAAACGAGCCCCAAAAAATGGCAACAGGACCCACAAAGTGACATTCATACAGAGAGGTGTGTCCTCTCTGCTTCTGTCTCTCTCTCTCTCCCCCCCCCCTCTCCCCTCCCTCTCTCTTTCTGTATGTCTGACTCTCCTTTGTCTGGTTGTCTACTTTCCTTCTTTTTTGTTGCTGTTTTTGTTATTTCCACTTCACTTCTTCGCTCAAGGAGCACACTTAAAATGGAAGAGACATGAAAAGAACTGACTGCATAGGCAGAGGGGACAATGATGTGGAGAAGGGAAGAACCGTGCTTATGATGATATAAATAAATAGTAAAGAGTGGTAACTCTGTCCATAAACAAGGTACACAACTTCAAGTCACTGCTTTCGCTAACAATTCAGCTAGTACACGGGTAATTAATACAAAAAAATGAAATGTGCAAACACAAATTAGCTTTTATTCAAGACTGGCAGAGTCTCTTTAATCCTGAACAAGCCACACAGAACACACGGACAATACAGAACAAACACATGGTTACCTCAGTGGGTTTTCAACTTAAAATTAATAAATAATGGGCCAGGGGATCAATGATTAACAAATAGTAAAGAGTAGTAACTCTCTCCATAAACAAGGTACACAACTTCAAGTCAATGCTGCTTTTGCTACCAGTTCAGCTAGCACACAGGTAAATAAAAGGTACATTGGAGCAAACCTAGACAGTTTCCCAAAAAAGGAAGCGCCGTGGTTATGATGTTTAAAAAAACAACAAAAAAAAACAGGAGGAGGTATGAACAAGTGAGAGTAAGGAGAGAGTGGGATCCATGAGCGAGTTGCATTGCTTGGTTCTAACTTTTTGACAGTTACACGTGACTAAATACCTACGTTGACCGAACGACGCCATTGGTCAGTTCCATACTACACACAGTTAGTAGCGGGTTACGACCATACTAGGCTCTTCCGTCCGAGCAATACAACTGGCTCCAGGGGTCCAGAAGCTGGGAACGGGAACTAAAAACCAGGGACAGGGCTGACGCAGATGCAGACGACGTGACAGACATGCCGACACAGCCATGACGCTTCCCTCTGATCCACGAGTCCCGCGCTTCAGTTGGTGTGCGTGTGTTCGTTCGTCTTCAGTTTAACGTCTTTCCACTTGAAGTGATATTAGACGACAAAAACAAAAAAAACCGTGGGGGTAGGGGCTGTGGGGGGTAAAAGTGTGTGTATGTGTGGAGGGTGAATAGGGAGAGACAACGCTAAGGAAAATGGAAACGTTATAAACGCCAACATCAAACAACTATAACAAATGTCCTATTGGACTACGCAGCAAACCTTCTGCAACAGCGTGTGTGTGTGTGTGTGTGTGTGTGTGTGTGTTTGCACAGTGATTCCTCCCGGTGACTGAACGGAACGTTTTGCGGGACGGGGGGAGGGGGTGGCGTGGGGGGGGGGGAGCTCTGTGAAATTTGATCGGTGGCTGCGCTCTGCGTTGGTTTTGTCTTTTTGCTTGAGGGATTTGGTATTTTTTGTCTGGTTAAGAATGCTGCGTCTTTGTTTTGCTGTTTGTGTGTGACTGTCAAACTGCTTGTGTAAACCATTCATTCTGTGTTCAAGGAGGGCTTTGTGTGTGTGTGTGTGTGTGTGTGTGTGTGTGTGTGTCTGTGTGTGTGCATGTTAAAGTTGTCCTTTGAGTCTGCATTTTAAAGGCGTACTTTGAGTCTGCATACTCATGTATAAACTCTCACAGCCATGCTTACGTGTATACATAATTGTCAGCGTGTGCCCTCATGTGTGTGGGCTTTGGTTTACAATTTTTTAAAAAAGTTTTTGTTTTGCAAGCCATGCTGAGTGGCGTCCAGCTGAACTTTGGTCACGCAGTTACCTCGGTTTTTTTTTTCTCCGGCATTACAGTCATCTTTCATGAAATATGGATGCTTTCAACGAGTTGGAATGAAGAGACAGACACAATAGAAATTAAAGAGAAGCAAATAATACTTGGTCTGCAGTTTTAAATGCGTTTCCAAGTCTTTTGAACTTTTGCCATGGGGTTACACCATATTTCTTCTGGCATTGTTGCAACCCGTAAAATATGAATGCCCTCTGTGATTTGAAGATAATGAAAGAGGGAAAGGGAAAAGCAGGGAGAGTCGACTTTTTTTTTATATTGTTTTAGACCTTATACAAAGATTGATGGATGTATGTGTGTGCTTATATCAGAACTATTCTCCTGTAAAGATACATTGGGACAGGAGTAAGATGGGTGGAAAGTAAAACTAGCCAAAAACATCATTTTTTTCGGAATGGAGCATCTCAGATTTTACAGAATTCTGCCCTGACAAAAAACATCAGCATCTATTATTGCATTACTGACAACAAGTGACGGCATTAAGCACATCAGATTCGTTACCCTGAGTGGCACAAGAAGCAGCAAACTGTTTTATTCTCCGCCCAAATCTAATTCTCCAGGCTGGTTTGCAGTTCAGTGCTCTCTGCGTGAATTCAATAGTCCTGACTGAATCCTGTGGGTGAACTAAGAGACTCCCTGCCCTGGTTGCTAGGATGCTGCTGGTATATATCGAGTCCATGGAGATGAAAAATATTCGGTTGTCTCCCCTTGTTTGCTTATCTGTCTGTCTTGCAAAGACCTTTTTGAACTATTCCGCCGAACGTCTACCACTATCATAGATGGGGGATGGAGGCAGTGTTTCATTGTATGAACCCCCTTCCACCCGTCAAAAAAAAAAAAAAAAAAAAAAAAAAAAAAAAATCCTGTTGATTTGGGATCTGACTTATTACTCTCGGACAACCTCTCCCCCTCCCCCGCCCCTCCCCCTCCCATGCACCTCAAAACAGGGGGGAAATACTGCTGGTGTGATTTTCATCTCATTTTTACTGTTAGTTGTTTTGTTGCAGATATCAGAGCCTTATCAGTTTCGTGTCTTTTGCTGTTCTGCAGCAGACATGATTTCTCTCTCTGTGTGTCTCTTGTCTCTGTCTCTTTTCCAGTCTCTGTCTCCGTCTCTGTCTCTCTCTCTCTCCTCTCCCTCTCTCTCACCTCTCTCTGTCTCTCCTCTCTGTCTCTCCTCTCCCTCTTTGTCTCACCTCTCTGTCTTTCCTCTCTCTCTCTCCTCCCCCCTCTCTCTCTCTCTCATCTCCCTCTCTTTCACCTCTCTGTCTCTCCTCTCTTTCTCTCCTCTACCTCTTTCTCTCACCTCTGTCTTTCCTCTCTTCTCCTCTCCCTCTCTCCTCTCCCTCTCTCTCACCTCTGTCTTTCCTCTCTGTCTCTCTCTCTCCTCTCCCTCTCTCTCAACTCTCTGTCTCTCCTCTCTTTCTCCTCTCCCTCTATCTCTCTCCTCTCCCTCTCTTTCACCTCTCTGTCTCTCCTCTACCTCTTTCTCTCACCTCTCTGTCTCTCATCTCTCTTTCCTCTCCCTCTTTCTCTCACCTCTCTGTTTTTCCTCTCTCTCTCTCTCTCTCTCTCCTCTCCCTTTCTCCTCTCCCTCTCTCTGTCTCTCCTCTCTTTCTCCCCTCTCCCTCTTTCTCTCTCTCACCTCTCTGCCTTTCCTCTCTCTCCTCTCCCTCTCTCATCTCTCTCTCTTTCTTTCTTTCTTCTCTGCTCTCTCTCTCTCTCCCCACCCTCTCTCCTCTCCCTCTCTCCTCTCCCTCTCTCTGTCTCTCCTCTCTGTTTATCCTCTCCCTCTTTCTCTCACTTCTCTGTCTTTCCTCTCTTTCTCTCTCTCATCTCTGTCTTTCCTCTCTGTCTCTCTCTCCTCTCGCTCTCTCTCACCTCTGTCTGTCTCTCCTCTCTCTCTCCTCTCCCTCTTACTCTCACCTCTCTCTCTTTCTTCTCTGCTCTCTCTTTCTTTCTTTCTTCTCTGCTCTCTCTCTCTCTCTCTCTCTTTCTTTCTTTCTTCTCTGCTCTCTCTCTCTCTCTCTCTCTTTCTTTCTTTCTTCTCTGCTCTCTCTCTCTCTCTCTCTCTCTCTCTCTCTCTCTCTCTCTCTCTCTCTCTCTCTCTCTCTCACCTTACTCGTGGATGCCTACTGAGAAGTCCTGTGAAGATTTAGAAAATGGATCTTTTCGCAGGGTATGACGGACTTCATTTTAAAGCGATATCACTGCTCTCACCTTTAGCCCGCTGCGTCGGGAAGTCTATCTTCCAAGTGTGCAAAACTGATTTTCTGGAAAATTGGAATGTTTCAGTTCAATCACTTTTATCAGTTTCATCTTTTACCTTTCTCGCCCTCGTTTTCCCTGTCCCTGGCTTTCGTATCTCCTCACGCTTGTTCACCAATCAAGGAGTGAAGGAAGGAAGAAAGAAGGGGGGCGAGGGGGTAGGGGGGGAGGAATGAAAGGGAGGAGAATAGGAAGAATGGAAAAGGTGAAAAATTCATACATATAAAACCCCCGAAAACGGAGTATGGCTGCCTACATGGCGGGGTTAAAACGGTCATGCACGTAATACCCACTCGAGTGAACGTGGTTGTTGCAGCCCACGAACGAAGAAGAAGAAGAATACATATGAAAAGTTGGATAGGAATTAACCATGTTGACGCGTTTGTCAGTAGTGATGACACTCTCACACTGAACTGTTTTAGGGAATTGCCAGAAGGAATGTTAATGTTGTCTTTTTACTTTCATTGACACGTCGAAATACGTTGTTAGTGTTTGTGGAGTGGTGGCCATTTAGTTAGGAAGTGGGGGCCCCAGGGTTGAATCACGCCATGACTGATCTTCATTCTCCTTCCATCAGACCTACAGCAGTGCCTGGGTGCTCGTCTTCTGAGGGCAGGAAGGTTCCAGAATGATCAAGACGCTCATCTGCCGATACAGTGTCCATGAGAGGATCTGAGTTCCCGCTCTCACCCTTTCTGCCAAGTTTGACTGGAAAATGAAACCGGGCGTCCAGTCATTCGGATGAGACAATAAGCCGAGGTCCCGTGTGCAGCACTCACTTGGCGCACAGGAAAAGAACCCATGGCAACCTACGTGTTTTCCTCTGGTAAAATTCTGTAGAAGAAATTCACTCTGGTGGTTTCACAGATATGTATGCAGGCATTCAAGGCATGACTAGCGCGTTAGGATGCGCTGCTGTCAGACATCTGCCTAGCAAATGTGGTGTAGTGTATAACTGATTTGTCCGAACGTAATGACACCGCCTTGTGTACTGAAACTGAAACTGTTCACCCATGAACGTCTTCCCTTCTCCCCCAAACTCACAAGCACTGTATGTGCTTGTAACACGAGGTATACGCACAGAACAGGCATGAGAAGGGAAAGCCACCCCAGTCGTTCTTGTGGGCAGACAGATAAAGCCATGAATATTCAAGTCAGACAGGAGCCAGTGAAATCCAGTTAGAAGGCTGTGAGGTCGGCAGAAACCTGGGAGCCAAGGAGGACAACGAACTGAAGTCTCCTTACTCCGTCACTGTCCAAGCTGGAAATAAAAAAAAGTTAGTAGGTCACTTTCAATGGTCCGACGTAACTCGACGGCATTTCATTCAGTTACTTCTCTCCCAAAGCATTATCCCTGACTTCTGCGATAAAGGTCGCTTTGTCTGGCAAGTCGTGGAAAATTGCTGCACAAAGCAACTGAAATGGTGACATGATTCGTTAACTGGAGCTTCACGGATAGGTCCCGAAGGCTAGATGAGTGTTGAATTTTTTTTAATGTGCTTGGTTTGTGTGTCTTTTGGAACTGGACACAGATTTTCGACAATGTGTATGATAAACCGAGAGTTAGGCCAATGGTTCTTCTTGTTCTTCTTGTTGTTGTTGCTGTTGTTGTTGTTCTTCTTCTTCTTGCTGAAACCCTTATTTACGAATGGGTTTTTACGTGTATAACAGTTTTTACCCCACGATATATGTAGCCGTACGTCGGAGATAAGCACGTTGGTTATGTTCTTGTTTCTATCGCCCACCGAATGCTGTCATGGATTATGGGACCTTTAACGTGCATATTTGTTCTTCTACACGTTTATACACCCGAAGGAGATAAAAATCGCTAGCAATTCTGCACATGTGGAGTGATGGCCTAGAGGTAACGCGTCCACTTAGGAAGCGAGAGAATCTGAGCGCGCTGATTCAAATCACGGCTCGGCCGCCGATATTTTCTCCCCCTCCACTAGACTTGAGTGGTGGTCTGGACGCTAGTCATTCGGATGAGACGATAAACCGAGGTCCCGTGTGCAGCATGCACTTAGCGCACGTAAAAGAACCCACGGCAACAAAAGGGTTATTCCTGGCAAAATTCTGTAGAAAAATCCACTTCGATAGGAAAAACAAATCAAACTGCACGCAGTGGGTGGCGCTGTTGTGTAGCGACGCGCTCTCCCTGGGGAGAGCAGCCCGAATTTCACACAGAGAAATCTGTTGTGATAAAAAGAAATACAAATACAAATAAAAATACGTTGACTATGGAGATCGAAAAAATATTACGCCCTTAACTAACCAGTCGCCAATCACAATCAAACCCAGGACACACAGATTTAAAGAAAGTCCATTTCTTGAACTATTCCGCTATGGTGTATGTCTTTTAGTATTAAAAGTGGATGAGAGCAGATTGCAGTGGCTTAGTTTCCAATTCCACAGTCACACGATGAGTCTGACAACGTTAGACAATCAGTCATTTGTATATGCATTGATCCCTTTTCAGATCAAAATTCAAGAAATATTATAAAGTGTATGTTAGTGTGCTGTTCAATACGTAGGTCCACTACTCAGTATGACGGGGTGGTGGAGGGTGGGGTGGGGGTGGAGAGAAAGAGAAAGGGAGGGAGACAGACAGGCAGGCAGGCAGGCAGGCAGGCAGGCAGATGGACAGAGAGGCAGAAAGAGACCATTATAACCTCAATCCCACCATTCATCTGAAGGAAATGGAAAACCGGTCCTAAATCACGTCCTGAAATAGAAATGAAGGAGAAGGAAAGTCTGGCTCAGAAATACTCTTCTTTTTTTACGGTCTAGTTGTTTCACGTGTTGGAATTTTTGTCACGAACCATATATCCGAGTGTACTGGAATGGAAACAGAGACAGGCATGGGAAATGATATAGGGACAGTCACGAGGACATGTTTAGGGACAGACATGTGGAAAAAGAGAGACAGACAGACAGGCGTAGGGACATATAAGTACTGACATGGGGACAGATCATTGGACAGACATGGGGATAGGCATTGGGACAGACATGTGGAACGATGTAGGGACAGACATAGAGACAGATATAGGAACAGACATGGCACAGAGAGGGGAACAGACATTGAGACAGACATGGGGATATGTAGGGACAAACATAAGGACATGTAGGGACAGACATAGGGACATGTAGGGACAGACATGGGGACAGACATAGGAACAGACATGGGGACAGACATGGGGATAGACATGGGGACATGTAGGGACAGACATGGGGACATGTAGGGACAGACATGGGGACAGACATAGGAACAGACATGGGGACAGACATGGGGACATGTAGGGACAGACATGGGGACATGTAGGGACAGACATGGGGACAGACATAGGAACAGACATGGGGACAGACATGGGGATAGACATGGGGACATGTAGGGACAGACATGGGGACAGACATAGGGACATGTAGGGACAGACATGTGGACAGACATGTGGATAGACATGGGGAAAGACATGGGGACATGTAGGGACAGACATGGGGACAAACATGGGGATAGACATGGGGAAAGACATGGGGACAGACATGGGGATAGACATAGGGACAGACATGGGGACATGTAGGGACAGACATGGGGACAAACGTGGGGACATGTAGGGACAGACATGGGGACAGACACTGAGACAGGCATGGGGACATGTAGGGACAGATATGGGGACAGACATTTGGACAAGCATGGGGACATGTAGGGACAATTATGGGGACAAACATGGGGACAGACATTGGGACAGATATGGGGACAAACATGGGGATAGACATGGGAACAGACATTGAGACACACATAGGGACATGTAGGGACAGATATGGGGACATATATAAGGACAGACATGGGGACAGACATTGGGACAGACATGGGGACAAACATGGGGATAGACATGGGAACAGACATTGAGACAGACATGGGGACATGTAGGGACAGATATGGGGACATGTAGGGACAGACATGGGGACAGACATGTAGGGACAGACATGGGGACATATATAAGGACAGACATGGGGACATGTAGGGACAGACATGGGGACAGACATGAGGACAGAAACAAAGTGACAGAACCCTCAAAGGCCCCTGCATACAGCAAAGTGCCTCCCCCACCTCTCTCTGTGTCTGTCTGTCTCTGTCTGTCTGTCTATCTGTCTGTCTGTCTGTCTGTCTCTCTCTCCGTTTCTCTACCCATTCTTTCTTTCACTTCACGATTTTTCTTTTAGGAGCTCCTTTAAAAAGACATCGAAAGTCCTGAAAAGTTTGGGGGTTTTTTGTTTTGTTTTCTTATATGGGAATTTTTAGGCATGGCTTGGAAAACGTGTTACAGACAAATCACCACTTCTGTCCAAAGGTCAGTGTGCCCAGAAGCTGATCTGCCAAATATGCAAAACTGATTTCCCAACAAATTGCAGCGTGTCGATTCAATCACTATCATAAATTTCTTCTTTAAAAAAATGTTTCAATACAATTTCGATTCTCGTTTGTTTTTTCGTTTTTTTGTTGTTGGTTTGTTGTTGTTGTTTTTTGTTTGTTTGTTGTGGGTTTTTTGTTTTGTGTGCGTGTGTGTGTGTGTGTGTGTGTGTGTGTGTGTGTGTGTGTGTGTGTTGTTGTTGTTGTTGTTGTTGTTGTTGTCAATAATCTTTTGCCTTTGTTGTTTTCATTCTTCAGCGCTCATCCTCTCCATATTTTGCTCATACTCATTGTTGTATTGTAGATGAAAGAAAAGAACAGGCCTGATTTCACAACGTGACATCACACACACACACACACACACACACACACACACACACACACACACACACACGCACGCACGCACGCACACAGACACAGACAGACACACACACACACACACACACACACACACACAAGCAAACAAACAAAACACACACACACACACACACACACACACACACACACACACACATAGAGTCATAGTTGCAATCGTACAAATGACAACAATGACCGCATTGAGCACATCCACATCGTCACCGTGAGTGGCACAAGAAGCAAACAAAACTGTTCTATTCTCTCTCCCCCCCCCCCCCCCCAAATCTAATTACCCCGGTGGATTTTGAGAGTTGAATGCTCTCTGTGTGTGAATTCACTAGTTCTGAGTGAACCTAAAGGCTGGAGTCTTTAGGGACCCATCCGCCCTCCCCCCCCCCCCCCCCCCCAGCTCCTCCCCTACTGTCACTGGGGCGCTTGTTGTTTTATCCCAGCTCTTCAGTCCACAGGGAAGAGGAATGTTCGGTTGTCTCACTCTGTATGTTTATCTGTCTGTCCAGGAAAGACCTCGTGAACTGTTCCGCCATGTAACTAGATATCTGGGGGATAGGTGTGTGGGTTTGTTTTTTTTCTGGACCAAACAGTGTGCCTTCTGATAATTATACAGTGAACTTTTTTTTATTTTGGTACGAGAAAAAAAGAAAAAAGAAAAAGGGGTGGTCGGGGGTGGGGGTGGGGGGGTGGGGGGGGGGGGGGGGGGGGTGAGGGGGGGGGATTGGCAACAACTATACATGTGATATGCGTCTTATTCGTTTTATCAATTATTATTTTGTTGATGATTTTTTTTAGTTTTTAAACTCTCTCTCTCTCTCTCTCTCTCTCTCTCTCTCTCTCTCTCTATATGTCTGTTTGTCTGTCTTTGACTCGCGTGCACATCAGTGTGTGTGTGTGTGTGTGTGTGTGTGTGTGTGTGTGTGTGTGTGTGTGTGTGTGTGTGTGTGTGAAGACTTGCTTGTATACGACGATGATTTATTTATTAATTTATCATTTATTTTGTGATGGCATGGCGTAAAGAAGTTTTTGCTTTCAGTTTAATCATGTTATCCTCAATAAAACATGTATCATTGTCTTCTCTCTCTCTCTCTCTCTCTCTCTCTCTCTCTGTGTCGTTGCTATCTCTCTTAACTTCCCTCCCTTACTTTCATCCTCTTCTTTCTCTGTAGTCTCTCGCTGTTTCCTCCTCGCCCCTACCACATCCCCCCCTCCAGCCCCCCCCCCCCCCTCCACCCACCCCCGCCCCCTGCCCCCACCATTTAAGCACAACATGACTGGGTATGGGAAAAGTTACACGTAAGCTAAGTCACCCTGGCTTCACCATCTTGTTACAGGGTTAAGCATTCTATCATTCCAGGATCATGGCCAGTTTACGTCTTTCTTTGTCGTTGTTCTCCTGTCTGTCTATCTGTCTGTCTGTCTGTCCTTTCCTCCAGCAAACCAGAATGTATCGAGACCTTGTGAGGAAACGCCACTGTCAAACGGTGGTATTGTTCTGGGCATGCGCAGAGACGGACCCATCTGTAGTTGAAGATACCCGGCTGGCGTAGGAACGTTTGTGAGCGCTCCCCGATACCTACCGCTGGAACGTGACTGACGCTGAGCAGTGAGAGAAAGGGGGGGGGGGGGGGAGGGGGAGAGAAATAAAAAGAGAATGTGAGAGGGGAGGGGAGGATGGGGGTAGCTGAAGAGAGGGATGGAGAGAGAGAGTAGGTGGGTGTCAAGTGGAAAGAGAGCAGAAACAGATCGGCTCGTGCTGTTTAAAGTTGAGGACATGACCCTGTCAAGGTTTCCACACTACCGCAGGACTCTAAGGTTTGGTGCCACATGAAAGCTTTGAAGACACGGCTCGCTTGACACATGCTGCTACAGAAAACTCCGAGATAATACAAAAGCAAACTAAATTATTTAACAACAACAACCACACACACACACACACACACACACACACACACACACACACACACACACACACACACACACACTGTAGTTCGAATGAAAATTATGCAGACATTGTGCTAGCATCATCATTCTCGTTGTTATTGTGTAATGATAATATCATTACATAGTTACTGTTGTTCCTGTTGTTATTGTTCATGTACAAATGGTACCACTGTTGTTTTAAGTTCTTGTGGTTGCATGCTTCAAAGCCCTGCAGGGCTTTTTTTTCTTTTCTTTCTTTCCTTTTTTCATTTTTTTCTTTTTTTAGATATAAAATTGTGTTTTGTTTTGTTTTCTTTTGTTTATGCATCGCTTTGAAAACTTCATTTGATGAAAAAAAAAAAAAAAAAAAATCCTCACTCCCAACGCAAGGTCATCATACCGAGAGGTTTGTCTACCAACTATGTTAAACTCATATTCCAGAAAACTGGAGTTTGTCAATTGAATCACCATCATCAGTTTCATCTTTTCCTCTCTGGAATGTTTCCATACAGTGTGGACTGTCACGTCATCTCTTCAGTGCCTTGATTGTCTTCATTTTCTGGCCGCCTTCTCCCCCTTGTCTTTTCATGCTCTGAAGTCTTCTGAGGGGAAAAAATAGAAAGATAGATAGAGAAAGGTAGGGCAGAAAGAAACCAGAAAAGAAAAACGGGTAAGAAAGAAAGGAAAGAAGGATGAATAAATGGAGGAAGGGGGCTTTATAAAGTGGGACGAATGATGATAATACTAATAATGGGAAAAAGAAGAAGAAGAAGAAGAATGAATGAATGAATGAATGAATGATTTAATCATTTCCTTATAAAGCGCGTAATATTGTGAAATGCAAATTAATTGGATGGAGACGTGTTGACAGGGAAATCCTTCTCATGTCTGCTAATTTTACAAAATGTGGTACATTTCACTTCATTCTTGAATACCATAACAATAACGACATTATATATATATATATATATATATATATATATATATATATATATATATATTTAAAAAAGAAATAATTCTATTGACACGATGGTGACGCTCAGCGACATTGCGCGTCAGACAACGAAGATAAATCAGAGAAAGTCCAGACAGTTTTTTTTGTTTTTTTTAACGAATGGTCGAGAAACAGCAACCGAGGTTTAACACACTCAAAGCGGTAAGTATCAACACAAGACACAAAGGTAGGATGGCCCGAGCACCACCACAAGATACCACAGGGATAGCTAAACAAGACAGGACTGAACGAAAATGACACATTATCAACAACAAAAAAATAAGTGACACAAAAACAGCTGATACACATCAGTAATCTGCGCCAAGCCAAAGTCTATAAAGAGAAAAGAGAGAGAGAGAGAGAGAGAGAGAGAGAGAGAGAGAGAGAGAGAGAGAAGACACAATGGAACACAGGACTGGAATACCACTGCGAGAAAGTAAAGATCTAGAGAACTATATGTACGTACACCGGATACCACCAGAAAGTAAAGATCTAGAGAACTGTACGTACACCAGATACCACCAGAAAGTAAAGATCTAGAGAACTGTACGTACACCAGATACCACCAGAAAGTAAAGATCTAGAGAACTGTACGTACACCAGATACCACCAGAAAGTAAAGATCTAGAGAACTGTACGTACACCGGATACCACCAGAAAGTAAAGATCTAGAGAACTGTATGTACGTACACCAGATACCACCAGAAAGTAAAGATCCAGAGAACTCCTGTATGTACGTACACCAGATACCACCAGAAAGTAAAGATCTAGAGAACTGTATGTACGTACACCAGATACCACCAGAAAGTAAAGATCTAGAGAACTGTATGTACGTACACCAGATACCACCAGAAAGTAAAGATCTAGAGAACTGTATGTACGTACACCGGATACCACCAGAAAGTAAAGATCTAGAGAACTGTATGTACGTACACCAGATACCACCAGAAAGTAAAGATCTAGAGAACTGTATGTACGTACACCAGATACCACCAGAAAGTAAAGATCTAGAGAACTGTATGTACGTACACCGGATACCACCAGAAAGTAAAGATCTAGAGAACTGTATGTATATACACCGGATACCACCAGAAAGTAAAGATCTAGAGAACTGTATGTACGTACACCGGGTACCACCAGAAAGTAAAGATCTAGAGAACTGTATGTACGTACACCAGATACCACCAGAAAGTAAAGATCTAGAGAACTGTATGTACGTACACCAGATACCACCAGAAAGTAAAGATCTAGAGAACTGTATGTACGTACACCGGATACCACCAGAAAGTAAAGATCTAGAGAACTGTATGTATATACACCGGATACCACCAGAAAGTAAAGATCTAGAGAACTGTATGTACGTACACCGGATACCACCAGAAAGTAAAGATCTAGAGAACTGTATGTACGTACACCGGGTACCACCAGAAAGTAAAGATCTAGAGAACTGTATGTACGTACACCGGATACCACCAGAAAGTAAAGATCCAGAGAACTGTATGTACGTACACCGGGTACCACCAGAAAGTAAAGATCTAGAGAACTGTATGTACGTACACCGGGTACCACCAGAAAGTACAGAATCAGCAAACTCCCATAACACCGGATACCACCAGAGTCCAGCACGCCCCACTCAGACCTGTTTGCCCATGAATGCCGTCACTTCCTCCAAACTCACGAGCACTATCTGCACGTGCAGAAAAAAAAGAGAAAAAAAAAAGCGGAAGCATCACGAGAGTCTCATCTTTTGACAAACAGCCGAGTTCATGAATATTCAGTGCAGGAAGGAGCCAGTGAGTCAGAAAGCTGTGAGGATGATAAACACTGCAGGAATCTAAAGGAGGACAGTAAACTTACAGAAGCACTTCAGTGTTAAAAAAAAAAAAAAAAAAAAAAAAAAAAAACTGGGGGAAAAAGTTAGTACGCTGCTCACTATGGCCAGACTTGACTTAGTGGAAACCTGATTAGGTTTCTGTCCCCACTCTGTACAAAGCATTACTGTGCTTTCTGCTGGTGCAATAACATGTCTGGCAAAAGGATGAAAAATCTGTGGAACAGTGCAGTGCAAATCCACTGAAATGATTATGCAGTTGACTCGATCTTTACAGACGACTCATGAGACTTGGTCAAACGTTTCAGCGCTTCAAAAAAAATGTATATAAACACACACACACACACACACACACACACACACACACACACACACACACACACACAGCAGTGTGACTGACATAAGATATGTAGTTGTGGAATGGTCACCAAGAGGTACACTGCCCAACTGGTAAACTAGCGTCCACGGGTTTGATTCCCGCACAGACTTGGAATTTTACTCTGCCTCCACGAGACTCAGTGGTGGTCTGGGGGCTAGTCTTTTGATTAAGATGATAAACTGTGGTCCGATGTGCAGCCTGCACGTAATTTACGCAGGTACGAGAGAAAAATAACCCATGAAAACAAGAGGGTTGTCGTCGGCAAAATTCTGTAGAAAATCCCCTTTGATAATAAAATAAATACGCTTTTAGACAGAACAAAAATGTATGAATGAAAGGAACATTGTGGTGATGCACTCTCCCTGGGGCAAGCAGCAGAAACCTCAAATAGAGAAATATGTTGTGACACAAATACAACACAATGCAATTCAATTCAATACAATGCAACACAATGTAGTACTATTGTACATGTTGTTCCTGATGCCTCTTTGTGATGTTTGTCAGTTCTGGACAGATTTTCAGCCGTCCGTTTATAAATGGATCTTCGTAAATATATGTCAGAAACCAATGGGATCAAAGAGAAAGATGAATTAATAAAAGTGTGTATATTGGCATTCTGTTCAATTTACAGGTCTGATACTCTGTATGTGTGTATGTGTATGTGTGTGTGTGTGTGTGTGTGTGTGTGTGTGTGCGCGTGTGTGCGTGTGTGTGCGTGTGAGAGACAGACAGACAGACAGATAGAGACAGAGATAGCATTGTGCCCACTAGTGCCCACCACTCATGTGAAGGAAATAGAAACTGATCCCAGATCACGTCCTGAGAGGCCAGAGAAAGAGAGCAATCAGTGTTTTGATTTGCCAACTGTGCGGATATTGTCTCACTTGTCATGTACCCGAGGAGGCACTGGTGGGTGACAGGAATCACAGAGACCCGTCCACGTACACAGGGGTCGAAGAGTCTCTCTCTGTCTCTCTGTCTCTCTGTCTGTCTGTCTCTCGCTGTCTCTGTGTCTCTGTCTCTCTCTGTCTGTCTGTCTTTCTCTCTCTCTCTCTACCCTCCTCTATTTCTCTTCTAGATTTCTAATTCACCATCAAGGAACATTTTAAGATGAAAATGGAAAAAACCACAACTTCTGGAGATGAGATAATGATGATGATGATGATGATGATACTTATAAGGGGCCTATCGTTGGTCAGAGACCAAGTTCATAGCACGTTACAAATGCGTAGTGATTTGCACAAATGGCTGTCTGCCTGGGTAGAGCCAGCTGAGAACTCACTTTGGGTGCTCATCATTCGTTCCATGTGTCACTCAGTCATGTTTCATTCACGCACACACATACACACATGCGCGCGAACGCAAGCACACACACACACACAACACACACACACACACACACACACACACACACACACACACAATTTGTATGTCTTATCGCGCTTGATTTTTCATATTATACTCTTCGTAACCCCCTCCCTCTTTTCTTCTATTTTCATGTCTTTTCTTTTTTCTTTTTTTTTCTGAGGGCAGGATGAAAAAAAGCTGTACAAGCTTATTCTTTTACCCTCAATAAAGATCATTTTGACTTGACCTGATTTCATCATCATCATCCGTAGAGTGTCCGCAATCATCAAGTTGATTATTCTGACTTGATTTGACACGTGCACGCATATACACACTCACTCACTCTCTCACAGAGACATGTAACTTTTTACATATATCACCATTCTTTTCTTCTTTATCTTGTTATTGTTTTTACCCCACCAATAATGATGTGGGGAAAAGGGGGGGGGGGGGGTACCACGACTAGTGGTAAAAAGAAAAACAGGGGGTTGCAAAAAAGAGAGACGGGGGGTGGGGGGGGGGGGGGGGGGGGGGGGGTGGTAGTGGATTTCGAGGTTGAGATCGGGAATTGGAGGAAAAGAGTTCGCGAACTCCGGCCAGGGGTAGATAATCACCAGGGACAGGGCTGACGCAGTTGCAGACGACGTGACAGACATGCCGACACAGCCATGACGGTGTAACAAGGACAGAGACAAACGACACGGTGCCGCTTCCCTCTGATCCACGAGTCCCGCGCTTCAGTTGGTGTGTGTGTGTGTGTGTGTGTGTGTGTGTGTGTGTGTGTTTGCACAGTGATTCCTCCTGGTGACACATTACCCATTACCCTTTCATTACCACGGATGCCAACATGGCCGGGAACCCAGGCCAACACAACATCATACTCTTTCTTTGTTACGAGAGTAAAAGCATTTTAGAATCCCAGTTAACACTTTGGGTCGAACCCCCAACACGAAGCTGCCGTGCGGGTTTGGATTGTGATCTCGTGTGTAGCCTGTGAACCTTGACCATTATCTTGTCGCTAATTGCTTGTCAGAGGCAGTGATTTTTTTCCCTCTTCATTATCTTACATCACTGACAGATTATCTATCTGTCTGTCTGTTTGTCTCTCTTTCTCTGTGTCTGTCTCTGTCTGTCTGTCTGTCTGTTTGTCTGTCTGCCTGTCTCTGTCTCTCCATCTCTCACCCTGTTCCTCACTGTCCCATCTTCAGTGATTTTTTTTTTCCTCTTCATGATCTTACATCACTGACAGATTATCTGTCTGTCTGTCTCTCTGTCTCTGTCTCTCTTCTCTTCCCCCCTCTCTCTGTCTCTCTCCTCCATCTCTCACCCTGTTCCTCACTGTCCCATCTTCAGTTCACCCTCCTTCGCCTTCAGTGCTCACCTATTTTTGCCGAACAGTGAGGGGAAACGTGACTGGAGACTGCTGGGGGGGGGGGGGGGGGGGGAAGAGACACGTCAGCTGTATTACTTTGGCTCCGGCATTGTGTCACAATTCTAGCATTCTGTCATCGCAGGTCTCTCGTCAATAATCCCCCCTTTTTTTTCCACCCCATCTTCCTTTCATTCTTATTCTCCAGCAGACGAAATATTTTCAGACCGAATCGGAACACGTTGCTGTCAAAAACGTAGTATTGTTCTTGGCAGGCACAGAGAGAGAGAAAAATAAAATGGCGGCTGAAGTACGAACACTTGTGAGCACTCCCACCACGATCCGTCAAAACGTGACTGACACTGAATATTGGGGAGAAAAAAAAACAGGAGGGTTGGGGACGGGGATCAGACAGAAAGAAAAAAGGAGGGAGAGAGGCGTGAGAAAGGGAGGGGGGAGAGGGAAGGGATGGGGGAGGGATGGTTGGGGGGGAGGGGGGGGGAATGGGGGAGGGATGGTTCGGGGGGAGGGGGAGGAATAGAGGAGGGATAGGTGGTGGGGAGGGGGAGGAAAGAGAATGGGGGAGGGAAGGTTGGGGAGGAGGGAAGAGGGAAGGAATTGGGGAGGGATGGTTTGGGGGACAGGGGGTAGGAAAAAGGGAAGGAATGGGGGAGGGATGGTTGGGGGGAGGGAGGAAAGAGGGAAGGGATGGGGGAGGGATGGTTGGGGGGACAGGGGGGAGGAAAGAGGGAAGGGATGGGAGAGGGATGGTTCGGGGGACAGGGGGGAGGAAAGAGGGAAGGGATGGGGGAGGGATGGTTGGGGGGACAGGGGGGAGGAAAGAGGGAAGGAATGGGGGAGGGATGGTTGGGGGGAGGGAGGAAAGAGGGAAGGAATGGGGGAGGGATGGTTGGGGGGACAGGGGGGAAGAGGGAAGGAATGGGAGAGGGATGGTTGGGGAGACAGGGGGGAGGAAAGAGGGAAGGAATGGGGGAGGGATGGTTGGGGGGACAGGGGGGGGGAAGAGGGAAGGAATGGGAGAGGGATGGTTTGGGGGACGGGGGGGGAGAGGGAAGGAATGGGAGAGAGATGGTTGGGGGGACGGGGGGGGGAAGAGGGAAGGAATGGGAGAGGGATGGTTGGGGGGACGGGGGGGGGAAGAGGGAAAGAATGGGAGAGGGATGGTTGGGGGGACAGGGGGGAGGAAAGAGGGAAGGGATGGGAGAGGGAGGGTTGGGGGGGACAAGGGGGAGGAAAGAGGGAAGGAATGGGGGAGAGATGGTGGGGGGGGGGCAGGGGGGGGAAGAGGGAAGGGATGGGGGAGGGATGGTTGGGGGACAGGAGAGGGGGAAGAGGGAAGGAATGGGAGAGGGATGGTTGGGGGGACGGGGGGGGGGGAGAGGGAAGGAATGGGAGAGGGATGGTTGGGGGGACAGGGGGGGGAAGAGGGAAGGAATGGGGGAGGGATGGTTGGGGGAGGGAGGAAAGAGGGAAGGAATGGGGGAGGGAGGGTTTGGGGGACAGGGGGGGCGAAAGAGGGAAGGAATGGGAGAGGGATGGTTGGGGGACACGGGGGGGAAGAGGGAAGGGATGGGAGAGGGATGGTTGGGGGGACGGGGGGAGAAAGAGGGAAGGGATGGGAGAGGGAGGGTTCGAGGGGGGGGGGGGGAGGGAAGTAGGAAGGGAACAGACGACTCGTCTCGTGCCGCCGATGATCACGACAGGACACTGGGACGGCCTGTGCTTCCACACTTGACTCCCAACGAACGATTCAGGTCTGGGCCGGACGGAAATTGTGAAGACAAGGCTCCATTGACGCGCTCTCTTGATCAAACTCCAAAGTGTAAATGAAACAAGAACGAACTAGACCTCTCCTTTTTTTTCTTTTCTTTTGTTTGTTTTCCTCTCACTCTGCTTCTTTTTTTCTTCTCAAAATCCAATTCTTTCTCTCCCCCCCCCCCCCCCGACCCCCCCGCCCCCCCCCCCCCCACCCCCCCCCCACCCCCCCCGACCCCCAATTATGACAGATACCAGTCAGAGTAGGTTGGGGGCCAGACCTGAAGCAGATATTGAATTACCCTCAGAAAAAAAAGGGGGAAAATTACACTCAGAAAACAATGTGCAAATAAAAGGAGATTATTTTATGATACATACAAAGAGTTCAGTCATGGAACATCATGCATGGTGAGATTGCACTGTAAAAATTATATATAAAAATATTTTTGAAAATAGAAGAAGAAGAAAAGACTAGCGGAACAATCTCGGAAGAGAACATTGCATGCAAGATCGCAATTCCCAGTCTCATAACGGAAGCAGAGCCAATAACACACGCTATTCAGTGGTTTATGGATGAGACCCTTTGGAGAGTTTGTGTTATTGCTTTGACTTCCATGGTGAAGTTGGGATTTTGACCACGTAGGCAATACAATATTATCTTTCTTCTTTGTTTCGCCTCTGCGCGCGCGCGCGCGCGTGTGTGTGTGTGAGTGTGTGTGTGTGTGTGTGTGTGTGTGTGTGTGTGTGTGTGTGTTTGTGTGTGTGAGTGTGTGTTTGAGAGAGAGAGAGAGAGAGAGAGAGAGAGAGAGAGAGAGAGAGAGAGAAACAGTGGAATGAATGTGCACAAATGATGTGTGATATATATATATATATTTTTGTTGTTGTTTTTTGTTTTTTTTTGTTGCAGTAACTTAGGTATTCCATAATGTTTATATATGCTGAATTTAAAACATATTTCTAATTTCTGATTCCTGATTCCTCCCTCTTTCTCTCTCTCTTTTTCATCGGTCTCCCTCTCACCCCATTCGCCAAGCTCTGTCTATGTCTCTGTCTCCCCCCCCCCCCCCCCCCCCCAAGCCCCCTCTGCCCTCCACAACTTTGTTCTGCTGTACGTCATTAAACCACAAGATCCAAACCATTCCAGCTCCGGCCAGCGGGATTATTGGATCAGCAAGAAATGCAATGACTTCATCGCTGGACATTTTTTATGAACTCAGGATGTGCTGTGCATGGTAATGGCATTTTGGTTTGTGGCCTCTGTTTGGTTCATGGCGATGAATGCAAAAGGATCGACACGGCGTTGAGGAATTGTTCTTCTTTGTTCAGCATCTCGTGTTGATGACAGTAACTTGTGTTGATAACAGTCAGTAGTTTGTGTTGATGACAGTGGTTTGTGTTGATGACAATGGTTTGTGGTGATGTTGATGACAGTGGTTTGTGTTGATGACAGTGGTTTGTGTTGGTGACAGTGGTTTGTGTCAGTGTTGATGACAGTGGTTTGTGACAGTGGATTGTGTTGATGACAGTGGATTGTGTTGATGATAGTGGTTTGTTTTGATGACAGTGGTTTGTTTTGATGACAGTGGTTTGTGTCAGTGTTGATGACAGTGGTTTGTGACAGTGGATTGTGTTGATGACAGTGGATTGTGTTGATGACAGTGGATTGTGACAGTGGTTTGTGTTGATGATAGTGGTTTGTGACAGTGGTTTGTGTTGATGATAGTGGTTTGTGTTGATGACAATGGTTTTGTGTCGATGACAGTGGTTTGGGTTGATAATAGTGGTTTGTGTTGATGACAGTGGTTTGGGTTTGTGTTGATAACAGTGGTTTGTGTTGATGACAGCGGTTTGTGTTTATGACAGTAGTTTGTGTTGGTGACAATGGTTTTTGTTGTTAATAGGTGCATTGGAATGAAAGGCCAAAGCCCTGCTTTTGTATGCAAGACAGATCTTGATGCAGAATAAAAGCCGTCACGGCATCCACTGCATAACTTGCATTTTATTTTTCAACAGTCTCCTTCAGTTCCCGTCTCCCTTCCTCGTAGAAAAGGAGAAGCTGGAAATGATTTCTGGTATTCAGTATTTTACGGTGATTGTTCCTTCTTCTTCTTCTGCGTTCGTGGGCTGCAACTCCCACGTTGACTCGTATATACGCGAGTGGGCTTTTTACGTGTATGACCGTTTTTAACCCGCCATGTAGGCAGCCACACTCCGCTTTCGGGGGGTGTGCATGCTGGGTATGCTTTTGTTTCCATAACCCACCGAACGCTGACATGGATTACATGATCTTTATCGTGTGTATTTGATCTTCTGCTTGCGTGTGTACACGAAGGGGGTTCAGGCACGAGCAGGTCTGCACATATGTTGACCTGGGAGATTTACCAACCAGGCACCGTCACCGTGATTCGAACCCGGGACCCTCAGATTGAAAGTCCAACGCTTTAACCATTCGGCTATCGCGCCCGTCGCACAGTGATTGTTCCATTTTTTACGAAGTTATTTTTGTTGTTTGTGAATCTAGATGTTAATCAAAAGCTGGTAAAAGTCTATCTGTAATGTTCCTTTATAAGACTGGATTAGATTGGGGTCAGGGTTCCTGTCTAGGTGACACACTCTTCAGGGCAGACCATCTATCATTTCACAGCATTCCTCTGTGATGACAGATTAATAGTTATGATTGTACGAGCGACAAAACCAGAAGCATCCTTTCTGACGTGGGATGAGCCATATTGTGAGACAAACGCAAAAAATGTGGGGGGAAGGAGTGGGGTGGTTGCTGACCTGATGTGTCTCTTATTCTTTTTGTCAATTATCATCTTGTGAATTTCAGATGAGAGAAATGAAAGAATTCCTCTGTGACAAAGCATAATAGTTATTACTGTATTGCCGACAACAATGACAGCATTGAACACATCGAATTCGTTATCCTGGGTGGCAGAGGAAGGGAAATAGACCTGTTTTATTCTCCTAAATCTAATCGTCGCAGGTGATTGGCAGTTCTACGTTATTCCCCTCCTAAATTCAATCCCTGGCTGATTTGCAGTTCATCGCTGTCTTTGTGAATTCAATAGTTCTGGGCGAACGCTACGCGGGAACCTAACAACTTTCTGTCCTCTTCCCAGAACGCTGAGATATTCTGTTTTATACAAGCCCTCCGGTCTGCAAAGAGGAAAGTTTGTGCGGTTGTATGATTTTGTGTGTTTACATGTATGTCCCGGAAAGACTAAAAAAAAAAACCCATTGGTCTCATTACTGTCATTCCTGGACCAAATCTGAAATATTTCATGTGTTTTGGGATGAGCTATGTTCTGGGACAAACACCGATGAAAGAAAAATAATCTGCTGATCTTATTGTTCTTGTCAGCTAATTGTCAGAAATCTCTCTCTGTCTCTCTGTCTCTGTCTCTGTCTGTCTGTCTGTCTGTCTCTCTCTCTCTCTCTCTCTCTCTCCCCATGTTACTCTGGCTTGAACGTCTTGTTACAGTTCAAGCAGTCAGTCGTTCTCGGACCATGGCCAATATCCTCTTTCTTCTTTTTTGTTCCCCATTCTTTTCTATCTTTTTCTTCCAGCAAAGAGAGTGTTTCGAGACTCGTGAGGACATGCCTCTGTCAAAAAGTGGTATTGTAATTGGCACGAACAGACACAGCCCATGTGGGGCAAGGAAAAAAGATACTTCACTGAAGTACGAACACTTGACAGAGCCCCCGCCACAGTTCCATTGGAGGTGACTGACACTGAGGGCTGGGAGAAAGGGGGGCGGTGGTGAGATAGAAAGAGGGAAGGAGGGTGAGATAGAAAGAGGGAAGGAGAGTGAGATAGAAAGAGGGAAGGAGGGTGAGATAGAAAGAGAGTGAGATAGAAAGAGGGAAGGAGGGTGAGATAGAAAGAGGGTGAGATAGAAAGAGGGAAGGAGGGTGAGATAGAAAGAGGGAAGGAGGGTGAGACAGAAAGAGGGTGAGATAGAAAGAGGGAAGGAGGGTGAGATAGAAAGAGGGAAGGAGGGTGAGATAGAAAGAGAGTGAGATAGAAAGAGGGAAGGAGGGTGAGACAGAAAGAGAGTGAGATAGAAAGAGGGAAGGAGGGTGAGATAGAAAGAGGGAAGGAGGGTGAGACAGAAAGAGGGAAGGAGGGTGAGATAGAAAGAGGGAAGGAGGGTGAGACAGACAGAGGGTGAGATAGGAAGAGGGAAGGAGGGTGAGATAGAAAGAGGGAAGGAGGGTGAGATAGAAAGAGGGTGAGATAGAAAGAGGGAAGGAGGGTGAGATAGAAAGAGGGAATGAGGGTGAGATAGAAAGAGGGAAGGAGGGTGAGACAGAAAGAGGGTGAGATAGGAAGAGGGAAGGAGGGTGAGATAGAAAGAGGGAAGGAGGGTGAGATAGAAAGAGGGTGAGATAGAAAGAGGGAAGGAGGGTGAGACAGAAAGAGGGTGAGATAGAAAGAGGGAAGGAGGGTGAGATAGAAAGAGGGAAGGAGGGTGAGACAGAAAGAGGGTGAGATAGGAAGAGGGAAGGAGGGTGACATAGAAGAGGGAAGGAGGGTGAGATAGAAAGAGGGTGAGATAGAAAGAGGGAAGGAGGGTGAGATAGAAAGAGGGAATGAGGGTGAGATAGAAAGAGGGAAGGAGGGTGAGACAGAAAGAGGGTGAGATAGGAAGAGGGAAGGAGGGTGAGATAGAAAGAGGGAAGGAGGGTGAGATAGAAAGAGGGTGAGATAGAAAGAGGGAAGGAGGGTGAGATAGAAAGAGGGAAGGAGATTGAGATAGAAAGAGGGTGAGATAGAAAGAGGGGAGGGTAAGATAGAAAGAGGGAAGGAGGGTGAGATAGAAAGAGGGTGAGATAGAAAGAGGGAAGGAGGGTGAGATAGAAAGAGGGAAGGAGGGTGAGATAGAAAGAGGGAAGGAGGGAAGGAGGGTGAGATAGAAAGAGGGAAGGAGAGTGAGATAGAAAGAGGGAAGGAGGGTGAGATAGAAAGAGAGTGAGATAGAAAGAGGGAAGGAGGGTGAGATAGAAAGAGGGAAGGAGGGTGAGATAGAAAGAGAGTGAGATAGAAAGAGGGAAGGAGGGTGAGATAGAAAGAGAGTGAGATAGAAAGAGGGAAGGAGGGTGAGATAGAAAGAGGGAAGGAGGGTGAGATAGAAAGAGGGTGAGATAGAAAGAGGGAAGGAGGGTGAGATAGAAAGAGGGAAGGAGAGCGGCGCGGGGATGGACAAAGATGGGGGTAGACAAAGGTGCTATCGTGCCTTCTACAGCTCCAACACAGGAACCACTCAAAGCCTTTTGCAACCCCATGGCGCCAGAGACACAGGTCTGTGCCACGCGAAAATTATTGATACGCCCCTTCCTTCTCCCCCCCCCACCCCCACCCCACTCTCATCCCATCCTGCCCTATACTGTCCTTTTCAAAACCCAACCAACCTTTTCTTGCTTTCCAAAAGTTTATGGATGAAAGCCAACGATGAGCTTTTTTATGTGTTATTGCTTCGACTTCCAGTGTGAGACTGATGTTGTATATGTTTTTTTGTGTGTGTTTTTTTTCTGGGTTGTTTTGCCAATGTGTGGGCGGGTCGGTGGATGGCTGTGTTTGCATTTGTGGGAGTCCTGTTTAGTGCTCCATTCTTGCTCAATTTCAGTCCTTTATACCTTTTACCTGGAAGAAACATTAAGCAGATTACGAACCAGAATCAGCTGATTATTGTTGTTTCTTTATCATTACATGGAGTTTCTGTTGTTGCTCTTGTTATGGCGATGTACTTGTTGTTAGCATGGTTTCATGTTCTTATGGGTCCTTACATGAACAACCGAACAGTAAATGATTGATGAAATGTTTGGGGAGATCGCTGCTTCCTCTCTTCACGTCACTGTGCCAAGAATTTATCTGCCAGGATTGTGAAACTGGGTCAACTGAAATGATTCAGTTCAGTCAGCACTGACACCCTCTTCATATTTACATCTGTGGAGTGTGGTAATCAGTTGTAACTGTATCGTAGTGTAATCTCCCCTTCTCTCCCATTCTCTTCCGTTCCTTCTCTTTTTTACGCTTTACTGCTTTCTTTGAGAAATGGGGGAGAAAAGAAAACAGAAGGAATTTTGTTATGAAAAAAGAAATAAAGTAAAAATTAAAATAAAAAAAGAAGGAAAAGAACACAGAC
>NC_134876.1:82018673-82023673 GCF_041734735.1 Babylonia areolata
CACGCACACACACACACACATACACACACACACGCACGCACGCACGCACGCACGCACGCAAGCACGCACGCGCTCGCACACACACACACACACACACACACACACACACACACAGTGATGCGCAGTTTCAGTTGATTATGATTCCTTTTAGGGAATGAAGATTTGAGGAAGCTACATGAACAGAAATCTAACCTGATGTAATATTTCATTTGATTCGAGAAATGAAACGACATTTTGCAATCAGTTTTTTTTTGTTTTTTTTTGTTGTTGTTGTTGTTTTTAACCCATATAAAACACACAGAGACTATTAAATATTGAATAAGCTAGCTCAGTCACAACAGATTTTTTTTTAATTAACAGAAAGCAATTGACATTAAAAACACAGAACCTCGGCAGCAAGATGTTCGTTTTTTTTTATGTTTGTTTTGTTTTGCTCTGTTTAGTTGGTTGCTTGCTTTTGTTTTGTTTCTTTGTTTGTTTGTTTGCTTGCTTTGGGGGGATTAACTGCTCACGGTCAGGGGGGGGGGGGGGGGGGGGGGGGGGGGGGGCACTTTACAACGTGAAATTCATCTCTATGTTGTTCCCATCACAGCGTTTGCAAAAGAATGTATTCGCTGGGAATTCCATGAACTCGCAAGGATCAGTGAATGGATCACGACCGTCACATCTGACTTTGAACTATGGTCAAATCAGGATGGTATTAAGGAAGACAGTGAGTGTATTTCACTGTTCTGAGTTATTCCGTGGTTTCTGTAACACATACACTGTTTTGTTTTTGTTTGGTTTGGTTGGGGTTTTTTATGAATGTATCTTGTCTTTTTTCTTCTTTTTTTTTTTTTTTAAATTAAACTTAGTTTTCAAAGCTCAAGTAGCACGTGGGATGGCAGTTTAGAAAAATGTAGGTGATTGCCAAACACAGAGAAATCACATTTCAGGTGATAAGATTAAAGTTCCTTTCCGAACGGAGCGACAGACAGACAGACAGATATTCAGATTCTGAGTGAATATTCTGGAAAATCAAGATGAAGGAATCGGGACTTTCCGTTGGCTTCTTTGGATGACTTTTTTTCATTTCGACTGAGCAGGAGGATATGGTCGGCGGGGTATGCTGCTGCATGTTCCGTCAGAAAACGATTTCCGGCGTAGAAACTTGTTCCGATAATGTGTTCTTTTTTTTTCTCAGTAGTTTTCATCAGAATATTATATTTTCATACTGTTAAGTACTTAACTTCCAGGAAAACGATTTCCGGCGTAGAAACTTGTTCCGATAATGTGTTCTTTTCTTTTTTCTTAGTAGTTTTCATCAGAATATTATATTTTCATACTGTTAAGTACTTAACTTCCAGGAAAACGATTTCCGGCGTAGAAACTTGTTCCGATAATGTGTTCTTTTTTTTCTCAGTAGTTTTCATCAGAATATTATATTTTCATACTGTTAAGTACTTAACTTCCAGGAGACTTATGACGCGGTGTAGTAAGCAGCAAGGGACAAACTAGACTGGAACGGCCAGAACAGCCCAGAACAGAGTGCGATGGCGAGGGGTAGTCGATGGCCTATGCTCCACCGGGAGCGATGGGCATAATGAATGAATGAAGTACTTATTAACATTTTAGTTCAATTTTTTTTCTCGTCTATTTTGTTCACTTTTCCATTCTGATGCATGTTACTTATGCAAATCACTCATGTCTTATCAAAAAACGGAAGAAAAAAAATTCTGGAGAATATTGTTTTCTCTTCTCTACTTTTCTTTTGTAAATCGGGACCAGGAAGAAGCTTTGGAATTTCTTGAAAGCAAAACAAAAACCCGCGAAAGCGTTCACTTCAGTTCTCTGTACTGCCTCCAGGCCGTGTTGATGGCCACCTTTGGCAAACACTTCTTTTCCCCATACCAGCCAGCGCTCTCCTCCCTTCCACCCCCCCCCCCCCCTCCCGGCCCCCCTCAACCTCCAACCTGAACCCCTCCACCCCCACCCCATCCAGTCACTGAAAGATGAAGGTCAGTGACCGAAAAGAAAAAGCAAGCTACCCTCCTCAGCCTCCCCTCCCCCTCCCCTCACCACATCCCGTCTCCACCCCACCCCCTTCCCCCATCTCCTCCAGTCCACAGCAAACCACTGTAAACCTGCGTGTGTTAGTTTCTCTCCCCACCCCCAAAACCCCCTCTCCTAGGCCTCCCCCCCCCCCGACTCCCCTCCCCCACCCTCCCCTTCCCACTCCCCTCCCCCCGTCACCCCGCCCCCCTCACCTCATCCCCACGATCCTCAGTGCTCCGAGGGACCTTGGGGTGAAGCGGTAGCATGGTTGGGGTCTTTTCTCCTGGACACGACTGTTGGTAATGCCAACCGCTCCGATTCAACTCTGTCCTATGCTACAGCGTCCCTGCACTTTTGATCCTCCTCCTCCCCCCTCCCGCTCCCCGCCTCACTCCCCCACCCTGCCCACCACCCTCCCCGCTGTCGCCTGCCTCTCCACCCTCAACTGACCCTTGTCTCCCCCCTCTCTCTCTCGTTTGTCATACATCACACACACACACACACACACACACACACACACACACACACACACACACACACGTTATTTCTTCACTGACAACTCACGCACACACACACACACACACACACACACACGCACGCACGCACGCACGCAAGCACGCGCGCGTTATTTCTTCACTGATATCTGAAATGACGGCAACAGTTTCAATTCCAGGGAATGTTGGATTCGAAAAGAAAAGAAAAAAATCATACGGGGAAT
Organism: Babylonia areolata; assembly: GCF_041734735.1. Lineage (NCBI taxonomy): Eukaryota > Metazoa > Mollusca > Gastropoda > Neogastropoda > Buccinidae > Babylonia > Babylonia areolata. The sequence goes on from NC_134876.1 coordinate 82,021,426, forward strand.
GCACTGTCGTTGTCTTGTTTTAAGAGCTTTGTGAAGATATGTTTTCGTAATTCCATGGAATGTACCTAAAAGATCAAGGGTAATGTACTGATAGATCGACTGGTGGACTGAATGTACCTAAAAATCAAGGGCAATGTACTGATAGATCGACTGGTGGACTGAATGTACCTAAAAATCAAGGGCAATGTACTGATAGATCGACTGGTGGACTGAATGTACCTAAAAATCAAGGGCAATGTACTGATAGATCGACTGGTGGACTGAATGTACCTAAAAGATCAAGGGTAATGTACTGACGGATCGATTGATGGACTGGTTGGTAAACATTGTTTCCTCACACTCGTCAGTAGTTTCTCCCCTTCCACTGGACCTTGAATCAGGTGGTCTGGACGCTAGTCATTCGGATGAGACGATAAACCGAGATCCCGTGTGCAGCATGCACTTGCCGCACGTAAAAGAGTAAAAGAACCCACGGCAACAAAAGGATTGTCCTTAGCGAAATTCTTTCGAATGGAAAAATAATACACTTGCAGTCAGAAAAGAAAGGGTGGCTGCACTGTGGAGACGCGCTCTCCTGAGGAGAGAGGGCGATCCAAATTTCACTCAGAGAAATACCCCCGGAAACGGAGTATGGCTGCCTACATGGCGGGGTAAAAACGGTCATACACGTAAAAGCCCACTCGTGTACACGTGAGTGAACGGTCGGGGTTGCAGCCCACGAACGGAGAAGAAGAAGAAGGAGAAGAAGACACAGACAAATATGTTGTGACAAAATAGTTATACAACCCAGTACAGAACGGTACAATACAGTACAATAGATAGAATACAATACAATAAATACAGTACAATCCAATGCAGTGCAATGTAATCTACATGGCACCGGACAAGGACACAGCCGTCAAAACAGCCATATTCTTCCCCCCCCCCCTTTTTTCCCCTTCCTTTCTTCTTTATCTAGACTCTGAATGTAAACCAGGCGCTCTGATCAATATTGGTCCAAAGACTGAAGACATATCAGCTGAAGACACCACGCTAAGACTCTAACCAAGACACCCGGTTATGTTGTGCTTTTCATGTGATCATCATTGTCGCTCTAACCAGAGAGCGAGCGAGCGAGAGAGAGAGAGAGGGGGGGGGGGAGGTGGATGGAGGTGGAGGGGGGGGGGGCTGGGGGGCTGGGAGAGGGAGGGAAGGTGGACTGGAGAGGCAGCCGGCAAATTCAGAAAGATGTTTCTCTCGAGAGCCGTTCTTATAATACAGCACGGCGGTGTACTTGTTTTTATTAATGGCTTTGAATCAGAGAGTGGCTGACCTATATTGATGGAAAAAGAGACTGTACTTTTTTCTTTCTCCTTTTCTTTTACTACCACGCGAACCCAAAACATACGACTGACCGTTTTTTTTTCTTCTTCTGTCTTCTTCTTTTTTTATTTTTTTTTAATTTCATAATTGCTGTTGCCTGTAGGCATTGAACGAATTGGGGTCACGGAAAGTGATGGAGTAAACAAAAAAAAAAACAAAAAAAGTGTGTGTGTGTGTGTGGGGGGGGGGGGGATAAGGTGGGATGCTCTGTCCCTGTCTTCCTCCACTCCTCCTCCATTTCCCCTCCCCTACTACCGTTGTCCCATCTCCTCCCCTCCCCCCCCCTCCACCCCAGTGTCGTTCCCTACCCGGCTGCCTCCACCACCATCATCATCACCACAACCAGCACCACACCTCCCCCCCCCCCCGGTCCCTTAACCCTACTCTGCACCCCTAGTCGCTCACCCCCACCCCTACCCCCATGCCCCTCCATTCCTCCCGACACTCCACACTCACACACACACGCACACGAATACACACACACACAAACACACACGCACGCACACACACACGTGCGCGCGCGCACGCACGCACACGCACACACGCACTTACCACACACACACACACACACACACACACACACGCACTTACCACACACACACACACACACACACACACACACACACACACACACTTACCACACACACACACACACACACACACACACACACTTTCCACACACACACACACACGCGCGCGCGCGCGCACGCACGCACACGCCACACACACACACACACTTACCACACACACACACACACACACACACACACTTACCACACACACACACACACGCACAACACACACTTTCCACACACACACACACACACACACTTACCACACACACACACACACACAGACACATAGACACACACACACAACACACACT
>NC_134876.1:82031173-82036173 GCF_041734735.1 Babylonia areolata
TTTTGTTTTTTGTCAGCTGATTTTTTCCCCCACGCACTGACAGTATCACAATCAGTATTCAGAGGGGCTAGGCCCTTTGCCGGCATAGAATGCAAGCTGTGTGCTCATGACATGTAAATGAGGAGGGGGAATTCCTTGAACGTTTTGTCTGCCCACGCTACCCGAGCGATGTTTATTTAAAGTTTGAGTGTCTGTTCGAAGGAAAGGTGTGAATTGGTTGTGGATTCATTGGTCGAATGAAGATCGATCCGGATCAATACATGTTTTCTCTCTCAGCCCCATCTGTGTGTGTGTGTGTGTGTGTGTGTGTGTGTGTGCTGAAGTGGTACAGAATGCTGCTAAACGTTTGTCGAGATGTCTGATATCAAACTGATCAGATTTTTTTTTCAAGTAGAAAGTATATGAAAGCTGCTCATACCAGTGAGCAGAAATGTGAGACCGTTTTACTGTGTCACAAACGTGGCCATCACAAACCTGCAAACATGGAGGATGTCATTCACCAGAATGTCAGATCGCAACCACGGAGCACTCGCCGCTGTATAACAAGCAGAGAGGTGGCCCATTACATCGTTGCCTCCCCTGCATACGGTGGTGTCCCCAGTTATGTCACATAGGAGTGGTAGGTGGGTGGCTGCACATCCTGGGTTTTTTGTTGTTGTTTTTTTTTACTTGGGACATAGCAGAAATACACGTTGCCGGCGAAGCTGCTTTTGCTGTTGTGAACCAGCTACCCTGTTGTGAACCAGCCACCCTGTTGGGAACCAGCTACCCTGTTGTGAACCAGCTGCCCTGTTGGGAACCAGCTACCCTGTTGGGAACCATCCACCCTGTTGTGAACCAGCCACCCTGTTGGGAACCAGCTGCACTGTTGGGAACCAGCTACCCTGTCCAGACAAATTGGAAGGTCCGAACATCGCTTGATGCCTGCTTCCGCGATCACAGGTTTTACGAGTCGGCTTTTATTTAGATGTCTGATCGTTTTTGTTGTTGTTTTTGTTTAATTTTGTCGTGAATCACTTCTTCTTTTTTTCTTCTTTTTTTAAAAATTCCTCTCTGAATTCAGCAACCATTACCCGTTTTTCATCTCAGTACATAGGAGTGCAAACGAGGAACTCGACGTCTTCATATATATATATATATATATATATATATATATGTGTGTGTGTGTGTGTGTGTGTGTGTGTAGGTAGATAGATAGATAGACTTAGGCTTACTTACCAAGGCCTTTCGCTCCCTGTGGAGCACAGGCCATCAACGACGTTTTTCCACCGAACTCGATTCTGGGCTGTCTGTCCTTTATGCATCCCCCCAGCTGGATCCCAGCCTCTTTAGCTCTGCTTCAGTGTCCCGCCTCCAGCTGTTCTTGGGCAGTCCTCGCTTCCATCTCCTCTGGGGGTTCCAGGTCAGGGCCTGGCGCGTAGTGCTGGATGGCGATACCCTCAAGCTACCGCCAGTCCATCCCCATTTTCGTCTCAGGACCTGTTTCTCCACTGGTTCCTGTCCCCCTCTTTGCCACAGTGTCTGGCCATCGGATCTTTAAAATGCGCCTCAGACTGTTGATAAAGGTCTGGATTTTCTGTAGCATCTTTTTGGTCATTCTCCAAGCCTCTGATCCGTAGAGAAGGATGGACTTCACGTTGGAATTGAAGATGCGTAGTTTTGTTGTGGTATTTGTATGGATGACCAGGTGTTCTTGAGGGTGATGAAGGCTGCTCAGTCTTTACCTGCTCTGGAAGTGACACCTTTGTCAGTGCCGCCCTGTTTATCAACAATGCTGCCGAGATAGTTGAAGGAGTCAACTTCATGTATCGCCTCACCACGTGCGTGACTGGGTTGTTGGCAGATGTGTTGATCTTCATCAGGCTGGTCTTCTTGATGCTTATCTTCAGCCCCACCCCACGGGTTGTGGTTTCCAGCTGGGTTGTCTTGTCCTGTATCTGGCTGTGGTTGTGCGACAGGAGGGCCAAGTCATCAGCAAAGTGGAGATCGTCCAGTTGTGTTTAGAGGGTCCACTGTATGCCGTTGTTCCTTCCTGTTGTAGTGGTCTTCATGATCCAGTCAATGACCAGGAGGAACAAGAAGGACGATAGAAGACATCCAGATAGACTTAGGCAGTATCGTTTACACAGGGCGACACAAAACGCAGACGAAGAGAATCTGGCAGACAAAGTAAAGATTTCCTTCAGCACAAGAACATCCGGAGACGGTTCAAAAGAATAGGACTCACCACACCAACAGCTCTGATGTAAACCCAGTCCGTCCTCCTGAACTGACGGAGGAGAAGCAATGGGAACAACACAGTCAGCTATCAAGAAAGACTGAACAGACCTTTGCCAGCAGCTTCCTCAGAAAAACGTGATCCCCCAGATCCGCCGGTCAGACGCTGTCAGAAACGTCCACGGAAAACAAGGCACATCAACTTCTGGCCAGGAGGATGAACGTGGGTTGGAAGATGTAATTGGACTGGACACACTCTGGGGAAATATACGTCTATAACATAACCCAGCAGGTGTTTTACGTGGAATCATCAGGGAAAGCGGAAACAGCCGGCCAAAGAACACCTAGCGCTGTGTCCTATAGAGACGACTGACACCAAGCATTTGGGATGAGCGTTCAGCTTAGGGAGGGTGGAGAAGACGTCCCCCCAAAACAGAACACTGACGGAGGCTGTTGTCGACGGTTTATGCCCAGGAAGGGGTCAGTTCAGTCGTTATGACTCCGTTTTTAATGGTGGGTGAATGTTGGGTGTATGAGAAAGTAGGTTGTGAAATAAGACTCTCTTTGTTTAGAAATGTCAGCGTTCCTGCACATATTCTGTCTTTCTTCGGGGACTTAGATAAAACTTTTTTTTAAGCAAAGATGGGCAAAGATTGGGCAGAATAGTACAGATCAGGTTTTGGACATTCAGAGAAAACCATAAACCACCAAACCACCAACTGCTCAACCTTTGTTTTCTGTATTCCTTTTTTCCCGTCTGCACCTCGCTCTACCCCCCCCCCCCCCCCCCCCCCTCCCCCCTACTCCTTTTTCCCCCGTCCCTTTTTATGCCTTTTCATTTTGGGTTTCATACTATTATTGTTGTTATTGTTATTGTTACTACTACTACTACTACTACTTGTGTTACGACCTTTATCCCCACCCCCACTCTAGGCCTTTCTTCTTCTCCCGGCTTCCTGTGACCCCTTGTTCTGAATGGGTATCATCTGATGTGTGCTCACATCTCTGCCCCCATCTCTGTTTGTTTTTCCTGCTGAATGATTAACACATACGAGCATGTCACTGTGTGTGTGTTTGTGTGTGTGAGGGGGTGGGAGATTTAAAAAAAAAAAAAAAGTTTTCTAGATGGGAGAGAAATGGCGGCAGAGTGCGGCCTGAGAATGACCATGTATTATTGTTGATCATTTGTTCGTTCAGCATGGAAAGAGCTTTGGTGCGCATGACCAGCTTCTTCGTCCGGAAGCCGGTTCATGATGATGACGTAGTTGACCGATTACATCACAACGCGTCACTGCTGTTGCTACTTCTCTTCGCAGCGGGGACTGCTTTGCAAGTGGGTGCTTTTTGGGAGAATTGCGTCTCAGGTTGGACTCAGTGGTGTCCAGATTAGGGTTAAGTTATCACGCTAAACTTGTGTGTCTGTGTGTCTCAAAGCATGCCAGTGTGTATGAGAGAGGGCACACTGACGTAACTACAACACCAAGATTACAGTCTTGCAGTAAGAAGAAGAAGGTAATGACTGTAGGCCTTAATCTTGTCCAAAGACAAACCAAAGCGCTTTCACACCAATCATTTACACGCATACATAACTTCGAGTGAAGAAAAGCAATAAATAAAAAATACATGTGAATGGAAGGCTTGATAAAGTACAGACCAGAAAGAGGGAGGGAGGTGGGGGCGGGGGGAGTTGGAAAGAGGTAGGCTAGGTTTAAGGCCAGACTTAAAAGAGCTGAGTGCAGGGATTTCACGAAGCGAAAGAGGGACCTCTCTTACAAGGGACACGTTTTCGGTTTCAAGGTGCCAGTCAAAGTGTGTGGGCTGAATCATACACGCTAGGAACACAATTAAGGGACACACATGATGATGATGGTGGTGATATGGATAGCTATACTTATATTGCTCCTATCTTCGGTCGGAGACCGCGCTCTGTGCGCTTTACGTGTAGTCATTTGCACAACAGGCTGCCTACGTGGGTAGAGCTGACTGACACCTGCCATTGGGCGCTCATCATTCGTTTCCTGTGTCATCCAATCAGGTTTCGATCACACACACACACACACACACACACACACACACTCACACACGTGTAACATTTTTCGGTGTATGACCGTTTTGTTTATTTCATACCCTGCCATGTAGGCAGCCGTACTCCCCTACATCCAACCCACAGAATGCCCCTTTAAACAGGCTTGAAGTGCATCCAACCCACAGAATGCCCCTTTAAACAGGCTTGAAGTGCATCCAACCCACAGAATACCCCTTTAAACAGGCTTGAAGTGCATCCAACCCACAGAATGCCCCTTTAAACAGGCTTGAAGTGCATCCAACCCACAGAATACCCCTTTAAACAGGCTTGAAGTGCATCAAACCCACAGAATGCCCCTTTAAACAGGCTTGAAGTGCATCAAACCCACAGAATGCCCCTTTAAACAGGCTTGAAGTGCATCCAACCCACAGAATGCCCCTTTAAACAGGCTTGAAGTGCATCCAACCCACAGAATGCCCCTTTAAACAGGCTTGAAGTGCATCCAACCCACAGAATACCCCTTTAAACAGGCATGAAGAGCATCCAACCCACAGAATACCCCTTTAAACAGGCTTGAAGTGCATCCAACCCACAGAATGCCCCTTTAAACAGGCTTGAAGTGCATCCAACCCACAGAATACCCCTTTAAACAGGCTTGAAGTGCATCCAACCCACAGAATGCCCCTTTAAACAGGCTTGAAGTGCATCCAACCCACAGAATACCCCTTTAAACAGGCATGAAGAGCATCCAACCCAC
>NC_134876.1:82041173-82113673 GCF_041734735.1 Babylonia areolata
TTAAAGATCCTGTAATCCATGTCAGTGTTCGGTGGGTTATGGAAACAAGAACATACCCAGCATGCACACCCCAAAAATGGAGTATGGCTGCCTACGTGGCGGGGTAAAAACGGTGATACACGTAAAAGCCCACTCGTGTACATACAAGTGAACGTGGGAGTTGCAGCCCACGAACACAGAAGAAATGTTCACTCTCACTTGTAAACAGACTCCTGGTTCCTTTTCCTGTCATAACTTGAGTGGTGTTTGACTTGGCAAAGACAGCAGGTTGTGTGTGATGTGTGTAGGTACGGCATCACTGTGCTCAACTCTGTCCTCATCAACGGCGACTGGAGTGATCCTGTCAACTTCCCCAGACTGCTCATCTGTGATTTCCGTCTGCACCAGTCTGTACAGGCTGGTGAGGTTAGTGTGTGTGTGTGTGTGTGCTGGGGTGTGGGGGTTAGTGGGGCAGGTTTGTGGGAGAAGAGGTGGAGCGGGGTAGTGAGGTGTGTTGGGATGAGGGGTTGTGCTGTTGTGTGGAACGTTGGGGGAAGGGCTTGAGAGAGAGGAGGAGGAAGTGTGTGTGCGTATGTGTGCATGCGCAGCTGTGTATGTGTGTGTGCACGTTTGTTTAAAATTGTAGTAATCATTTTGCTGAATGTGATATTCCAGGACATGTATATATGTGTGTGAAGGGCCACACCAGGCCATGATATGTATTCAGCTGTGAAGATTTGAAGGCCATCCAAAAGATAGGTGACTTTTTTCTGACTGGGTATAGATGAAAATCATGTCTTAATCATCACAAAAAGATTGATACTGCTTCCCCCAATTACCTTAATGTTTCAGAATACATGAAGGAAATGAAGCTGCAACCGCTTTTCCTTTTGTTTGCTGGACATAGATGTCAGACTTGACTCCTTTTCTTTCTTCTTTGGACATAGGCATCAGAATAATTGTACATGTTCATAACAGATTCCATGTTTCCTCCCCCCAGACCACAGATTCCAGCAGCAGCAGCAGTGACAGCAAAGTGCACACAGTGCAGTGCATCCTGTCCATCAACATGATCCTGGAGAAGCTGTTTGTGCTGCAGTGGTTCTGGCTGGTCACTCTAGCCATCCTCACCGTCGTCACCTTCATCACCTGGGCCATCAACACTGTCTGTGCCTGCGCACCCTACCTCTTCGCACGCAAGTACATGAAGTCGTTGTGGTACCGCGGGAAGGACGATGACTCGCGGTCAGGGGAGAGGTTCGTGAAGAGCTATCTCCGTGAGGATGGGATCTTGGTGCTGAGGATGGTGGAGGCCAACACGGACCACATGGTGGTGAAGGAACTGGTGCAGCACCTGTGGGACAACTTCCAGGCGCGGGACGCCGCCTTCAGCAAGGAACTGACCGAGGAGATTGAGATGATGATGAAGGATGACACCAAGGAGGAGGACGACACGTCCAGCACTGAGCAGGAGAAGACCACTGAGGACAAGGAGGAGACGTGTGAAGTGTGACTGATAACTGATGTATCATGAAAATTCAGTCTGTAGGTTTTTTATTGGGTTGGGGAGAGGAGGTCCAACACAAGCAGGAATGTAAAGCTGTGTAGATGCAGTTTGAATTGGTAACAAATTGCCAATAATTAAGTCCAACACTGCAGTTTAGTCCCAAGCAAAACTATCATCATTATTCTTAGAAAGAGAACAAATCTTCTGAAGACTGGTTGTGGTTGCCAATGTGGCCAAATAATCCAAAACTGCCATCAAGTAATCAATGATCTTGCTTTAGATCATGCTCGACAAGTTTATGCCAGGTTGCCGTTGGAATGTTCAACTGTTATGGCAATTATTGTGAAATATTTAGGAACCTAAAAATGCCCTGGTCAATCAATATTTTGTTTCATCTTTTTTTTTGGTTTGGTTGTTGTTTGGGAAGTGTAAATGTTGACAAGTCATTGCCTCCAAACTGATTACAGAGAAATAAGCATTCGACAAGTTCTGGCAGTGTTACTAATAAGTGTCATCAGAGCCTGATCATTCGTATTGAGTCTTCATGATGAACACATAAACTGTTATTCTTCCCCTCCCCTCCCCTCCCCATCATCATGACCAAGTTTCACATCTCTCCAATTAATTGTATTCATATTTCTTCTCAATGCTCACTGCATGTTAGTTCGGCCTTTTACCATTCATTATGTCATGTTCTTTTTTCTCTGTGTGTGAGGTGGTTGTTTTTTTGCCTCAAGCTCTGTTCCCAGTCATTCAGGTGTATGGGGATAATTATTCTAATGGGAGAAAAATGTCATGTCTTGGGTCACATGGTTTATTTGTGATAATTTTGAATCACTTGTGTTCTTTCTGACTTGAACCGTGTGAGAGGAATCTGGTAATCTTTTAACACAATAGCTAAGCATGTCTGTGTCTTTCAGTATAGATAGTTCAGTCCACCAGTTACATTTCTTTGGCCTCAGATTCTTGCCATGACATTCTGTTTCTTTTCTGAGTGATATTCTGTTACCACTGTTCCGTTCCGGCTTTTTTAAATCTTTTTTTTTTTTGTTAACTGATCACCTATTTACCGATGTATAAATTAATTCATTATGGTGCTATTCCCTCCCAACCCCCACCTTGTAATCAATGTGTATACCTTGCATGTAGCCGATGAAGATGTATGATAAAGAGAGACCTTGAAAGAGTTCATTTTTTTAGTCAAAGTAACTGAAATAAGATACATCATAGAGTGTTACACTCATTATTAATTCTTGAACATTGCACATCAGCAATGGAGTTAGGAATGAATGCTTTCAGCATGGGCACTTTATAGATATCTCGGGATCCTTCTCTTTGTTGTTCACCATTCTCTTCTTTCAAAGCATCACAACTACTACTTCATACCACCAAACAAGGATCTAAGACTGGTGGTGGTGTGTGTCCATCGAGATCGATGATGACCATCGTCGTCATCCAGCTGGGGGATGGGGGGAGGGTGGTGGTGGGGTGGGGGGGAGGATGCTCATGAATCTATCTGTGAATGCGCAGATGGCTGAATAGTCCAATCTGCGCACGAAATGTTCGCTGACAGTTGGGGCAGACAAAGACAGACATACCATTGTCAGGGAGCTTGTTTGCCCGTGACTTTCTGGCCTGCCTCTTCTGAACAGCTGCAGCAGTCCTGTTGGCCTCGCACAACTTGGCGCCTTTGTGCACAGCAGCACGCCATTTGTCACGGTCCACTGCAGATTCCTCCCAGGAGTCAGGGTTGATATCAAATGCTTTCAGAGAGACTTTCAGAGTATCTCTGAAGCGCTTCTTCTGACCTCCGTGTGATCTCTTCCCTTGTTGCAGCTCGCCATAGAAGAGCCTTTTGGGCAGCCGATGGTCTGGCATGCGCGCCACGTGTCCAGCCCAGCGAAGCTGGGACTGCATCAGGATGATGAAGATGCTGGGAAGGGTGGCTTTTGCGAGCACCTCTGTGTCTGGGGTCTTGTCTTGCCACTTGATGTTCAGTAGCTTCCTGAGGCATGTTGTGTGGAAGTGGTTCAGCTTCTTGGCATGTCGTTGGTACACTGTCCAAGTTTCGCAGGCGTACAGTAGTGTGGGGAGAACTACTGCTCTGTAGACCTTTAGCTGGTAAGACTGGTAACTTTAGATTGAAAGGTGCTACATTTAGCTTAAGATTATTTCCCTTTGTGCATGTGTATGATTGAAAATTTTGGTGATGACATGAGCACTAAGTTCTGTTTTTTATTGTTGTTTTTTAACCCGTTTTCTTCTCTTCATCTTTGTAGACAAGTTTTAGTGTGTGCCTGTTCTGGTTTTTACCTCCATCCTTTGTTTAGGCAGCCATACTTGTTGAACAATGCATGCAGGATATATTCTTGTATTCTTTTTCCACCCAAAGAGACATGACAGACGGGATTGTTAATGAAGAGTATTCCTGTCTTCTGCTGTTTCATCCTTCTGTCAAAGTCCAGCTGAAGGCCAGTCTTAGCTTGGGCTTGGATCAAGCTATGAGGAAAGACAGAAATTAAATGTGAGAAATTAAATACCACAACTCAAACAGCTATGCACCATGTAACAGCAAAGTTATGAGGTGTGAATGAATTTGTGGAAACTGTTCAAGCTTGGGTCAGTTCAACAGGGGAAAACAGTTTGAACTGGTAGAGAAAAATGTTTGTTACATTAATGCATGTATCAGTGCACTGAAGATTAATTTATCAATATATGTTTTCAGTTAGAGATATTAAGGCCAATGGGGATGACACTGTTATGAAACCAATTTGTCTGCATGAATCAAATATTCAACATACACTCAATTGGATGTTTATATCAGGGTTCAGCATGCACTGATGATTATACAGAACAAGAAGTCTTTCAGTCTGACATTTGATTGAGATACTTTTAATTCAGAAGTTCAGCAAACAAAGGTGATACTACTAGAAGTGTTATGAATTTGTTCTTGTTAACAGAATCAAGTTTTGATATGAAGTAAATATGCAAGGCAATTTTTTTCTTCTTTTTTTTCTTTTTTTTTTGTATTTTGTATACTGCCATCCAACAAATTGGTTAATCATTTGATTACTAAAATAATTTTTCTTGATGCACACATTAGTTTGACTCGACAAAAATACTGAAAATGGAAAAATAAATAATCAGTGAGACGCATACCATTAGGGTTCAACCCAAACAGAACATCAAACACATCCAATTAGCATATCACATTGTGGAAATGACATGTAGAGTGAACATTTCATGATTTGTTCCCACAATACACTGATTACAAATCAAGTCTGATGAGATGGAAGGATGGACAAGCCAAATAATCTTTCTATCATAGGAAACTGGGCTAGGGGGAAAATCACCTTTCAAAACAGCACATCCAACTTATTGTGGACAAACAATACATCAAAATGTTTGTGGTGATCTGCATAAAAATACTGTCTCCTAATATTTCAGGCTAAAAAAATGTAGTACTAATAAAATAGTACACGTCGGCTTAGTTGCCTTTCCATGCAAAAGCATGCTATTTTTGTTTGTTAAAAGTAAAAGCAGAACACAACCACAAACTGTAAAACATTTCCAAATTCATCTTTCTCCATCAATCAGCACTTCGTGTGCACAAGACAATGGTTTGCAATTATTCCTGTTGCTTCTTTTCTTTGTCCCCAGATACTTAGGCACAAGACACTGGTCTGGAGGGACTGAACGATTGCATATCCAACAGCAGACAGTTCTGCTTACAAACCACTCCGTTCGTGCAGCTCTAACTAATCAATCAGCACACGCACCATGGAATTTGCCACTGAACTTTAAGTCCATGAACTTACATCCACTTATGCAACTCTTCAGTTATATTCATTCAGTTTTTTAAAAAATCAAAAATTTGCTGGAATTTTAATGCATTTGCCTATAAGCTTGAAAATAAGCTTACTGGCCAATGCAGGAATTATGGAACAAAAATGACATTGCAAAGCACAGGAGTCCCTCCATGTGTTCGTAGGATGGTCCTCTGGTGTGTGGCAAATCAGGTCTCTGAGCAGGTTGCAAAACATTGCCCGAAAAAGTGTGTGAAGCACCCCACCCCCAGACTGATCACCCTCTAGTTTAACTTCCTTCTATTTGAACAGACGGAGCTCAATACATTCAATTCACATGCACCAACAAACCAACATAGTTTTGACAGTTTTCACTCTAGTTTGTGAGAAGGGGGGCGGGTCACAGAAAACGTTGTGTTAGTGCAGACAGAAGTAAAATATTTCAGAGGAATTAAGTCCCGCTCTACAAGTTCCAGTTCATAACTTCCATCTAATCCAATACCACTTACATAGCTAAGAATATATCAATGTTAAAATTCCCACACACACCCAACACACACACACATACATGGACAACCTAGACAGTGATGACAAGGACTTACTTTGTTTACACACATGAATCAAAAAGTATTATAAAAAGAAATTTAAAAAGTAGGGCGACTGGCAGGTATCAAACAGAACAAAAAAGCAACATTCAACTGGCCAGCCCATCTGTCCTGTTCCAATCCATTTTAACACACTCAAACAACTCTGACAAGCACAGAAAGCAGCATTCCCACAGGATTCAGTCACAATAAGCACAACCATGACTCTGCTTTTGTGCCTCTCATGAAGCAGCAATAAAATCCATGCCCATCACTAAGCATTCCATTTTTCAAGGTCACAACCAAACAGCAACTAAACAAAATAAAAACCAATAAAAAAAAAAAAAAATTGCAAATCGTGAGAAGTACGCATGTACCTCAGCAAAGCAGATATACAAATCAAATCCTAAATCCATGGGAAGTAGAACCATCCAAAAATGTCTGCTGCAGTCCACTAATCACTCTGTGTTGAGATGATTGGTAAAAAAAACAACACCTGAATAAAATATCCACATCAAGAGAACTAAGACAATACACTGACATCCAATGGAATAGTGGTGCTGTGTTGACAGGAACTGACCCCTGCCAATCATGTCTCTGTTTGAGCATCATGGCCGTCTTCTGATCCATCCTCATCTCCCAGTCGGTCTAAGTTCACTGGAGCCCGGGACCGCGCCTGGGCTGATGGTCTGTTCACAGAAACAAACACACCAAAATAAACAAGTCGATTCAAAGTTATTGATACTACCACAGTCCATATCAATGCTTGTATTTACATGCACACTTGAGTGCACAACATGCATGTATGTTTAACTCATTCAATGCCAGGGAATTTTGTAAAAATCGTGTTCTCCCCTTGCCAGGGAATTATGAGGATTCAGGGGTAATCTGGATCTGGATGGATATGTTGCTGAAGCCATGGAATGCAACGGGGGGAAGTGGGGGTGGGTGGAGGAAGAGGGCTGCGCACTGGAGTAGGACTAAATTACACTCCACTGTTGTTCTAATAAAGGAGTTCTTAAATTGTTCAGCATTTGATAGTGGCACTATAAAACATTTGCTATTGTTAGCTGCTAAGCGTTCAACGATATTTTGTGTGATACAGTCCCTGTAGCATCTAGGCTGTACACGACGCTTGTTTTCTCAATGTGATTTTAAAAAAGCTATATGGTGGCAGTACTGCCACTGACTCCTAAACCACTCAAGTCAACCTGAGAACTCTTGGAGGCTCTGGAGCTGGAGGCCATGCAGCATGGTTGTCATATTGCCCCTCTCCCTTGAGCAGTAGTCACTCTTATGAAGCGGGCAGCACAATGTTGGACGTGATCTAGTCTGTCGATGTCACCATAATAGTATGATGGGTCCCATACAATTACATCACATTCCATGATGGATCTGATGAGGGCCATTTGTGCTGTTCTTTTACAGTGCATAGGACAGTGGCGTCAACTCCGTTGCAAGAAGCCAATGGCAATGATGGCTTTTTTGGTGGTGTGTGTAACGTCATTTTTTAAAAAATTCTCGTACAAAAACTATACAAGATACAGTAGCAAAGTAAACATTTTTTGGGGGCAGAAAATGAATATGGATTCCAAATCTGAACTTTTTTCTCCATTTGTTTTGATTGTAGAACTATTCAGGCATTTCAAAATGACGTTAATAATTTTTTATGTACAAAAAAGTCTAATTCCACCTCCATAGACTGACAACTGAAAAAACAAACTGGAAATAGCATGCTTATAGTCAGATTATACCTGTAGAAGAAAACAAACAGGTTATAAGTTAATAATAATAATCACACCGCTTGTAAACATGTAAGTGAATAAATGTCCCAACAGTGACAAACAAGGGATCTGTTAAAATGAGAAGTCAGTTATGTTCTCACAGGCGTTCCCTGTTTAGCGGGGGGAAACTCTCTGATGATACTTTTTCCTCCTCACTGCAACTGAGCCATTAAGTGTCTGCTGTGCACCGAGTTTGTCTGCTCTACAAAGGAGTCAGTCATCAAATCAGTGACAAAAAGCATGAAAAAAAATAATTACAAGATTCCTGTCCACTGTGTGTCAACCCTACACTTCATGAAAATCATCTACGACTGGCTGTTGTCCAGTTCCTTGCCAGATGAACACTGTAACAGACAGTTCACTGAGGTCATGGACACCCTAAGCCATGCCTTCTGTCTGTCTTCAACGTATCGTCTTGCACCAATCCATTCCCTCTCCTCCCCCTCTTCTCAAATTATGCAAAAGCACTGCACCCTTACTGTCAGTCATTGTCACCTGCTCAAAATTAATATTTGATCAGATAGATGGACTGGACAAAGCGCCAAAATTTGCTGTCTGTTTTGTCACTGTTGTCATCACCTTAAAGTTTAAACCATAAAGTTAAAACCAATCACCGGACAAGACAGATGCATCTCTCATCGTTATTACCATAAATAATCATCTACACAGCCTACACAGTTGTGTAAATCTGTTGACTACAGACCTGGCTAGACCCCAAAATACCCTAGTATTCAGTAGTTTTATGGTGATTCTCAGTAGTGTGAATGTAGCGGCATTTCCACAATATAAATGTTTCAGACTGTCTTCTCCCTCGTATTAACAAATAACAAATATATGGTTTAAGGCTAATGGTCATACTTTTTGTCTGTATGCAAAAAAACTTGACCAAAGAATAAATCATAAGCGGTTTGACTAATATTCTAATAATGTAACAATGTGTTAAAAAAAAAAAAAAAAAAGGAAAAGATTAGTTGAATTAAAGTGGAGAAGAAAGTTGAAAAGCAGAAGAAAAAACAGAAAAGTGAACAAAAACACAAACCAACAGGACCTTTGATGGGGTGGTAGTGAGTCGGTGGTTGAGCTGAAGAATACAGTTTCGTCAAATACTTTTTTTTTTTTTTTATTAACAGCAGTCTCACAAATAGCAGTTTCACTAGTCTCTCAACTGTTTCACAAGTGCTTTTTTTTTTTTTTTTTTTGAAACAAGTGGAAATAACAACAAAAATAAGTCACTGATGACTGGTGTCCGCAGGCAGGAATCATACAATGTTGATACACTTTGATACTGAAACTATGAGTAAACAATAACAGTGAAATGTAAGAAAAAAAATTCTCATTATTCTTCATACACTCTCCAATTTTCATTTCAGAACCCTTCAGATGGCATTCAATTCTTCATTTTTCTTGAATGTTAGATGCAATAGCTCGTAAAGAAAATATGGAGCTTGTACAGAAAAAAAAAGTAGTAAAACATGCATACTAAAAAAGTAACAGATTTACCTGTACTTGCGAAGTGACTGAGTCTCACGTATGAGAGTGTCGTTCTGCTCCATCTGGTCGTCCAGCTCACGTTGTACTTTACGTTTCTGAGCGTTGACACGAGCACACTCCTCCTCCGCCTCATCCACCTGTCGCTTCAGAGCCTTCACTCGGTTGCTCATCTTGTCCAACTGCACAACAGCCAAAGTACATGTTCACGCTGATTAGCTCACTCCGAACGATGGGCCTCAATCAAGGCCCTACTGTTTACAACTGTTTCAGATAAAGGAGCATAATTGGGGCTTCAAAAAGTTTTGAATTTTGGCATGGCACTTAATCTGCATAATGACATTTATATGCTGAGAATATCTTAACTGACCTTTCCACTCTCCACTGCCATCAATAGATGCAGAGAGTGTTGTGTTCGCAAGCAGGAGAGTTAATTGACCCAGTTTCTTCTCAGTCAAATGGCAGACAACAGAATTAGATAAAGGGGCTCTATTGGGGCTATACAAAGTTCTGAATTAAATCTGTTTCAAACTTTCTTGAATTAGTTTACAGGTCATCAGTGTGTGCAAATTTCAAACCAAAAATATGGATACTTTCATAATCTCACTGGATGATAGCATAAGAAGGGAGGAGGTTTTATACATATCTTTTGTTCCCTTTTAACTTGTTATGTTACTGATGAGCTTGGAAGTTTTCAGCTCATAAATTCTTACAACTGTTTTTTTGTGATTTTATTTCTTACCCATATAAATGGGCCGTCCGTGGGGAAAGTCAGGGGTGCTAACTGGCAGTACTAATCAAGTTAAACAAGTTAACTTTTCAGATCCCTAACAAACTGAAATGCATATTTATGCTGATTAAAAAAAATAATAAAAAATAAAAATAAATAAAAATAAAATGGTTTCATGTTGATTAAAAACGTTTAAAAGGTTTTAGATCCCAAAGCCTTTTACAGCCAGGGCAGTAGATTCACGTTCACTGTGTCTAGGGATTAGGAAGGCAGGGCCCAATCCTCTCCTGCCCCTTTAACTTTCCCCAACCAAAGACAGGAACCCATTCACATCTAGGTGGAGTGAGGAAAATCTGAGTAAAGTGCCTTTCTCAATGCCACAACACCATGCCGAAAACTGGGCACTGAACCCTGATCACTGGTGAACACTGAATAAAAGTCCAACAGCTGGCCAATTCTGCCACGCTGCCTCCTCATGCTCGTAAGAGCAGTTAAAAATTCTTTGTTTAAATTTGGTCCAGGTATGTCTTCTGTGTTTCTGGGCTGCAATTCCCATGTTCACTCATAAGTATGAGTGGGTTTTTAAGTGTTTGACTGTTTTTACCCTGTCATGTAGGAAGCCATATTCCATTTTCAGGGGTGTGAATGCTGAGTATGTTTGTGTTTCGATAACCCACTGAATGCTGACATGGATTACTGGATCTTTAAAAAGCATATTCGATCTTCCACATGTGTATACACACGAAAGGGGTTCAAACACTGACAGGTATGCACATCTGCTGACCTTAACCCACCAGTCACCCCATCCAGAATTTGAACCCAGGACCCGTGGACTGAAAGTCCAGCGCTGCAACCACTCAGCTGTTGTGCCCGTCTGGATCCAAGTATAAGTCAGGGTCAAAACTCTGCATCAATTTGTTCCGATCCAGTCCAACAGCTGAAAAGGAGATGTAGCAACAAACGGCAGAGGGAGTGACTGACCTGCTCTTTGTACTGGTCAGCATTGCGTCGCTCATCTTCTGCCTGGATCTGCAGTTCCTTCAGACGTTTGTCCATCTTACGGTTGGTGCGTGCTAGGGCTGCCCTTTCCCTGCACACACCATAACCAACTTAGCAAAAGTGGTCAGGAAAAAAAAAAATCACAGTGTTTCTTTATTTTTCTTCAATACCACAAAACAGAAATCTGCAATTCTTACCTGCAATCAATTCCATCAGGTTTTTCACCCAACTCTCCATGAAAACGTCTTGTGAAAGGGAATGCTTTGTTTTGGAAGAAAAGTAAAGTCTCATAAGAGAAGGCCAAAATACTTACCAAACTGCATAAAAGGTCCTCAATTCTAGGTCTTTCACTAGACACATAGCTTTGGATTATAACTGAAACGAACAACAAATGGCCATTTTGCTCTTAGAAGACTCTGCCGGATTGCAAGCCCTGACTGACAAGTGCAGAGAAAATTTCTGACAAAGTCTCAAAAACATACACAAAAACATTCACAAAACCAGGGGAACAATCTTTCAAGTATGGGTAGAAATCTCCTCTACCAATCTGTATGAGCTGTAACTGGAAAGAAGACAGAATATCTAGAGTAAAAGAAACGATAAAACATGTTACTGGTAACTAAAGAAGCAGCAATCAAGTTCTTAAACCACCAACAAGCACATAACCTATTTATGTAAAAAGCCACCATCAAAATGATAAATTTTATGAGACAACAGCAGAGATGCCAACCCCTGTCAAGTGTTTGTAGGAACAATCAGGAAATTTGGTAGGCACATTTTGGATTTGGTAGAAACACTCAGACTCCTAGCCACATCACCAAACAGGCACAGACGCTGTTTGACAGAGATGCAACTTGATTTAGCCACATTCTCTCTCGTTCAGGCAGACGACTGAGCTGATTGGTCTACTCAATGCTGTTTCAATGTAAACAAGCACGTGATTAGCTGAGCATCATCACTTGAGACCAAGGTTAGTGGTGACTGCCCTGGCATCATGATTCAATAAGTCTAGAGCGTCTGGGTAATGTTACAACAGGAAAGCATGTGACCATGCTATGTAGTTGAAAATGAACTCATCGGAACAATTTTGACAGCGTAATATCGGAACAAACTGTGATCGAGCATAACAAAATAGGGCACAATCGTAACAGCTGGCATCTTTGCAACAGAGAGTCCACCACCAAAGCCCAGCAGAGGCACAGGGATAAAAGACAGACAGGGAGGGAGGGCACTGACTTGGCCTCCTGGTCGAGCTGCTCCTCCAGGTTGGCAATCTTGCCCTCCAGAGCAGCAATGGTGGCCTTGGTGCGGGCGCGGCTCTGACCCTCCAACTCCTGCAGCTTCTCCCTCATCTCCTTGTTCTGCCGCTCCAGGGTCAGGCGCTGGTTCTCCAGCTTCTGGGTCACTGACCGCTCCGCTGACAGGTCCGTCGCCATCTGCTCCAACTGGGGTGGGGAGACACATACATCCTTTTATGTCTTGTCCTCTCACACATGACCAGTGTAAGAGAAAAAAAAACAAACCAACAACATGATGTCCTCCTATACATGACTAATGTAAGATAAAAGCAATGAGGTCCCCTCACCCATGACCAATGTAAAAAAACATGAATGGATGCACAAACGCACACACACACATCTTGTGAACAAATAATCAGGGTATTTGTGGGTAAAGGCACAGACATGTCTGTTCCTTTGTAAGGGATTTATCCTGTCTTCTTTGTCTAAATATTCACTGTCCCCTGACAATAACAGGTAGCCCCCGGCAATTCCTCATGAACCACCATTGTGACACACTGAAAGATAAAGGTGGATCCATTTTCCATGTGAACTGGAAAATAGCATCATCACTGCTACAGCTTTCAAGCCAAGCTGTCTACAGATGTCCCGCAGCATGAAAGGAGAATGCACTTTGTAACACAAGACACTGCAATATCAAAATTACAACCCCCCAAAATTCCAGACTATTACAACCCCCCAAAATTCCAGACTATCGCAAAAGTGTCTATAATCAAGAACTGAACACGCTCAGTTCTGTGGACGTAAAAGAGAGAAGATGGCTCACCTGGATCATGGACTTGCGAGCTTTATCGTTGGCAAGCTCCAGGTTAGTGTGCTCTTCCTCCACCTCGTCTTCCAGTTCAGATATCCGTGCCTCCAGGCGACGCTTCTCGTCCAGCAAGGCTTGCCTGCCACCACACAACTTGCCATGATGCACAATGAATTGGATTTACCTTCAGCCTGAAGCAATATTCTATCATGTATGGTACCCTTGAAAACTACAGATAACCTGAAGTAAAGTGATAGTTTACCTAATATAATTAGTGATGGTAATTACAACTACATTTGCGATCTTGGCATTTTTCTCCAAAAGCTTATGCTGACTTTTGAACGATGATAAACTGCTCTTTCTGTAGGTATAACAAAAATCATTGCTTTTGATAATGAAATAACTGTGTCATGACAGTGAACAACTGTGAAACTGCACTTCTTATAAATAAAATCTGAATTATTTCATCACACATGTAATTGTTCATATGATATGTAAACAAATTCTCAAATTCAACTAAGAATAGGTCAGTTCTTAGAACACTGACAACTGGCAATTCTCATTCTATCTCACAATTTTTAATGTCAGCATAGGCTTGTTCAAGAGCAGAAACAGTGTAAACATTATTCTGAGCTAACAGAAGGAATCATATCCATACCAATTTTCTTTTTCACAACAAAGATAACAACACTTGGTCTTCTGTCTCCAACATCACTTTTCAGTGTGAAAGGCTTCATGCCAAGGAAAATCAATCAACTGAAACCAATGGATAGGAAAAGAATGTAATTCACCACTTCTGGTTTATACTAGATATATATATATATATATATATATAAAGGGGGAGGGGGGGTAAAATAAAACCCAATGGGTAGTATGGGCAAGAAGGACATTCATCAACTTTGGTTCATAATCATGAGAGGAGAAAACAACCAGAACTCAACACCACCATTCCTGGAGCAAAGCAGCTGTTGGATTAGCTTTCCTCGATGCCCCGGTTACTTCAATGGTTGTGTTATTGACTGGTTAATGGCAATGGGTAAGTGATGGGTCAGTACTGAAATGGCTTCAAAAGGAGTCCCCTCTTGTCCATGATCAACAACAAAAAGGGGGGGAAATGAAAACTGGAAAGAAAGAAGAAAAAACAAAACGACCAACAACAACAACAACAAAAAACATGTCACAATTAAACAAGGAATGGCCAGAAAAGTGGGTGAAATCTGAACTTATCATCTGCTGAAGCTCATTCGCAAACATTCTGAACAGCACTTTCTTTCACACATTGTAAAGACACTGTCATACTGTTTGACGCACTCAAACAGGCATATGAACAATGACCACCCTTTGCAATCTTCCTTTTTCTCAACAGACTTTTGTGGTCATACATTTTTGTGGTCATAAGCAGGTGAGCTATATCTATTTGAAAGCTATGTATGCAAATCACTATGGCAGTGGGCTGCCATTTGACACAAGCCAGCACAAAATAAGCTATTTATGTCATGTGGCAGTCTTTATACAAGTTATCAGTGAGATGTGGGATGTGATTTTTGTATAGAAATAATTACAAAGAGTTCAATGTCCTGACACATGTCAATGAATCAAATGAGTACCTAATTCTGTTCAGTTCCTGTTGCCATCTTTCTTCTCCATTAATGTGCCACAACCTTCTCCATTCTGACTGGACAATCATCTTTACAATTTTGGTTCACAGACTTCAAAACTGAAAACACTGAACTCTTGGCAACCAGTGAAGCGCGAAAGCAAACACTCATTCATGAAAGGGGTGTCACAAGTATATTAATTTTTGATGGTCAAGCGCAAGGACCATAAATCAAACAGTATGACAATGTGACAAAGGGTTTATTGATGTTACAAAATATCTTGCTTTCTTTTCCTCCTTCTTCCTCAAATCATTAAAAAATTAGTTCCTTCTTCCTGATCTTTCAAGCATACTTCTGCTCCTGTCTTCCATGTCAGTTAAGTAGCACTTCAGGAACGAACAAATTCTCTCTCTCACACCTTCATAACAACACAGTCGAACAACACCCAAGCAAACAGACAACCAACACAAGTAAACAAGGCATGAACCAAAAAAGAAAACTAAAAACAAAACCACAAAAAATGCAGTCTTGAAATCTGCAAGCATGACCAGATACTACCAAGAGGCCCAGCATCAGATGAACTTGACTCACCCTCTGTAATAGTCACAAGTCGTGGGTCAGACATGGGAAGAAAAAAACAGTGATGGTAACATGATGGACAGCATTTATCTGTTCATTTAACACATTCACACCTATTGTCAACTATTATCTTATGATCGGTTTTCACCTTAGCAAAGAAGATGCAAACTAACAGAAAGGCCAGCAGACCTTACTCTTCCTTCAGTCAGTCAATGTAAACATCACCTCTCAGCAAAGAGCTCAAAATCTCTTTCAGATAAGATCAACTACTGTTTCATGATTCTCCACTTACTTGCCAGAAGCACTGCTGCCAATCTCATCTGCCAGTTCATCCCTCTCTGCCTCGGCATTACGACGCTGCCGCTCTGCAGAGGCCAGATCTTCTTGGAGTCGTATCAACTCTGCTTCCAGGTTCTTCAGCTGATGGGCACAACACACAATGAACAACAAAAAAGAATTACAAATACTCATAGAATAGTCATTTCAACTGGTTATTTATGTTAATATATTGTTTGTTTCAATTGTTTACATATCCTTACAAAATGAGTTTCCTTTATGGATGGCCCACAAACTTGTGTATCGTTCCAAGGAGATATTACCTCTGCCCCTATTTTTTTTCTATCCTTCTCCATCTGTCTTCCATCCTATTCTGACAACCTTTTTGACATGCACCTTTTCATTCATTGACTGCATTATGCTTCTCTTATTTTATATCTCTTTTCATTTCCTTCTCTTATCTATATCTCTTTTCATTATCATGATCAAGCATATTGTTTACTAACCATCCCAGTGAAAGTCATGTTTATACTATTTTCGTGATTCTACCCAACCCAACACACACACATCTAAAAACAAATGTATTTCTTTATTTTACATAAGTTATGTATTGTCTTGACAGAGACAAATAGAAAGTTCCACCAAAGTGTGAAACTTCCAGTCTACTCCAAAATCCACAATTTAAACAGAAGCATAGTTCCCTAAAAAAAAAAAAAAAAAATATATATATATATATATATATTCAAAAACAGACCATTTAGCATTAAACAACCTGTTCTCTTCTTTTCAGTCAGCATATAGATCTGCCCATAGCACTGAAACTGCTTTGTTGAAAGTAGTTAATGACCTGTTACTGTCTGTTGATGAAGGTAAACTATCTGTGTTAACTTTGCTCGATCTGTCGGCTGCGTTTGACACAATAGACCACAGCATACTCCTTTCCAGACTAGAACATGTTTGGGGATTCACTCAACAGTTCTGAGTTGGTTTTCTTCATATCTATCCAACCGCTTCCAGATTGTCTCTGTTAGTAACTTTTAAGTCTGATCCAGCCCTGATCTCCTATGGTGTGTCACAAGGCTCTGTCCTGGGCCCTGTTCTGTTCGTTCTGTACACTGCTCCTCTTTCTGATGTGATTTCTCACTATTCTGTTCTTCACCACTCTTTTGCTGAAGATACTCAGCTACAAGTCTGCAGAACAAAATCAAGTACACAGTCTGATTCTGTGAATGCAGGACTGTATTCTCGATGTTAAATCTTGGATGACATTCAACAAACTAAAGTTGAATGACGACAAAACTGAAGCAATGATTATTTCCTCTGCAAGAATGTCCACATCTACTTCTTTTCCTGCCTCTATGGTGGTTGGTGATGCCACAGTTCAGTTTTCTAAATCAGCAAGGAACCTTGGAGTCATTCTTGACTCAAACCTCAACATGCATGCTCAGGTAGTAAATCTGATATGTATAGTCAATTGTGAACTTTGTCGCATCAACTCTATCTGTCAGTACCTTTCTGTTCAAACTACTAAAACTCCTATTTCTGCTTTTGTGCTGTCACAAATTGACTACTGTAATTTTCTTTTCATAGGCTGTCCACATAATATTCTTCAGTGAATTCAAAAACTTCAAAACAATGCTGCCCATCTGACTCTCAGAGTCCCACATACTGATCACATTTCTCCTCACCTCCACACTCTACATTGGCTCCCCAGTGAAGCGAGAATTAAATACAAAGTTGCATGTCTCTGCTATTCTGCTTTCCACTCCGCAGGACCTACTTATCTTTCTGACCTTATCAGTGTTTACACTCCCACAAGAAATCTCCGCTCTTCCTCTAACAGTTACCTTTTGAAACTTCCTCATGTCAATACAAGAACCTATGGTGAACGTTTTTTCTTCTTTGCTGCTCCTCACATCTAGAACAACCTTCCTTACCATATCCGTGCATCTGATTCTATTTCTGCTTTTCACTCATCACTAAGACTCATGTTTTTAAAAACTATCTATAAGTACTCTCAGCTTCCTTTTCTCCAACACCACCCATGTCAGCTCACTTTGGATGTATGTAGAGTGGGAAAGGGAGAGTGTGTGTGGGGGGAGGGGTTTTTGAGAAAGAGTGGCCATGAATGTTTTATGTTACTTGTAATATTTTTTCTTTCATGTAAAGCGCCCTGAGCTCTTAGTAAGAAAGGGCGCTTTTCAACGTACAGTATTATTATTATTATTAAAACAGCACTCCAGTCACCACTGTGCCCCTCAACCCACTCACCTACCCACCCCCTAAGACCCGTTGTTGTGGCACATATTGTGCCCGCCCCTGCATGGATTGTCGCCGGCGACAATACGCGCAGCCCTCACTGCACATATTGTTGCCCCTCTGCACTGGTGCTATTGTTGCATCATGTACTGTCACCAACGACAATCCGTGCAGGGGCGACAAATACATGCCACAGGACCCCTCAGGCAAACCGAACCACCCACCTTCTTCTCGTTGTCCTTGGCCTGGGCAGCCATCTCCTCGCGGGCCATGCGTGCATCCTCCAGCTCGTGGTGGAAGTCCTTCATCTGGGCGGCAATCTTCTTGTACTGCTTGACGGCATCCTCTTTCACCTTGTTGGCCATCTCCAGCTCCTGCTCCATGCCCTGGATGTCCCCCTGCAGCTTGTTGCGTGCGTTCACTGCCATCGCACGCTGCTTCCGCTCGTCCTCGAGCTCCGCCTCCATCTCTCGCAGCTAGGGAAGGGGGGTGTGGGGGGGAATGGGGGAAACAGAATGGAGTGAGTGTGGTTGTCAGCGAAAATGATAAACTGCGAGTTTCAAATGCTTTTCTTCTTCTTCTTGGCATTCACAGGTACACACACATTCAGGTATACATTCAGTCCAGCTCTGATCCAGTGTGAGTGTAACTGTCAGCAAAAATGAAAAATTGGGAGTTACAAATGCTTTTCTTCTTCTTCTCCTCCTCCTTGGCATTCACAGCTACACATTAAGTCCAGCTCTTATAATGAATGACATCGTTTTCTCCAACTCTTTGTGGCTGCCGTAACAGATGCTTGAGGAATACAAAATCATTTCTTTTTGTTACTGCATCCATGCAAAATGTACTTGCTATCTTTGTGGATGTTCTACAAAGATGTATCTCACTCTAGAGAGATATTATTACCCTATTACCATTTAACATAAAGAAATGTAAGATTTTTTCAACCCTTTTCACTGTTGGTTTTGCTCTAAGTAGCGTTAACTGCCTAGATAGCTCAACAGTTGGAAGAACCCCAGTCAAGGTGTCTGCTGGGTTTATGGGTGATAGAAATTTTTTATCTCCCAGGTCAACAGAGGAGCTGACCTGTCAGTACCTGAACCCCCTTTGTGTGAAAACACAGTAGATCAAATGCACACATTAAATATCCCATAATGCATGTCAATGTTCAGTGGATTATGGCAACAAACATACTAACCACCTGAACTATCTGAACAGACCAAACCCAGGTGACTGACCTATCTGAATAGTGACCTGACCCAGGTGACTGACCTGTCTGAGCAGTGACCTGACCAAGGTGACTGACCTGTCTGAATAGTGACCTGACCCAGGTGACTGACCCGTCTGAACAGTGACCTGACCCAGGTGACTGACCTGTCTGAACAGTGACCTGACCCAGGTGACAGCTGTCAGAACAACCATCTGACCCAGGTGACTCACCTGTCTGAACAACCACCTGATCCAGGTGACTCAGCTGTCAGAACCACCACCTAACCCAGGTGACTCACCTGTCTCAACATGGACCTCTTGCTCTCCTCCTCCTGCTCCTCGCGGCCGGCCACCTCGTTCTTGTACTTCTCCTTCAGGGCGTTCATGTTGACCTCCAGCCTCAGCTTGGCGTCCTCAGCCGCCTGCAGCTCATCCTCCAGTTCCTCGATCTGCACCTTCTGCTCCATCACCGTCCCCTCCAGGGTCCGTTTTGCCTTCTCCAGTTCATGGACCTGGTCACACACACCACACAGTCAATCTGCTGCCATCTACTGTCCATCCAGTGCTCTTGCTTACTTTCTACAACTACTACTGTAATCAACAAGAATAATCAAGGTATTCATATAGCACTAAATCTTGTTTGCAAAATTCCCATCCGTCCACTTACTTCTACAAATAGTAATAACAATAAGAAGAAGAACAATCATGTATTCATAAAGCTCTAAACCTTGTTTGAATGCTGTGCATACTGATCATTCACAAGCCCGCTGCACACACCCTGCTCTCAAGGATAAGTCGAGAAGGCTAAGACAAAAAGAAAAGTATGCTTGCACAAATGTGTAAGAGAGGAACGTATGTTGAACAAAACAAATGTAAAAGCATTACTTTGAAAAGAGCATGTTTTTTATGATGACATGAGATGTATACAGGCTTCTGAAGAGGGGGCTTGTTCAAAGCGTATGCACAAACCTTACAAGCCTGCTTACAAAATAAGCAAAAGCAAAAATGTTACCATCTTGACAGATATAATTCCGAAAACAATGACCTGTCAATGTCAAATATGAAGACTTTTAAATCATGACACATAAAGCATCAAAAGAAAATATAGTCTGCGTAATTAGCTAGTAGTTTAGTGTAGTGTAGTGTAGTGCAGTGCACTGGAGTGGAGTGGAGTGTAGTGCTGTGGAGTGCAGTGCAGTGCAGTGTAGTGCAGGAATTACTTCTGTTGTACTGCATAAAATTTGGGGCTGCTCTACCCAGGAAGAGCGCACCACTGCAGTGCAGAGCCACCCAGTTTGTTTATTTTCAGCCTGCAAAGCGTATTTCCTCATCCCATGCACAGACTGTGACTCACATTCTTGCCAACGTCGTCCTTGGAGGAGACGAGGTCCTCCAGTTCACGGGCCTGCTGTTGGCGCAGCCTCTCCAGCTGGTCCACCCGCTCCTGCAGCTCCTCCATGCTGCGCGTCAGGTTCAGGATCTTCGTCTCCTTGTCCCGGCTCTCCTGCTCCAGGCTGTCCTTCTCCAGGGTCAGCCTGAAAGTACCAACGTTGCTGGCTTCAGTGCTGCTTCTTGTGTTGTATTGGACTGCACTGTACTGTATTGCATTTATTGTACTGTATTGTATTGTATTACTCTTTTTGTCACAACAGATTTCTCTGTGTGTCCTACAGTGAAAGCCCCAACCTTTTTATTTCTGCCTGCAAGTATATTTGCTTTTGTATCAAAAGTGGATTATTCCACATAATTTTACCAGGGACAACGTTTTGTTGCCACTGGTTCTTTTATATGCACTAAGTGCATGCTACAAACGAGACCTCAATTTATCGTCTCATCCAAATGATTAGTGTCTGGACCACTACTCAAGATCTGGTGAAGTGGGGGGTAAATACTGACAATCGTAGGATCTGATCCCATATTCTCAGATTCTCTCCCTTCCAGGTAGACATGTTACCACAACACTAGTGCTGCTGTTTTAGATTGTGTTGTGCGTTTGGATGAGTGCATGTGCATGAGACAGAAACCTGACTGAATCAATATCAATCAACCAATCAATCAATTTAAAGTGTACATACAATGTCTTACAGCTGCAGGAAATGGGATCGCCTAAAAGTTCATAATATTGAGATTTTTTTTTTTTTAAAGCCTAACTTAAATGACAGGTGATCTGGAATTTCTAACACAAACTGTCAAAGTGCTCATCCTTTAACTATCCAGTGACTGTGTGGGCCCCATTACCTTTCAGACTCTCCCTTGGCCTCGGCCAGTGTCTGGTCAAACTTGCGCTGCTTCTTCTCCATGTTGCTGACATTGGAACGCTGACTGTCCAGAGCTATCGTCAGGTCTTCCACCTGTATCCATCAACAAACCTTCCTCAGGCCATGAAAATTTTTTTACTTCCATGGACACTGGTATCATTCAGAAGTGTTTAAAAACACAGATCACCAGCATTTCACATGTACTTGCACTCAAATTCATACAGGCAGACAGACACATACACACAAACACACACACACTAGAGCCTCATGTTTGTCACAAGAGTTGATCAGGTAGTCAGCTGGCACAAGCCTCACTCATCCCAACACTCACAGCTTCAAGTTATAGCAAAATAAAGTAGTCAAAAAGAACCACCCAGAGTCCAAGAAAACAAAACCTCACAAACAGGGCACACACACACACTTCCCCCCCTCTCCCCACCCAACAACCACCACACAATCGCACATTCTCTCTCTCTCTCCCCTTCACACATGCACACACTCCCTCTCTCTGAATCTTGAATCTCTCATTCACATGCACACACACTCTCCCTCACACAACACAAACTCTTGTCTCCCCCCCTCCCCCCACTCTCCCACCCACCCAGTCTCTCTGCTCCCCCCCCCACACCCCCAACACACACACTCTCTCTCTCCTTCACACACACTCTCTCCCTCTCTCCTTCACACACACTCTCTCCCCATCACATAACACACACACACACTCCATACAAAAAGCCACTGACCTCAGCCTGCAGCTTTCTACGTGACTTGTCCATACGGTCTGAGTTGGAGCGAGCCTCCTCCAGCTGTGCATGCATCTGGTCCATCTCGCGGGCCACCTTCTTCTTGTACTCCTCCAGGGCCTCGTTGTTTGCCATGTCCTCCTCTGCCTTCCGCTTCAGTTCCACCATCTGTCACACCAACACATGTCACACCCCATCAAAGGTAGGCACGGACAGACAAGAACAAGATTTCAGTTTCATGGAGGTAAGACAGACTGACCCATGAATCAGTTTCAGTTTCTCAAGGAAGCGTCATTGCGTTCCGACAAATCCATATATGCTACACCACATCTGCAAGGCTGATGCCTGACCAGCAGCATAACCCAATACGTTTAGTCAGGCTCTGAGTGCATGCATATATTCGTGTACTAATCAGAGTGGACAGGATTTTGCCAGAGGACAAGACTTGTGTTGCCATGGGTTATTTTTCAGTGCGCCAAGTGCGTGCTGCACACGGGACCGGAAAGACAGAATTCTTTTCCTAAAAGGAAATTTTCTTCCTAAAACTACGTTTAAGTAAAATACTTACCGTGACCCACTAGTGCAGACTCCGGCAGGGGTCTGACATTCCTGTCCTGTGCAAACTACTATCCGCCTTTGTGGAGAAAATGAAAGTAGCTACGGCTGATAACCTCCCGGAAGTAGGTAACCTCCCCTTTGCATTACATTCAACATAACATACATACTGTCACCAACTGGTGCAGACTCCAGCAGGGTCTCATTCCAATCCTATGGAAACTACAACCCTATTGATCCACATATGCTGTATCATATCTGTTTTCTCTTTCAGTTTCATGGAGACATGACAGACTGATCCACATATGGTTCAACATATCTGCTTAAAAAACAACAACAACATAAAAAATGATTTTAAAAGGGAGGCCAGGGGAAAGCCAATGCCTGACATATGCATGGACCCAACGCTCTGCAAGTGTTGAACTACGCACCTCTAAGATTTGTATTTTTTTGTTTGTTTGTTTCAACATGTCCATGTTTTCACTCTGAATTCAGAGCAATATGATTTGAAAAGGAGTTTCATTACTGTCAAGAAGTGACTCCTCAAGAAGTCTAATGTTTCAAAGAAAAAAACAAAACAGTATGTTCTTCAAATACACACAACAGCAAATAACCTGTACCCCTGAGATGGAGAAAGGCAGTGATTCTTCAAAAAAGTCCACTTGTTACAGATAATAGAACATGCCACCATGGGTTCATCCAATGTACACACAAACAAGGTGTGTTTTATATGTGTTGCTTTTTTTTATCTCTGGTGCAAACTTTGTCATGCTTTGTGTGTGTTGGGACTCAGCTGTGGGCAGAGATACTGAGTGGGGTGTGTGCCGAGCCTGTGGATGCACAATTCATCTCCAGCAGAATAAAGATGTATTGCATTGCACTGTACCGTATTGCAATGTATTGTATTGTATGGCACTGCACTGTATTGCATTGCCTTGTAACAAGCCATCACCCCCAAGACCCACCTTCTGGTTGAGGTCGTTGACCTGTCTCTCCAGGGCCTTCTTGGCTTCCTCCTCCTCCTCCAGCCTCTCCATGGCCGACTCCTTGGCATCCTCTGCCTGCCGCAGCCTGGACTGCAGGGCCAGCTTCTGGCGCGTCTCCTCCTGGCTGATCTCCTGGCTGTCTGCCAGCTGGGCCTCAAGGGAGCTCACTCTCTGCCCCAACTGGATCGCCTTGGTGTCCGTCTGCTCCAGCTGAGAGTTGGCCTGCATGGGAGGAAAGGGAAATATTATGGGTGCGTTGTTTCAAAACGCTTTTCATCCCCCCCAAAATACACACTGGTCATGCTAAGAAAACACCACCATTCTGATCAGTATCTGACAATAATTTATCTAAAAAAAATTTTAAAAAAGAAAAAAAGGAAAAGAAAGAAAGACAGCAAGCCAATCTTCTCACCAGCTTTACGTTTGTTCCGCAAGAGGAAAACTACATCTTGACTTATTCAACATTAACTTACATAAGAACAAAGCCAGCTCCTCATTCTCCACTGCCCTTTACTTTCACATAAGAAAATACAGCATCAGTTTCCTCAAAATTCCCCACAGGACTGCTTATCTTTTCAACAACTGTCATACTTCGAAAGAAGTATCTACTACCATCATAAATCTCCTCTTGTATTTCATTGTGCTGTGATATTTCTTTGTCACGACATACTGTTCTTTGTTAAATCTGGAATGCTCTCTCTGGGGAGAGTGTGTCGCAACACTGCAGCACCACTCTTTTTTTTTTTTTTTTTTTTTGTCTGCAAATATACTCGTTTTACAATCAGAGCACTTTCTTTATAACTTGGCCAGGAACAACCCTTTCGTTGCTGCAAGTTCTTTTACATGCTCCAAGTGTCACGCTGAACACGGAGGCGACCACATGTTTTTAACTGTCTCATCGGAATGGCTGACCCATTTTCACTCACATTCAGCCACATGTCTCACCGTTTCCAGCTCCTGCTGCAGCTTGGCGGCCTTGTCAGCAGACTCTCCCCGCCCCTGCTCCACCTCCTGCACACGGATGGACATCTCTGCCAGCTGCTGGTCCGCCTGCTTGCGCTTCCGCTCAGACTCTGTCTTGGCCATCTGCACGCTCTTCAGGTCAGAGGCCATCTCCTGGTTCTCCGCCTCCAGGGTTGTCTTTGTCTTCTCCAAGGCTGCCTTGGCCTGCAACAGGAGAATAGAATGAAATGAGCAATGGATAAATTTTTTTACTCTAAAGTGTTAACGTTGGCTGAAACACAGAAGGCTCAGCAGTCATCCTGTTTTAACTTACTCAAAAAAAGAAAACAAATAACAGATCATTCCTGCTTCATGAAATAAAGAAAATAGCAGTACACTACCACTAATTTATTCAAAAAAGAAAACACAAATAACAGATCATTCCTGCTTCATGAAATAAAGAAAGAAAATAACAGTACACTACCACTAACGCTCAAAATGATATTCATTTCAACATGTCAGTGGCAAAATCAAACTGTCTTGTGGGGCCTTCCAGCAAGTCATAAAACGCTGAAGCAACAAGACACACTTGCTTATATTACCCAAGAGAAACTTTGTTCTTAATGTACATATCACATCTTCACAGAAGGCCTGTACCATACAGAAGAAGAGACAAATCAAGAAAATGAGCAAACAAAAAAAGAGCAAAAAGTGAAAGCCACAAAAGGCACACCTTGCGGGTGTTTTCCACCTCCTCGGTGAGTCCCTCGATCTGCTGGTTGTAGCGTGTGCGCACGTCCTGCAGCTGGGTCTCGTGTTGCTGCTGGTTGGTCTCCAGGGTGCGCTTCAGGTCCTGTAACTCCTGTTCACGCTTGTTGCGCAGGTCCTGCACCGCCGCTGTTGTGTCCAGAGAGTCTTCCAGTTCTGTCTTCAGGGCCTCCAGTTCCTGGCCAACGGCAGCAGGATGGTAATGATGATGGACACTTATACAGCACTCTATCTATAACAGGATTTTTATTTTTGGGGGGGCTGCGGGATGGGGGTTTAATCTGTCCTTGATCAAATTCTCTCTCTGCACCAGTGGGTTATGGCGTTTATGTGTTATTCAAACTGCTCTAGGTGCCTTACAAAACGTAATATTCTCCATAACACACAACATCACAGCTCCGTACACACACCAAAGCGCACATTTAAAACTACATACATACATATACACAATTCATACATACCTGTCCTTTTGCCCCCCTACACCCCCCACCCACCACTCCACACATCAAAAACCCGACTTCCCACACAGAACACACACAAACACACTCAAAGGCATCACGAATCAATTAACAATACCATCTGCTGGACTAACTGGCAGCTTAGAAATTAAAGCTATGGCTTCATATTTCTTTAAGTCTAGACAGTTGTATACACACATAACACAGAGAAAACCTTTCATGCTTTCACTTCTGATGCTATAATTGTTTTAGGTGGAAAGAAAGTTTCAAAGTAAAGCCAATTCGATATGATGCTTTTCAAACAGGTCTGTCGTATTTCTGCACAAGTTTTGGTTTGTTTAGTTTTCCTTTATGGCTATGTTCACACTAAGTCCAGCCAGTTGCCATCAGCCTGACACAGTAACACACTTCAGTCAGACACAGCCAGATACTATCCAGTAGCGGCACTCTCCAGACAGACAGAAAAATTATTATGGGGATTCACACTGTCCGTACCACTGAAGAGTTCTGTCCCTTGGACCAGCCATCAGTTTCATTTGTGTGCTCACTACATCAAACAGCTGGTTGGAGATGACTGGAGACAACTGGCTGCTCTCCTGGAGACAGCACACTTACAACGGTGCAGCTCAACCCACATATATTTTTTCATGTCTGCAAGTGTTTTTGTGTTCCTATGAAAGTGGAATTTTCTACAGAATTTTGCCAGGGACAACCCCTTTGTGAATAATAATCATGAGGATAATAAATAACAAAAGTTAATAACAACAATAATGCAGTGAAAGTGACGGACCTCATTGAGGTCCCGTTTCAGTTTCTCCGCCTTGTTCCTGGCTTCCCGCTCAGTCTCCAGGTCCTCCTGCAGTTCCTGCATCTGACTGCTCAGCTCCCGCAGCTGTTTGTTGGTGTTCTGCCGTGACACCCCCTCCTCATCCGCCCTGCACCACAACACAGCCAGGGTCACTGTGTGTCCAGTCCATGTCACTACTGGTTGTGTTATATTGTGCTGTGTTGTAAAGTATTGTACTGTATTGTGTTGGTGTTCTGCCTCGACACCCAATCCTGGTCCGCCCTACACCACAACAGACCCAGGGTCACTGTGTGTCCATCCACACCACCTCTACAAACCGGTTATGTTGTGTTGTGTTGTGTTGTGTTGTGCTGTGCTGTATTGTGTTGTAAAAATATTGTACTCAAGGCCTTGAGGTAACGCGTCCGCCTAGGAAGCGAGAGAACCTAAGCGTGCTGGTTCGAATCACAGCTCAGCCGCCAATATTTTCTCCCCCTCCACTAGACCTTGAGTGGTGGTCTGGACGCTAGTCATTTGGATGAGATAATAAACCGAGGTCTTGTGTGCAGCATGCACTAAGCGCACATTCTGTAGAAAAATCCACTTCAATAAGAAAAACAAATAAAACTGCACGCAGGAAAAAAAAAAAAGGGTAGCGCTGTAGTGTAGCGACGCGCTCTCCCTGGGGAGAGCAGCCCGAATTTCACACAGAGAAAATCTGTTATGATAAAAAGAAATACAAATACAAATACTGTGTTGTGTTGTTGGTGTTCTGCCGAGACACCCCCTCCTCGTACTTCCTGCACCACAACACAGCCAGGGTCACTGTGTGTACAGTCCATCTCACTTCAACACATTGGTTGTGTTGTGTTGTGTTGTGTTGTAACATGGGTTGTGCTGAATTGTTGGTGTTCTGTCATGACCCCCTCTCCTCTGCTGGTGTGCTGTGGTTTGATGTGTGCTGTGGTTTGATGTGTGCTGTGGTGTGGCAAGGTGAGATGTGGTGTGGTGTGCAGTCGTGTGGTGCTGGTGGTATGGTGTTGAGTTGTAGTGTAGTGTTTCATTGTACTCAAGGCCTGACTAAGCACGTTGGGTTAAGCTGCTGGCTTAGCAGATGTGATGTAGCGCTAATATATGGATCTGTCCAAACACAGCGATGCCTCCTTGAGTAAGTAAACTGAACTAAACCATATTGTACTGTATTGTGTTTTGTTGTATTATACTGTATCTACTGAATTGTATTGTAATTTACAATCTCTGTCACAGTAGGATTCTACATGAGTAATTTAGATTGCTCTCAATGGTGAGAATATGTCGTCACGGTGCAAGGGCACCCTTTTTCTTTTTTCCACTCTTCTTTCTGCCTGCAAGTGTATTTGTTTCAGTGTTAAAAAGGCTTTTTTTTCCATACTTACTTTTGCAAGGCACTCTGCACCTCCTCCTCTCGCCGGGACAGCTGTGCCTGGAGCTCCTCCACCTGCTGCCGCTTCTCATTCAGCTGATCACGCAGGTCGTTTATCTCCGTTTCTAAACGACGTCGGATCTTCTCCAGTTCTTGCCGAGCCTTGCACACACACAGACTTTACTGCTTCAATCATTTACTGGTACACTCATTTGCATACATGCACTCACTGGCATGTGTGTACACATACACCAAAGTCCCACAGATCTAAAACAAAGAGAAAGACTGAGGGTGATGTGGGGCTTTACATGCACAACTGATGGAGGAGATGAATTGTAAGTTCTTTTTTTCTTGTGTGACAAGGTTCCAGATTCTAGGTGCATGACAAGAAAGCTGGTTACCTGTGGAACTTAATATCCAAAAAGATATTGCAGAACATGTGTACCAGATGAAGAGAGAATAAGAGAATAATTAACACACTGTAGTTCTTCACCACAGAATGGAGTGAAAGTCAAAACATTTGCAATACAAAGACAGGGCATAATTTTCCTGTATGTTTTCTAAACAACTTGAAAATTGAGGCGGGTTAAAAGTAACCAGTACTCCTCCTCACATGCTGCTCTTTGCGAAGGCGCTCCTCAAGGTCCGCGATGATGGCCTCATACTTGTTCTTCAGCTTGCCCAGCTGCTTGGACTTCTCCTCCTCCTCCACGATCTGGGCGTTGGCCTCGCTGAGGCGCTCCTCCAGGGAGCGTTTCTCCTTGATCAGCTTGGAGTTGCTGTCCTCGTTGACAGCCAGGTCCTCCTCCAGCTTCTTCAATTTGCCATCCGTGGCCACCTTCTCCAGCTGCAGCTTCTGCCGTGCCTGCTCCTCCTCCTCCAGCCTGCAGCCACAGCATGGCGCCACAAGTCAAACACTGTGCCTCTCATACATTCACCCACTGTACCCAGCTATCTTACATCACAGCACTACAAATCAAACACTGTGCCTCTCATACATTCACTCACTGTACCCAGTTATCTTACATCACATCACCACAAGTCAAACACTGTGCCTCTCATACATTCACCCACTGTACCCAGTTATCTTACATCACATCACCACAAGTCAAACACTGTGCCTCTCATACATTCACTCACTGTACCCAGCTATCTTACATCACAGCACTACAAATCAAACACTGTGCCTCTCATACATTCACTCACTGTACCCAGCTATCTTACATCACAGCACCACAAGTTACACACTGTGCCTCCCATACATTCACCCACTGTACCCAGCTATCTTACATCACATCACAAGTTAGACACTGTGCCTCTCATACATCACTCATTGAACCCATCTATCTTACATCACATCATCTTTCTGGGGTCTGTGTTCAGTTCTGCTGTGCTTAGTTCATTCATAAATTTCAATATATATATATATATATACACGAGGCAAGAAATTCACCATAGGTGCATATTAACTCATCAAAAGTACTTCCACAACTTCCTTCATAACATCCCCCCCACAGCCCCAAAGAAAAAAAGAAGTAGATGAAGGGCAGCACTGCCTGTCCCCTCAAGACTTACTGTTCCTCCAGGTCCTGCACAGTCTGCTGCATCTTCTTCTTGTCCTCGACCATGGCCACGATGCGCTCCTCCTCCTCCTCCATCCTCAGCTCCATGTCATGCAGGATCTCCTCCAGCTCTTCTTTACGTTTCGCCAGCCTTGACCGCGACTGAAACACACACATGCACATTCTTACACATGCTGCTATGTAACCGCAGGCCCAGACTGAAAAAAAAGAGGTGTGATCACTTCAGCATTTGTCTGAATGGGTACAAGGGAAAACATAATTTCCTCCACCACAACTAAAACCACACACATCTTCTTACAAACGCTGCTACATAACCACAGGCCCAGACTGAAAACAAGGCATGATCACTTCAGCATTTTTCTGAATGGGTACAAGTATAAACATTGTATCCTGGGCCAGGACAGAAACATATACCCAGCTTTTTATACACTCTTGGTATAAAAAGGCAGCTTTTTTTTATATCATTATTATAATTGTCATTAAAAGGACAATTATATAGCACACAGCACTTTGTGATTTAGTAGACCTGGACTGAAAACAAGGCATCATCACATCTGCTTTTGTCCGATTGTGGGCAAGTATAAAAACTGTCATCTCAAAATCACTTGCAACCTGCTGGAAAGTGCTAGGCAGCTATGGCTATTAGGTATATGCCTTTATCATAACGAAGGAAAAAAAAAGAGCAAAACTTAATGGTCCTATCTACAATCTAATGTGCCTCTCTCTTTGCCCCTTTGAGTACAGTTACCATATAAATGTATGTCTACACTAAACATGCGTTTCTAGTAATCCTGGATCCAGTTTTATGCAAAATGCTTCCACACATACACACACATGAATACATGCATGCATACTTGCATTTGTAACCTTAAATCCTGTTAGTACATATATACACATGCTCTCTCTCTCTTTATTCATGTAATGCTAGTCTTTCGTATTGAGTATTTGTTATATTTTCCTTTTTCATTAGGGCAGAATGAAAACAAGCCATTTGTGCTTATTCCTTTTTTCCCCTCAATAAAAAAGGTTTGTTCCATCATTTGCAGTCAACGGATCTGGCCCCAAGTATCTTTCTGAACTCATCCATATCTATACCCCGTCTCGCCAGCTCCGTTCTTCCTCTGATACTCGACTTCTCAGGATACCTCACGTCAGAAGTAAGACCTATGGACACAGATCGTTTTCTTTTCAATCGCCAAAGACGTGGAACAAGCTCCCTGATAACCTCCGTCACTCTGATTCCCTCGCATCTTTTAAATCTCGTCTCAAAACTCACCTTTTCCCTCAGCAATAAGTTCAATTGTGGCAGGTCCACAACTACATGCATGTATATGAATGTGTATTGTGTGTGCGTGTGTTTATGTAAGTTTGTGCCTGCCTATGTGTGCGTATTTGTTAGGGTAGCTGTTAGATACACATGTATGTTAAAATGTATGTATGCAGTGTGTGTGTGTGTGCGTGCGTGCGTGTGTGTGTGCGCGTACGTGCGTGCGTGCGTGCGTGTGTGTGTGTGTGTGTGGTCACATTTTGGTGTGTGTATGTAACATAGATATAATGTTTTATGTTATCAAAAGCGTTTTTGTAAAGCACCTAGAGCAGATTTCTGGATAGTGTGCTATATAAGTATCCATTATTATTATTATTATTATTTGTTCATTCTCTCTCACACATACACACACAGCCAAAACACACAACACATACACAGAACAAACACCACACACACACAGGGAAAGAACAGAGAGAAGTCACTGACCTCCTCAGCCTCAGCACAAAGTTCAGTCTCTGCCTGGAGCTGCTCGGCCAGGATGTTCTTCTCCTCGATGATCTGAGCGTAGCGGGACTCCAACTGCTCCACGTCCTGCTTCTGCTTCTCGTAGGTCTCCTTCACCTTGCGCAGCTCCTCCTCCTTCGAGTGCAGCTTCTCCTCCTGGCCCGTCACTGACAGCAGCGGCTTCACCTGCACATACACACACATATTTATTAGAGCCGTTGTTTTTTTCCCCCTCTCCTCATCCTTTGGCTGATGTTACATACCTTTCTCCTTTATTCTGTCATTCTCTCTCTCTCTCTCTCACAGACACTCACACACATGTGCAGGTGTACATGCATCTGTTCCTCTCTCCATCCCCTTCTCCAAACTCCACCTCCATTTTTTAAATACGTTTATGGGTTTGTTTTTTGTTGTTGTTGTTGTTGTTGTTGTTTTAATCATTCTAATATTGTTTAAAATGGGACATAAAATTGAAGATACATGCACACACAAACAGAAAAAAACACACACACAAACAAAAAGAAACACACACACACACCAAAGAAACACACAGAGACACAGACACAAACAACACTGGGTTAAGCATGGTGCAGGGAGACAATTCAGTCTGTCCTGCTTGGCTTTTTGACATATCTGCCTTGTCTGCTTCCTCCTCTTTAACTTGACAAGTTTTTCACACCTTGTGCAAAAAACAAAACAAATAATGGCATTCTGCTTCATCTCAACATCAATTTTTTTGTTTGTTTGTTTTTCCTATATCTAGTGTGCATCCATAGCTTCAAGTTTTTAAACTGCATGCACCATGCAGACAATGTTTACAGTCAACACAAGCCTATCAATGTTTTGTATACTTTTTTTTTTAAATAGGACTACAAAGACTTTAAGACCAGTCAAGATGACTTGTAGGGTGTGTGCATTTGCTGGATTTAAAAAGTTATGGACAAATAGAACTGCACAACAATAATCATTTGTATCTTGCACTCTTGCATCACAAAACAGGGACCAAGTACATAGGGCTGAGTGCTGTTGTGCTGAAATTCAATTTCACCCTGTCAAAACTTTAAAGATTCTGATAACCTCAACTTAACTATGAACTAAAGGAGGCAATCACCTCAAGCAAGAATTCCATTTCACAAACAGGTTATCTGATGACTTGAAAATGAAAAACCCTTTAACATGAACATTTTATAAAATAAATTAATAAAAAGCAGTAATGCATTAAGAAAATATTCAAAATCTAAGACAAGACAAATCACAGATCTATTTGGTACATGAAAAAAAAAGTATTGTTACCTTGGTGAACAGTCTCCACCATTGCCAGTTGCGCAGCTTGAGATAAGCAGCACAGTTTCTTTGGATCACCCGGATAGCATTGATCTGCTGCAGACGCTTCTGGAAGTTTCTGAAATATA
This sequence comes from Babylonia areolata, assembly GCF_041734735.1. Lineage (NCBI taxonomy): Eukaryota > Metazoa > Mollusca > Gastropoda > Neogastropoda > Buccinidae > Babylonia > Babylonia areolata. Next base: position 82,073,686 of record NC_134876.1, read on the forward strand.
CCATGACAGCACCATACAACATCATAATGGTCACCTACACCAGAACATTTTGTGAAATTTTCCACATACAATGTGGTTTCTGGAATATACTGTAACCTTACAATATCATGCTGGCCGTCTACACTTCAGAATGTTGGTTTTTATGTGGTTATTTGGAGGAGGCGGCGGGTTGGCGTTGTTGAGAGGGCCAGGAGTAGAGGGCCCAGAGTGTCAGCGAATCGATTGCAATCGCGCCTTAATTTTAGCGTGATTGCCCGATCGAGCTATATAATTATGTGACGCCAGAGAATCGACAGACAGACAGAAAATACGAAAAAAAACTTAGCTGTATGAAGAGCACAGGAACAGGAGTCATGATGGCTGCCAGAAAAAGAGGGCGCTAGTCAGGGGGGCAAAGGGGAGGTTACCTACTTCCGGGGGGTTATCAATCGTAGCATAGGTGGATAGTAGTTTGCACAGGACAGAAATGTCAGACCCCTGCTGGAGTCTGCACTAGTGCACTAGTGGGTCACGGTTAAGTATGTGTAATTAAAACTGGTGTGACATGGAGCATCACAAATGTCCACTGCTGAGCGCATTTTCATCACAGCTGATAGCCCAAAGAGTCTAAAAACACAAGGTAACACGAGGCATTTGTTTTTTAGAATTTCAAATGAAGAAATTTTTACCATCAGTTTATTAAATTCCTTCCATTCCATCAATTTCTTTCACTGAGTATTTTCTCTCTGATCATTCTCTTTCTTTTCTCTTTCCCACTCTCCCAAACTAATGCAGTCAACTTTTTTTGTTTATTTCGGAACAAATTTAGAGAGAGAGAGAGAGAGAGAGAGAGAGAGAGAGAGAGAGGAAACGCTGGTATCAAAAAGGACTCTATCCAATATCACCTTACACATAAAACATACATAATTTCAACTTAGCCACACAAAATTTGACACCAATGAAGCATGCTCAACAACCAGCCTTAACATGCATAACACAACAAAGAACACTTCCCCCTGTCAAATCATGAACCACACTCCCCACCCCGCCTCCTACAGCCCAGTACCTGCGAGCGATAAGACCTCGGGCCAGGGCCTGGAACTGCACCACAATGTCCGTCAGCTTCAGGTCCCGCTCCTCTTCCAGGTGAGCCAGCACGCCGGCACGGAAAAAGATCTTGGACTGCCCGATACGGAACAGGTTGCTGTCCAACTCCAGAGCTGAAATCTGCACAATGCAACAGGAACATGCAAGTTGCAGAGTGAGCTGTCTTGATCTGGACAAGACAACAAGAATCAAGACTACAGTGGAGCTTGGGACACTTCAACGAAGGGAGTGAACGAACTCTGCCAGTGTCAGCTATTGCAGTAAGGTACCACCAGTCTTGAAAGCACCAGCCGATTCTACACAAATGACTGAAGATCTTGCGTATGTCTGAACTGTAAAGACTTATATAAGGACACAAAAAGAAATCCCACAATGGTAAAAATATAAAAACATTCTTCCTGTTCTTGTGATCAAAGATACACAGGGAGAATTTCTCCTAAAAAGATGGTGGTGATTTCTGATTTTATATTTTACATCTGTCAGCAAGCTCACTAAGACTGGTCCAAAAATGCACAAGAAATCACTGTTCATGCTGATAAACCAGACACTCTGACCTCTTTCCAACAGTTCTGGACAATGCAGTAAAACTGTAAAAAAAAAAAAGTCTTCTAATAGTTCTATAGACCTGAGTCCTTAAATCAAGGTTAAGGTCCAGACTGAGACATTGTAATACAATCTGACATTCAACATCCCTCTGGGTTTTAGCTTCAGTTACAGGAGGCGTCACAGCATGTGGATTGATCCATATATACACCACACAACTGCATTGAAAACAAAACCAACAGGGTGAAGGGGCAATGTCAACACCACAGAAGAACTCACCATTTTCTCCACAGCCTTCTTGCCGTCCATGAAGCCCCGAGGGATGGAGTTGGGGGTGAGGATCTCATAGCGCTGACGAAATTCCTGGAACAGGATGCGGTTGGGGAAGCCCTGGCGGCAGATGCGGATGCCTTCCAGCACACCGTTGCAGCGAAGTTGGTCAAGCACCAGGGGAGAGTCGATCTTCCCGGCCTGCACACAACACACAGATTTTGTTCTGATTGTTGTCTCACAACTGGACAATGATCCTGAAAGTACATCATTCTTTATCAGATCTCTTTCGCAAAGTCCCATGTCAAATCTCTCTAACACACATACATTCTCTTATATATGCATGTACACACACACACACACATTCGCCTGTAAAAATGCTTTTCATTGTAAATTTGATTAACTGCTATACTTTTATGTGAATGTTGTATGTTAGTGCAAACCAACAGCAGTATGCATATGTTTATGATTTCTTAATTTAGACACTGACTGGCTTGTATCGTTTTCCTGTTCTCAAATAACAAGTGTAAAAGACTGGGCTGCATATGCAGACACAACAGTGCTAAGCTTGCTCCACATTAAAAATTTTCCAAAGTCTACATTAATTCTATAGACCATGGACAGTTCTAAATGATAGGCAAATTCAGCACTGCACAGATCACTTATGCAACCCAACCCCTGGTCTGTTATCTTTAGCTGGCCAGTTTGGCTGAAAGTTTTCCATGTGAAAAACAAAGATGATGATTCAAAAGAGGAATGAATGAACATAGGGATCAATCCACCAGTCCCTCCCCACACACTGACCTTCTTCTCGTGGTTGGGGATGATGCAGCGCACAAAGTTGGGGTTAGTGTTGCGCAGGGTGGCCATCAGCTTGTTCAGCTGCTCCTTGTACAGCTGGCCCACTGTGCGGAACATGCCCTTCCGCGTGCGCGACCCAAACATTGTGTCCACGGCTGCTGCCGCCCCCATCCCCACTATCTCCGCTGGAGACAGAACAGAAGGGGTGAGTGTAAGTCCTCAACAGGCGTCACTTTAATTGATGTATACCTCCAAAAATGGAGTATGGCTGCCTACATGGCAAGGTAAAAACAGTCATGCACATAAAAGCCCACTCGTACATGTACATGAGTGAACGTGGGAGTCGCAGCCCAAGACAAAGAAGAAATCCATGCATGGCCACTTCTAGGTCTAATTAATCTGGGCCAAAAGGGTTGTGATGTTTGTTTGTTGATGTTTTTTCTCTTTAACGTTTTGTTGTTGTTTTTTTTAGTAATGATGTTCAACTGTAAAGCATATAGTTGCAGTTTCAGTGTATTTTTAAAAAACAAACTTGTTGTCTTGTTTAAGTAATGCCATTCAACTGTAAGGAACATACTGCAGTTTCAGTGTACTTCTTTTAAATAAACTACCTGCAATTTTTCTCAAAGAACTATTGTTAAAAGCACACACAGTTTCAGTCTAACTTTCTAACTGAACTCCATAGAATTCTTCATAAGGACTAATGTTCTGTTCTGAGACATTAGCTGAAGCATCGGAAGGTGATTTCCAGGTGCAGGTTTTCAGCAGGAAAGGCAACCATGTTCCATTTCCCTCATTTTACAGAATTATGACTGCGCACCCTAGTGGCAAAGACTTTGTGGGGAAAAAAATCATGTGAATCGCAACAACAAAAAATCATTTGAATAAATCTATGTTACAGCAAATTACATAAAGACATGGAATGCTTGTGTATAGGTTTTTCTGTGTTTTTCTTTTTTCTTCTCTTTTTCATGTTGCCCTTTCACAATATGGTCAACTGCACACACATGCATAAAAAAAAGATGATGGGTAGGAAGGTTATTAAAATAAATAGAAAAAATTGTTTTAACCAAAAATAAGTCCAATATGATTTCTTTACCAACAGTAACTTCCATCACCTGAGAAAAAAAAAATAACCCCTCCCACCCCCGACCCCTAAAAAAACATCCCTTCTGCTGTACCCCCACCCCCTGCATACCATCCTTCCAGATGTTGGCCACAAAGCCATCGGTGGAGGACTGCAGGATGGACACCACGTTCTCATTCAGGGGGTCCATGTTCTTCATCAGCCACTGGTCCGCAGAGTAGTCCACCTTGTCCGCGTAGTGGATGATGGAGAAGTCGGCATCGGCACGGAAGTCAGGCTTCTGGAATTTGGGGTGGGAGGTGTGTTGGGCCTGCAGTTTGTCCACGAGGGTCTTATCGGTGGCCTTGGGGAACCAGCACTCTTCATCCAGCAGGGCAAACACACCCATTGGCTGAAACAGCAAATACAGCATGCAGCTTGTGGTTCATGCTGGATCATGTCGCTTGTAGCCCAGCTGACTCCAAAGAGGCCCTTTCTGGGATGAAGCAGCTTGTGGTTAGTGATACTCTGAAAACAGTCTGCTTTACTACACAGTCCGATATGCCTTAAATCCATGTCTTTCAGAGTTTGCTCACACAGAAAGCACTTGTGAAGTTTCAATGTATAGCTGTTTAGCCACAACTGAAACACCCACATTAACACAAAGACTATACACATCCTTTTCTCTTTCAATTTTAGAGATTATTTTTTATTTCATCAAAGTCTGGCTCCTTTTTAAATCTTGTCGACTATCTTTTAAGCCCTGTCAACTATGTAACGGTGAAGAACAAAGAAAGTGCCAATCTAAAATGAACACTCTCTCAGGCTGATCACAAGAAATTTGCATCAAAATTATATGGAAACAGAATTTTATAAAGAAGTAGTCCATCTTAAATACCTCAAGTATGTGTTCACACACATGTGCATGCACAAGCACACATAGATTCACACACACATATGTATCAACACACAAAAATACATCCCATACACAAGCATGACTGCATGGTAAGTATGACATTGGTTGCTAAGTAGCACTCAGAACATCAAACTCAAGCAATCTGAGCTCCCAATTAAAACCTCCCAAACACCAAAAATAACCCAATCAAGAATCTAAACACAAAAACCTACAAGAAAAACTACTCATTCCTGCAAAGATATTTTTTTCCATAAAAGTTGCTGACCTTTTCCAGGAGGTCGATGGTAGGCTGGAGGTCAAGGCCAAAGTCGATGAACTTCCACTCGATGCCTTCGCGCTGGTACTCCTCCTGCTCCAGGATGAACATGGTGTGGTTGAACAGCTGTTGCAACTTCTCGTTGGTGTAGTTGATGCACAGCTGCTCGAAGGAATTCATCTGAAAGAAGGCCCATCACCACTGTCACAATCTCTGTGCTGTGTTTTGGCACAGGTGACTCAGTCCATCATCACCGCCAATCATCATCTCTGTTGTCTTTCTGGCAATGGTGAATCTTCTAATGCAACACTTTAGACCAATAATTCATATGAAGTTATGAATCAGCTTTTGTATCTATTTCTATAACTGATGCCAAATATTGCTGAATCTTTTCATGATTCGCACCATTGTTAAATCCAAAATGGTATCAGTCTTTAAAATATAACAATCTTTTCCTTTGTCTATAAATCAAATACAATTTTCCAAACTTTCATCTGAAAACAGTAGCCACTATCACACCTATTGTATCCTGTATCTCAATGATAGTGATATACATTGTAAACAGGGGGCAAAAAAAGAAGAAATTACAAATCCACATGACAGAGGTCACCTCTTCTACAATGTATCAAATGAAAACTGCAAAACACAATTCCAATCAAACAAAAAGAATCATTATGGACTTCAACGTTTTTATTACTGGAAAGTAAAAAATGTTTCCTTCCATTATCATCCAGCTATGGTCTTATTTTCATATTATTATTAATTCCTTCTGAAACAGCACCGAACTTGAGTCACTCAAATCTCATAAACAAAAAGTACAAATTCATGGTTTTACCAGTGTCATTAAAACATACAGATTCATAGAACGAATCCAGGTGACCCTATACTTAAACATCCATCAACCTTCCACACAACTACACTTTCTACTTTCTATATCAATAACGTAACAACAACAACAATCATCAACAACTCATCTACTTGTTTTTTTTTCTTCTGATCCTATTTAAAGGGTTAGTACTGTCTCCAGTACACAGTGTGATTACAACCAATGTTAATAAAGCACAGTCCATGCTGCTTATATTATGGACACACACACAGGTAATATATTCACAGTGAAACCTCTACTTCATGACCCTTAAAGGCTCTTTTCATCTTTATAAAGAAAAAAAGGAAAAAACAAATCAATCTTTTTTTTTTTTTTATAGGGGTGGAAGATTATAACACAAAACATAAGGTAAGTCTCTCAATGGGTATGTATTCATTACACATCACACACACACTCACGCATTCAATCAATAATGTGTCATTTTTTTTATTTAAGTAAATTGTAATTACAGAACAATGTTTGAGATAACAGCAGACCTGGAATATGGAGAGGGATATGGTACACAAAAAAAAAACTTAAATGTGCTCGGAACAAAGAAAAAAAAATATATAAAAATGGAAACCTTCAATGCTAACCTATGTCCATGACCAGACCTGTGTCAGAGGCCATGCTGGGAAGAGAATAGAGGAAAAGGGAACAAGAAAAGGTATGGAAAATAAACACCGCAAAAAGATCTAAGTTCACTATCTTCCACTCAAAAAGTATTCTATTAAGTACACACAACAAACATTCTTTCCCCTCTCAGTCGTGTGTGTGTGTGTGTGTGTGTGTGTGTGTGTGTGTGTCTGTGTGTGCGCGCGCGTGCGCATGTGCATGTGTGTCCGCCTGTGCTTCCATGCAACATGATTGCATGAGTTTGCTCACCTGAGCAAGTAAGTGTATGCAAGAGTAATACATGTGCACATGTGTGTGCAATTGCATGCATGCACATGAGGTCATATAAATGCACACATTAGCCGAGACAGAAGGACTACCAATGGTCATCAACTTCTTGGTGCACGGAACATGCACAGAACAACCATTTCACTCACACTCCACGGAAACACCAGCACGTCACTCTCACTAAACCTAGAGCAGCCATGCCCAAGACATTAGCTGTAGTGAAGCAAGCCACTGTGCTTGGACCCCCTCCACTCAGCACAATGGCTGTCCAAGGAGGAAAGGAACAGAACCAGCCGGCATGGCAAGCACACACCAACCAACTGCCATTCACGTGCGAAAGGTTCAAGTCATTCAGCAGCCAATCAGCGGATGCTCAACGGCACATCTGAATTTTCTCACCACTCGGATCTTATGAGTTCCTTTTCTCTGGAGAAAAACACCATCACTCAGTGACTGTGAGGGTGAGAAGAGTGAGCGCTATAGCCTCTCCACATGGTGAGGGATGCACACGGCAATGAGGGGCAATGAGAAAATGAGGCGAAGCAGAAGGGTGTATCTGAAGGGAGGGATGGGACAGCTAACAACCGAGTCACACCTAAAGACACCAGCATACTGCTGGCAACCTGTCATAGAAACGAACTCTTCCAGAACAAAAAGCCCACTACCTGTTTTGCTCACAGAGGACTCAGGGAAGCAAAGCATCACACAGCATTCAGATTTTGCTTTGCTCCTCTTGCATTTCTTTTTTTTTCTTTTTTTCTGAATACAGGTTTTTGTGGAGGAAATATGTCCAGTGAAAAATGGACGCAATCATTTTCAAAACTGAGGTACCAGAACATAATCCTACTCAGTATATCTATTGCCTGAGATATATATACATACATACACACACTCTGGAGGTCTTTTAGATGTCACCAATGTTAAAGGACAAAAGTAATATGAATTGCATTCATTCACACACTGCTCCCTCTACACTGTTTCGCGAACTGCAAAGCAATTACCGAAAAGAGAGCACAATCAGATTAATGTTTAGCACACTTCAAGTCATTGCCCTACCCTTCTTTTCCACTTAAGCAGTGCTGCTTCACAATAGCAGTGAGAAGGAAATACAGACACACTCACACATGCACACACACATCTAATACCAAAACCACACCACTAAGCATGATGCATAATGGAAGGTCAAAATTGTGTTCAGATGAAATAGCTGTGACATTATCAACTGCACAAAACTACAATGTACATTCATAACTTGCCATACAACAGTGCACAATATCATATAAAATGTACATGAATTCTACACAACATATTGTTTAGAACCAGACTAGCCACACATCTGACAAACACTAAAACCATCCCACAAACAGTATGGCCATGGTAAGAGGTATGCTGCCATACGTTATAATGATAAACTACCACTGTGTGTCCTAAAGACAGGCCAAGCCTGCATGACATCAGGGAGTGTGTCCATGCTGTGAAATGGATTCGTGAACAACATCAATGTTAGGACACCGTTACCCCTCTGGTCGCGGGCCGTGTCATTTACCTTCTGGGTACTCTTCTGTTACAGAAGAAAGTCAGATCCCAGGCCCACATCAACACTGTGCTTTAAATGGACTCTGTTCTTGTATATGCCATTTGCAAAACCATTCTCTGACATGAACCAATATCAAGTTAGTCAATCAGTCAGTCAGTCAGTCTGTCCAAGTAATGCCTTACAAAAATTGCAAATAATATTATGCCGCTATCTCTATAATTTCTAATTCAAAAGCAACTATGAATGCTTTTTGGTCATCCAAATGAGGCACGATAGCATATCAATCTAATCTCATGTTTTTATACAAAACAAATTCTCTGATTTGTAACATTCAGTCAATGACAATGGCAGCAGTCCATTGTCAAAACACACCAAATGGATGCCATGTTGTGTTCACAACTTCTACCAACAAATGTCACAAGCACTGAAATAATCATTCAAAACTAATTGTTTACTATGTAACTGTTAGCCTTGAGAAATTGCACAAAGGCTCCGTCCCTCATCTGTGTGAACAATGGTGCAACAAAGAAAGAACTCTACAGAAAGCAACTGTTATTCCTGAAATTACATTTAATCTAACATACCAGCACCCGTGGGTCACAGTATAGTCTATGTAATTAAAAGGTATTTTACAACTGCCACAGACGCATTCAGGCCTTGCTATGTTTGGACAGCATGAACTTCACTTCTGAAACTGCCTTTCCAAAACTCACTTGTTTGTATTCGTTGGATGTAAGGGAAGGGAGAAACTGTAAGCAGTTAAAGTATCTTAAAAATCATATTCTCAGTATGTTTTGTTGTTGTTTTTTTAAAATCATTTTCTAAACTAGTTTTTAAATTTCTGAGACAAACACACATTCAACTTTTTCCTCAAGAACTTTGATTAATATAAAAATGCCTCAATGCCCATACAACTCTGTGCCAGGGGAGTGCTTTCTACAAGGATGGTTGTGCTGGGTGATGAGTTGACAGTTTCCATTCACATAATCCCGAACAGCTGCGCTCACCTTGAAGATCTCAAAACCAGCAATGTCCAGGATGCCGATGAAGCTGGCCCCCTGGCGCTTGGTGCGGTCAAGGGAACGGTTGATGCGTTGCACAATCCACTTGAACATGCGCTCATACAGAGCCTTGGAAATGGCCTCCACAGCAAACTCCACCTGTACATGGCCAGCAATAGGTCTGTCAGTGTGTCCAGATGTTCTTCCAATATCTTTCCTTCATCAAAACTGCTGCTACTGGTTCTACATGCTGTAGGGATGCTGTCTCCCTCAACCAACTTAATACTCTCTTACAATGTTGATCTGGCACTTCTTGCTGACAAACACAGACAACCTGACTCTAAATAAACATGCAATGATTGAAACTCAATTTTGAGAAACAGTTCATCCTGAGATTATCTGACACTTTTTGTAATCAATAAACTATAACCACAGAAATGTCAGACTGTCACACATTTTATTCAACAAAAGAATGCATCCGAGTTCAGCTTGATCAAGTGTTGCACTCACTATCGCCATGGTTTAAATACAGCAGACTAACACCGGCTTGAAAAGTGTTCACACAAAACCTTTCAAAAGAAGACAGACTGCAACAAACTGAAACTGGCCTGGCACTCGGGTGCCATTCTAGCTGTGCCCCAAATCCATGACGAGCCATGTACCTGAGCCTTGGTCTGTGCTTTGGTGACAAAGTCGCGGCCCACTTTGATCCTGGGTTTGAGGAAGGCCTGTGTCAGGGCAGTCACTGGTACACCCAGTAGGTGACAGGCTTTCTGGGCCACTGAAACACACCACGCAACACACCCATCATCCTGTGTTCACCTGTAACCTCATCTGCATTTCCCCTGTCCACCACTGTACAATCCATCATGGTTAAAGGTTAAAGGTCCCATAGCCTTTTTACAGCTCTCAGGGCTGTGAATTCAGCACTGTAGACTCGGGATAGGAAGGCGGGGCTCAACCTTCTCCTTTTCCCATTTTAACCTTCCCCAGCCGATGTCAGGTTCACATTTACACTTCAGTGGAGATGAAAGATTAAAGCGCCTTTCCCAAGGACACAACACCTTGCCATAATAAGGCCTCTAATCAGTGGTGAACACCAGAACAAAATTCCAACACCTGATTCTGGCATACAGCCTCCCTTTAGACACCATCAGCAGATGTTCAACCAAGTGCTCCATTGTATGTTTTATTGTTTTGCCTGTAGATGGCCCTGTGGTCAAAATATCTCACTCCCTCAAATTGTTTTTCTTGTTTATGTTCTTGTTCCTGTCCATCAGGTGACTACAGTGCTATCTTTTTTTCCCTTCAAATTTCTTTCATTCTAGTGTGCAGTAAACCCTTTCCATTCTACCAAAAAAATGCTGATCTTTCTGTACTTTGTGGCACTTCTCATTACCAAAACATAGTGGAATCTGCTTTTCACTTGTCTCGGGGAACAAGAGGAATCTGCTTGGGTTAACTAATATTTGTGTTATGAAAATACAAAAAGATATAAAAATACTGCAAATTCTGCTTGCGTAAACCACATTATTGTGTCACCCATAGTGTTGTAAAATATAAACAAGGTTAATGTGTGATCAATACTATAAAATACATTCCACACTTTCATTATTTCTATCATCTTCATACATAAGACTTACGATTGCACTGTTTCCAAATTATCCACCATCACGAAGTACAGACAACATGAAACACATTAAGGGCTGCCCCCATATCTCTGTAGAATGCATCTCTATATTATGCCTTCTCATCTGAGGCACACACACAAAAAAGAAACCAACCTTAAAGAAGTGCAATTACAAAATCTCCCAGAACCACACCCACCTGTGTTGTCTGGCAAGGTAGCCTGGTCTGAGTTGCGGTCCTGTTTGAACTGCAGACTTCCCATCAGCAAGACGGCAGAGATCACACGCAGCAGGGCTGCACAACACAACCCACATAATTATCGTCATGACAACCCATAGTACTGTTGAACCAATCCAAACAGTTATCACACAACACAGTAATTTCCCCCACTACAGTACATTCTGTACCATCCAAGCCAAAAACAAATCAAACAAAACAACAAGAGCATATGTTTCTCTCTGCATATGATTATCTGTATCAATACACTCATGGTAAGTACCTCAGTTCCCTCCAACCTACCGACTCTGCCAACTGACTGATGAAAGTAATCTACCGGAAAGTCGACTTTTTTTTTCAGAGCCTAGGAAGACTCAGCTCAGAGCTTTAAAACCCCCATGTACACTGGACACCATGGGAGAAGTTTTCATGAAACCACTTTACTCTTTCAGTATCACATTGCTGGACACAAGCACATACACACATTCATTACACCAGTAATGTATTCATCCATAACAGTTGTTTTCTTTATATATTTTTTTTTATATATATATCAATCAGTTATTTTCAGTTTTGTTCACATTTTGATGTTCAGCACTTTGGGTTCATTTCTATAACAAGTATGAAGTATTTTTTTAATAGTTTGAATGATTTGGCATTATGTTTAGGTTTGTGTCTCCTGATATTTCAATGTCTTTTCTCTCTCAGAAATTACTGATACTGGACAATCAGTGACATATATGTATCACACACACACACCATCCTTATTCAGTCTTCTTTATCACTTGCAAGAGGATCAACTTTCAACCAGAGCATGAACAAATGAACATTAGTCTATGCATTTCATCTCCAAAACACAGACACACACTGGTTAGAACCAACAACAAGACAAGTACACATCGTCATCACCTGACTGGTCCTCGGGGGCAAAGCCCATGATGGTCATGGACTCCACCAGATTGCGGAACTCCTGAGTGTCGTCAACCCCTGTGACGGCAATGCTGCCATGGCTCAGGTACCGGTACTTGCTGTAGTCCTCCAGCAGGAACTCCTCTGTCAGTCACACACACACACATACATGCACGCACACACACACACACACATGCACAAACACACACGCGCAAATGCATGCACACATATGCACACCCAATTAATTGAATGAATTAAAGTTAACAAGGGTTTTCAAACAAATAAGATAAAATATTGTGTTTCGATGTGAAAGAGGTGTATAATCATTTAACTTTTTTTCTTTTTTTTTTTGAAACTTCAAGATCCACATGCAGTGAGCTAAGTATATTATAAAAATTAACAAAAAAGTAACAAAAATAAACTGAAAACTAAAAAAGTATATATACAATACAGGTTAGATTACAAAACACACATACACACTACACCCAACATACAAACACATCCAACATCCACACACACAAAAACACAGGACACGTACACATACATACACACATAAAGTAAGCAAGACAAAGTCAATGATGGAATGAATGTGCATAGATGTGTTGGCATGATTTCAATCACAGCTGATGCACAGCCATCAAGATCAAACACAGGCAGACAATGATGGAATACATCAAATGACATGCAAGAAATACTGCTCCATCCGTTTCATGCCAAGGGTGTGAGTGTGGGAGGTATGTGTATTTGTGCAGGTATATGTACAAGTGTTTGCATGCTCACAAGCCCATTAATGCTGAGAGAGAGAGAGAGAGAGAGAGAGAGAGAGAGAGAGAGAGAATATGACGGACAGACAGAGAGTGTGAATGTGAGAGAATGTGTGTGTGTGTGCGAGTGTGTGCGCGCGCGCACATAGGGCTGAGCTCTGGTGGTGTGCATGCATGCATACATGCGTGTGTGCGTGCATGCATGCGTGCGTGCGTGTGTGCATATGTGTGTGTGTGTGTGTGTGTGAGAGAGAGAACCTGGTGTATGTCCTCACTCACTCACCCCTTTGTGCCAACAAGTACACTGGTGAAACATACCGCAGCCTGAACGAGCGCTCCATTGAACATCTGCGCTCCATGCGCCTTGGCTATAGTGACCCAGTGGGCACCCATTTCAACAGCCCCCTTTACTGTTTTACCCATGTGAGGATTGCCGCTGTCTGGCAGAACCAATCCACGGGCCTGTATGGGCGTTTCATGGAGTCTACTGTGATAGCCCGCCTTGGTACCCTTGCCCCAGGGGATGGGGTTTGTCGTTCTTGTTGGGTTTTTTTTTGTTGGTTTTGTGCGTGCGTGCGTGCGTGCGTGTGTGTGTGTTTCTTTCTCTCTCTTTTTTTTTTTTTAAGATGGAGGGAGGGAAGGGGAAGAGGAACATATTATTACATATACATTGCCTCTATTGCCATTATCAATCAAATATAAAACAGAAATTACTTAAATATTTTACTTTAAAAAATCTGTATGTATGCTATGTCATTTATCCACATTAAAAAATATATTATTCTTTTGATTTTCTTTTCTTTTTTCTTTTTACTATAATTATATTGAACAACATTTTTTATTTTTTATTCCACTTATTTTCTATTTTACTTTCTTGTTCATGTCCCCAACAGTCTCTCCCACACCCTTCCCTCACTCCTGACCTCTCAACCCCAGCCCACCTTTTTCCCCTTTCCCCTTCATTTTCAGAGCCCTTTCTTTCCTCCACACACTCACAGTTCTACTCACCATTCTTTGTTTTTTGTGTCCTTTCCTGTGACTTTTCATCACTTTCCTTTCCTGAACTTTACTCTCTCCCTCTCTGTCTGTATCTTTCTGTCTGTCACTCACTCATTTCATTTGCCTGTGGCTCGATACGTCACCTCTTTTATCCCACGCAAGTCAACTTTTACCAAGATTCTTTTAGTCTACCTCTTACTATTATATATGTATATATCTTAGTGACGTCAATCAATAAGAACTTACGGGTGCATGCAGACCTCTTCCAAGAAAATTTTGGTTTACAAGTCCATATCTTTTACTTTCTTCTTCCTTTTTTGTAAAGAGTGACGCTTACTGCGTTGTTGTGGAGAGGCACCGGACAAAAACTGGTAGAAGATGTGGAAAGTTCTCTCTCCTTCAGCCTGGCGCACAGAGCGTGACTTTTCCAGCAGGTCTAGTTCACAGTCAAGGAGCAGTTTAATCTGTTAACTCTTCCTCCACTTCATCCAATCTTATCTATTTGGGTGGTAATACTTCCAAACCAAACACTGGCATCTGGACCATAATTCAGTTTCTAAATGGTCCTAAAATAATATTAAAACAGGATTAACACCTCAAAGATTTTCTAAATATGCCCAAAACAATAAAGCATTAACACTTCAAAGATGTTCTAAATATGCCCAAAATTTACAGTAAAACATTCAATAAATCTGACTCAGTGACTGATATCTACTATACAATCAGACACTAAGCATTAAATGACGGCCTGGTGCTCTACGTAATGTTGAGAAAAACCAGCTCCAGCACAGCTGAAAACAGGAAAAGTCTTCTGACCGTCAAAGTACCACACCCCTGCTCAATCAGTGGCAACACCAAAAATCCCAAAACACAATCAATGTCGACACAACTGACCATACATGTGCAACTCATGTTGGCTGGCCATTAATGCTTTGTCAAGATCTTTTTTTTTTTTTCAAGGACTGCCTAGACACCTAGCAGTCTCACAATACAACCATCATCCTCTACCCTTCCCAAAATCTTTTAGTTTTATAACTAGATACCATTTTCTCCTCTGAACTGCTTTTAAGATATTACTCCAATAACTGTGAATATATCAAACAAGCACACATGTATGCACAAACGTGCATGCACACACTGAAAAGATACAAGTCTCAATGTTTGCCCCAGAAATGTAGCCAGAGGAATCAAAATTGATGCGGATGAACTTGCCCTGAAAAAAAAGAAAAGGTTTGACAATGCAAGAGAAACACCAAGTTGGGAAAGAGGCATGCAGAGAGAAGCAAAGACAACTGTGGCCAACGTGTAAAAAATAACTTTTAATTGTTTGCAGAAATCTCAAACCTTTATAAATACCACTATTACAGTAACTAAAGCTCTAAACATCTGTCAATCTTATCTTTCAATTTCACCATCAGTAAAGCACCAACAAACTGTACATTATAGTTTCTTTCCTGCTTGAATTCTAGACCAGCACAGATTAAAAAAATAAAATACAGTCACATATGCTGATTCTCAGTGTTAGATATTGCTGAATAAATATCAAATGAAACACTGTAGATAGTAACAACTGCTTTTGTTCAAAAACAAAAAAATATGCTACTGAATGAATTGATTATAGTAGGTTTGTTATCTATTTCATTCAATAATCTGTACACTGACAGATAATTGTATTGTTACTGTACAATAGTTGAGAATGTAGGTCAGAACAATGACTCCTGAAGGGCTGGTATTTTATTACTTGACAATTAACTGCCTGTATCTGCAAACAAATATTGGATTTCCTAACAAAACCAACATTTTTTTTTCTTCCTCAAGAACTTCATTTTTCCTGTAAAACAACAACTCAATCTTCTGCTGAAGCTGAACAACTTCCAACAAACTGAATGATAACACACGCCATGCAGCAGATACTCTGATCATGTCATTTGAGTAGATCTAAAACCAAGACAAGAGATTTGCGCACTCACAAATCTGGAGGAGTTGTCATTTTTGATGGTCTTGGCATTGCCAAAGGCTTCCAGGATGGGGTTGGCCTGCAGCAGTTGGTTCTCCAGCTCCCCCTGAGAGAAAAGGCCACACTTCAGCACCGCATTCGGACTTGAATCTTTTTTCTTTTTAAAAACGAAAATAGTGTTCTAAACATCCTCCTTCCACCCTTTTTGTTTTAACAAATAAACAACACAGGTAAAGAAAAATCAAAATATCACTGTCACTGAACAACGAGCAATTATACAAAAACTAAATCAACCACAAACATACACAATCCTGAGCAACAAATGAATGTCACAGGTAAAGAAAAATCAAAACATCATTGTCACTGAACAATGAGCATACAAAGATTGAAAAACTTAAACAGCCACAAACATACACACTCTTGAACCATATGTCCCCCTCTTTTCTCCCCACCTCTTTCTGTCTCTGTTTGCATCAGTCTCTCTGTCTCATAAAACAACCCTTAATCACATGGTCACTCACTCTCTCACACTCACACACATGCACAGTGAGACATTACTTAATCGCATGCGCACACATACATCCATGGGCACACAAAGTTAACAATATAAGTTACAACATACATGACAATATGACCGTACTTTCAAATACAAACATTTCAACAGATTACAGACACAAAATAGGCACTATCAGAATTCATCAATGGGCTTTTTCATTATATCCATTAAATCATAAATCAGTGTTTTACCTATTTGGCAATACAATTTCATGTCACAAAGAAACTGACACTGTGCGAATGGTACCGAACACAAATAAATGTATTTATCTCGGCACCATGTAAAATAGACAATACAATGCTCAAAATCAACTGTTGAAATATTGTAATGTCAAAGTAACTACAGCATTGTTTGCAAAACTAAGCAGCAGTAAATGGACATTAACACCAGTTTTAAACACAACATATATTTGTCAAGTTCTACACATAAAAAATTCTTCTAAATACTTGTTAAAAAAAAAAACTCTTCAAAATACTTGTTAAAATGTGTGTGTGTGTGTGTGTGTGTGTGTGTGTGTGTGAGCGCGCCAGCGCGCACGCGTGTGCTTTTGTGCATGTGTACACTGAATATTCGTGTGCACAGTGTCTGCAAACAAAGATCTGTGTTAACAGATATATATTCATCAATACTCAGTCTTTGTTCAAGTGTCTGCATATGTCAACTTTTCAACTTTTGTTTCCCCTTGATATTCTGGCTCATTAAATGACCTAACAATATCCACATGTCACACAATGACCATGTGAATGTCACCAGTAACTAATGCTTATCATGTCATTTTAAGTCAAATTGACTTGAAACACCTTTTCATATTGTCATTATTCATCAGTCAGTGTGGTCAACCAACTACACTTCCATGACTGAAAGCCATGCATATTTTGCAGTCTAAATATGTACATATACCAAAACTCAAGACTGAAAACAGGGTCAGTAAGACTTTAAAATATAATCATAAAATTTCTTAACTGATTTGTGAAACAAAATCACAGTATTATTGAAGTGGTACAAATACAAAAAATACATATAATCACAAACAGAATTAGTAATAACAGGGTGATAAAAAAAACAGAATAGAATGGACACGACATAATGTGCTAGAAATAGGAATGATAATCTCCATCTGGGTATCGATATTCTCAACTTTTATCACTTCAGTGTAAGCCATACTGCTAGAACAAAACCATAACAAAGTACCAAAACAATTCACAAATAAAAAAACAAAATAAACAAAAGGAAACTACACATGTGACTAAGACATTTAAAATACTTTGTGAAACAGTAATTAAAAAAAAAAAATTATTCCAACCCAAAACATACCATTAATGCAATTACACTGAGGGCAGTGACATTGCAAGCAACAGGACATCAGTGTGCAGCTGGGAAATTTGGAAGTGAATGGGACAGCAGTGATGGGGAGGAAGGGAGGGAGCCATGGAACTGATAGGCAACAATGTCTTATGTAAATTCAAATCTCACAGTGGAAGGAGGCAGGACTGCATGGGAAAAAGTTTTAACTTATAATTCAATGACAGTTTAAGCACAACAAATTTCTATCGACTGAAAAACATTTTTAAAGGTCATTCAAATAGTATTGTTTGACAGTACCTTTAAAAGTAACTATGAATATTGCAGAAAAGTCAATTTTGAGCAATTTTACATTGATGTTCATGATTTTAATCATTATGGTGTATTGGCCAAGTTATACAGATTTTAGATCTTAACAGCTTTATGGCCCTTAGATGGTCTTTGTCACTGGCAGAGTGATGAATAAAACTGATTAATTGCAAACATTTATGAACAACAACGTAAACTGGCTGAAGAGTACAGCAGCACCATTGTCAATCAGCAGAAAATGTTCTGCCCACACTGGTACACCACTAAGTGGTTGGGGATCTGACACTTTTAGATGAACATATATCAAAATCTGTGCATGTACAACAGCGAAAATGTGTCAAAAATGGGATCACAGCTGTATTCTGTGGAAGACATGCTTAGATGCACTATGCCCTGATCAAACAAACATCTCAACTATGTTTTCCTATTGTTATAGATCAGCCACCCATTGAGGCCATCCCAGAGCTCCAAAAAGAATTGAGAAAAAAAAAAAAAAATTCAAAAAAAAATAATGGTAAGAAATTGTATGTTCTCAGTGTCATGCTCCTAGCAAAATAAAGTAAATGGTGATTTGTTATCTCCTGGGTAAGTCCACACATTAGCAGAGCCATGAAATTAAAAAGACGCTGGGTCAAGAAAATCATACATCAGAGTTTTCTATTTTGGCAAACTTGACTGAAAGAACAGATGCACTTGCCGTGTCATTCAGAGAAAAGAAATGTGCCTGTGTGTAAGAGAGACAAAGAACCAAAGACCACAGGGACTGAAACAAAGACTGACAGAGATACAGGTGCAGAAATGACAGCATCTCAGAAAGCATGCTAAGCATACATGCCAAGCATACTTTTACTGACCAACCACATAAACATGGCTGGCATAAATTCAATGTCTGGATTATCAACAACTCTTGACTTGTCTTAAAATGTATCAGCAATTCACAAACTGTATCAATATCAGTTTGTGGAGAAACAAAATGTGAAATTATAATTCTATATTATTTCCAAAATTGCAAAGACACTAATTTGGCAAGCTACTGAAGACTTAACAATTTTGTGAGTTCATTTTCAAACAGTATCTTCACTATTACAAAAACCAACATCTACAATCTGACTGATACAATAGCCTACAGGGACACTCATTTGTTTATTTTTCTTGTTCAACACTCACTGAACATGTTAAGAAGTTTCAGCTCTTCCTTATTTTAGATCACTTTTGATAAGCTGAAAGGCAGTTTTATTGCTTCCGTCTTACTCTTAGTGAAGGATCTGTTCTGGGCATACTGATAATACAGCCAGTGGGATGAACAACCCAGCAGCAGCAGTTCACATCTAGTTATAGCTTTGTCTCAGTGCCCGTTACCACACTGGAATCTGAGTGTGAAAATTACTACCGCAGTAAATAATATCAAAACAAGCAAGGAATGTCAATCACAAACCTTTATCAAAGGTTCATTATTTCTCTTTTTTCTACGATGGATACTGTTTTCTGCCAGTATTACTGGTACACGTTTCCATGAAGTTACAGTCAAAGTTTCAGTACTCTCCACAACAAAACAGATAGTGAGATACCTTATTCAGGAAATGAGGTCAGTTAATTTACATCAGATAAGATACACATAGAGAGACTTGAAGACAGCGAGTGAATACATTACACATGCTGGAATGCCAACTGTGTACAATGTGTACAAATCAACTGCTCACATCATACTGCAATCAAAGTAAGGTGCATTTATGGTCTTCAACTTACATTGGGTACACAAGAAATGAGTGCAAGTGTACTGAAAGAACAGACAGAAATCCTCGGCTATAAATCTGTCTGACATTGCAACATGCCTGCTGTGTGTGGACTCATACCTAGATGGGTAGAAGTTGCCTGCCTGCCTGAATCATTTACAATCTCGCATTAATGAGAAGGCAACACATGTCCAGTGTGACTGCTGGCACAGTCCTAAAAGTGAAACTGATTGTCAAGCTTCAGTTGTTTCTTTTCCTTAACTTTTTTTTTTTAGTTCCTCCTCACACATTTATGCTTCTTTTAATATGATTTTCTTTCATCTCAGATTGTGTGTATTTAACAGTAATAGTTTATGTACTTAAACTTGTCTGAGTTGGTGTATGTGTGTACGTGTCTGCACGTGTGTGCGTGCGTGTGTGATTACACTTGCACGTTTCTGTGTGTATATGTGTATTCCTTTTTTCTTTCATTGTGGGATGTTTAGTATCTTCAGCGAACAAAAGAACCAAGAACAAATGAATGATGACAGACCGTCAGTATTTGCAAGAACAAACACACAGAAATCACTATCAACACAAAATGGACTGCAAAATAATCAAAACATATTTAGAATTACAAAACAAAAGCACAGAAACATGATTAACAGTCCTGTTATGTCAACCAGTAATTTTCTCTTTTCATCTTCTAAAACATAAAGGTGATACAAGCTGCTAGTACCTGAAAAGCACAATGAAGTGTTTAGTAAAAACAATTCTAACACCTGCAAACGTGTCTCAAAAAATCAGAAGAAAAAAATCGCACACACATACACTGTGATTGAATCATCTAGGAACCACAGAACCATCTACCAACAAATGACTCCATTATCACATCTTTTGATTGACTACAAAACCAAAATGCTGCGGCAAAAATTATCTGCACATCTGCAAAGAACCAAAGAAAACTTAAAATGAAGGCTTGAAGGGTACAACTGAAATGTTAGTCTCATTCACAAAAAGCAATAGGATGATATTATCTGCTGAACACAAAAAGTACATGCGAACATAGTTCTCACTCTCAATGCCACTGATGACAAATAAATCTTGCTGTTTGTAATTCAAACATAATATGATTTTACACACATTTCACACACATTTCTTTCTTTTGATTAAACAGTTTACATTCTGTCAAGCAAATGTAAATAAATGTTTTAAATGCAACAAAAAAGTTGAATCTGTGCAAGAAGGTTTCAAGAGTTAACAAATCATAAAACATAATACACAAAAAATACACTCTCTCAGCAAGATTTAATCATCCCAGCCGATGATTGCTAACAGTTGTATCCATAACATACAAACACATTGAGAGGAATGTTTTTTACTGGAGCATGATCAAGGTGGTACTTACAAGATTCAGTTCCTTGCTCTAAAGTGTCCCAACAGGAAAGAAACAGATCATCAGTGTCATGCCCACAAAAAAGAAACAACAACAACACAATCACAACATCAACAACAACAATAAATTATGCATGCGCAGAGCTGTCTGCAGTGGAACTATCATTACACTGTGGTGCACGTCTAACATCTCATGGCACAGAAGACTACAAAGTGGAATGCTGACTCAAAAGACTATCAACATACATATAGTAAAAAGCTCTTGCCTATATCCATGCTTTGTAAAATTTTCATTCAACACTTCAATCTAACGTGCAAAAATCTAATCTATATACTTGTTTACAGAATTGGAGTAAGTGTAAGCTGGGGCTATATGGTAAATGCCGGATTATCAATATGTCTTTATACAACTTTATTCTTTTTTTAAATACATCTGTGCAAATATCAAATTATCTGAGAATGTTCATGTGCGTAATACCATTGTTATGCGGCATATCTGTCAAATGATCTTTTAACATTCTAGTTTCTATTCATCAGTAATTAATTGCACAGCTGCATATGGTACAATGCATACAAAATCTTAGCCTGCCAGAACAAAAGCTTTGAAAATAGCTTAAAATACACAAATTGCAAAAAACATCTCTGTGCTGGGATGACAATGTGGATGATTATGAATATTTTCTGTAAGAGTAAAGAATTTTTAAAAATGACAAAGCTTCTATGCATGCACAGTGTAAGTTGTTATAAAAATTGTCTATACAATTTACCACTTGGAGATTAGCAAAATCATGCCACATGCTGCCATTTATAATCTAACGTTAGTTATGTATTACATACCTTATCACAGAATTCAACATGCACGATACAATAAGTGGAGAAAAAAAACTAGGATAGAAAGCCATTAAAAAAAACAACAACAAAAAAAAACCCAATGCTATCTAGCCTGGCTATGCATCAGTGGAATCACTACAGAAGCAAAAGAAAGGGAATAGCATCCAGTGCAACACCCGTGACACCTGAAACAGTGTACTTCATGAAGGACAATGCCTCAATACTCTGGTTCAAAGTCCTTCACATACATTTTGTAAACTTTTTAAGTAACTGGATAATTAAAAATACTCTATTAGCAAATGTCTGATACTAGTCTCCACTTTAAAGTGTTGTTTTTGTGCAACAGCAAGGGGGGAAAAAGGACACAATAGATAAAAGCAGTGCATATACAGGTGGAGTGGGTGGGACAAACTTTAAGCTTTTCCCATCCTGGGGTCACACAGGTTTGTGTCAATGTAAGATGGCAAGGCAGACCACAGTCAGGAACAAAATATTTCAACTTGCTCAATTCAAGTCAAAGCAATTATGTGACACTGAAGTAAGAAAAAAATATACATAGGACAAATTCTTCAGAAGTATTCTGCAACACAGTGTATAGTGAATAGGATCAGCTCCAGCATAAAAGTTTTCACTTGAATCCAGCAAGCTATCCAAAACTTTTTTCTTTAGCTTCAGTTATAAATGTAGTATTGAAAACTTTTAAGAAAGCAAATATATTCCTTAATCAGTAAATGCAACAACAACAACAGCGAAATCAGGATGAAAGAGAACACTGCTTGCTGCAGGTAAAATAGGCTGAAATCTATAAACAAGGAAAAGTAAGCAGTATGGTAGGATCACACAGTACATATATACCTTTTCAAATTTGTTAGCCCCAGCCATTTCCTGTAAACATTACTGGTTGGATTAAACAGATTTGGGTATTCCTTTCTCCCTTACCACCTTCCCCATCCACCCCCAACCCCACAATAACACAATATTTTCAAGTGTCCACTGCTTTTACATTTCTTTGGTGGTGGTTTGAGTAAGAGTATGCTTGTAAGTGAAAAGCAAGAAAAGGGAGGGATGGAGAGAGAGAGGGAGGGGGAGAGAAAGAGAGAGAGAGGGGGAAGAGGAGAGAGATAGATCATAAATGATCAAATAAATGAATTCTTATTTTCCAATATTGGGTAGAGATATTATTTATTAGCACACCGGCCGACTTAATATCTGCCGTTGTTTTGACTCACAGATGTATACACAAATAGACACGAGTGAGAGTGTGTGTGTCAACCTTTAATATATTATACAACATCAACAGAAATGTACCCAAGTCAGTCAGTCCTAGGACAGAAGGATTTGCACTGAACCAGCACTGAAGCCTTCTACAACCAGTCTGCACACAGCACTTCACCACAACCCACTGCCACTAGGTGCAAGGACATGAAATATGATAGGCCTACATAAGCCATTGCTATGCCAGAGATATTCTAGAGCAAATTCCTCAGACACGAACAATGTGGGTCATTTGCACACACTAGTACTAGCAGAAGTACAGCACTACCCAGGTAAGCCTTTTGTGTGTATGTATGTTTGCGCCAGTGTGAGAATAAACGTGTGTGTGTGTGTGTGTGTGCGTGTGTGTGTGTGTGTGTGTGAGAGAGAGAGAGAGAGAGAGAGAGAGAGAGAGAGAGAGAGAGAGAGAGAGAGAGAGAGAGAGCATATGAGTAAGTGTGTGTCAGTGTATATAATTATATTATGCACCACAGAATGTCAATCTGTGCATGCGTGCATGTTTGTGACTGTGTGCACAATGCATATGTGTCTGTTTGTGTAAAACCTGACAATTGAGGCTATATCAAATAACAGGAAAGGTTTAAAAAAAAAAAATAAAAAAAAAAAAAAAAAAAAGATGTGAGGATGATCCGAGCTCCCCTTCCTTTGAAAGTTTTTTTTTTTTTTTTTTTTTTTTTTTTAAGTCAAATTGAATTCTATAGCATTCTGATAGAAAGCATTCTAAATGGCTTGACCATCAATTTGGCACATTCATTTTCTCTGTAAATGAAAATACTTTGAAATTTTGGTCTTTAAATAAATATTAGTGTCATCACATACCAGTACTCTGCCAAAAGTGCAGGCATTTTCGTGTTAGTATATTCCCCTAATGTTTTTTCTACTTAGTACATCAATCAAACATGCCATACAGAATCAGAGATATAAACAATATATTTGAACTGAAAGTGAATTTCCCTGTTTAAAATAATATGAGTGAGTGAGTGCGTGAGTGAGAGAGAGTGTGTGTGTGTATGTGCGTGCACAGGCCTTAGAGAGTAGTGTGTGTGGTGTGCTTTAAGGGTGTGTGTGTGTGTGTGTGTGTGTGTGTGTGTGTGTTGTGTGTGTGTGTGTGTGTGTGTGTGTGTGTGTGTGTGTGTGTGCATCCTCATAAAGCTGTGTATCATGAATGCATTTATTTTCTTGTAGTTATTTGCATGTGTATGAATGTATCAGTTTATATGCTCCATCCTGAGAATTAGTTAAAATGCTCCATTTGCACAGAGTGAATCCAAAATCTAACTATAAAAAAAGAAAGAAAAAAAGATTCCAATAACATCTGCTCCTGTCAACCATGCACCATGATACAAAACCAACAGTGAAAGTTTAATCAACACATGCATTTGCATGGACACAAACTGACACAGAATGCTACACCATGCATTCGGCGTGGAGAACTGAAAGAGAAAGGAGGATGTAAGCCCGACCGGTGGAACATGCCGCATGAAAACCCCCAGGAACTGTAGTGTAAAAATGACAATCCAAACACCCACTACACACACCAGTCATTCATGGTTCAGCAAGCAATATTACTACTGCCTGAGCTTGACAAACAGTTCAATGTTGTCACAGAGAACAAACAACCATATGGAATTGGTTTGGTTTTATATGGAATTGGTCTGTTTTTACTGCAAGACTTGTGGCTGGTTCTATAATCTGAACTTTCCAAAGAATCCACCTCTCAGCTTCAGTTCTCCCACCCACAAAGAAAAAAAGAAAGAAAAAAAAACAAGAAAAAAGAAAATCGGACAGGAAACATACTTTTCTTTTTTTTTTCTTCTTCTTCTTTCTGTTTGCTGGTGTGCTGTGACAACACCTGTCCAGCTTGTCAAACTCAGTTGTTGGAATACAGAGTCAGGCAATACAAGCAAAAGATCCACTACATACATGTGAACAGTGAATGAACCTGCCCACAGGTGACAGCCAGTCAAAACAGGTGTACTACAAGGTGGCTCTAGGGCACCAGACTGAACACACCACGAGCACAGTGTGTTGATACATGAAGATGGATGATGATATGAGACAACCGACCCTTCAAAACTTGAACAATGATTCACACACACACTGCCATGGGTGCACAGGGGTTCTCATTCACCAGAGCTGGGATGGAACATTTCCACCGTTCTTTTTTTTTTTTTTTTAATTCAAAAAAGTATTAAAATGAAAACAATATACTTTTTTTATTCTTTCTTTTTTTCACAATACATGTAGTATCAAAATGAAAACGATCCCTTCTTTCTGTTTAATTCCTTTTTGTTCACTAAATTATCAAATGAAAAAACATTCTTTCTTCTGAAGTCTTTTTTTTTTTTTTTTAGTTAAGTATCAAAATTAAACTTTTCTTTTCTAAATTCTTTTTTTCATCAAAGTATCAAAATGAAAACAACATTCTTTCTTTCTTTTGAAATCTTTTTTATTTTCCTTGACAGAGGTACCAAAATGAAAAAGGTTTTGAGGACCAAAATGAAAAAGGTTTTCACAAGACTTATTCAGATAAAAAAAAAAAGTGAAGAAACATCCTTAACACCCATGACAGTGGACAAAAAAGCAGTGAAGACTGCGAATGAGGTGCTGACCGTGACTTGCTGGACGCTGGAGACAGAGGAACGGTTCTGACGGGACGAGGCCGCCACATAGGCCAGGTACTGAATCACCTTCTTCGTGTTCTCTGTCTTGCCTGCGCCCGACTCCCCTCTGAACACACAAGCATCAGCTGATCAGTCATTCATACCAGTCACACTGAACCAAACAATTAGCAGCAATGATGTGCACTCTGATCTGCTGTTTGTTTATGATGTATTATTACAGTAGTGTTTATGACAGTTAGAACTCAGATCTGCAGTTTTTTTAGGATGTATCTTCTGTTGCTTTTTTTCTCTGTCGTGCCTGCACCCGACTCCCATCTGAACACACAAGCATCAGCTGATCAGTCATTCATACCAGTCACACTGAACCAAACAATTAGCAGCAATGATGTGCACTCTGATCTGCTGTTTGTTTATGATGTATTATTACAGCAGTGTGTATGAAGGTGTTCAGATCTGCAGTTTTTTTTATATGATGTATCATCTGTTGTTTTTCTCTGTCTTGCCCACTCCTGACTCCCTTTTGAACAAAGCTGATATGTCACTCATACTGGTCACACTGAACCAAATAATCAGCAGCAATGATGTGCACTCTGATCTGCGGTTCATGTACATGGCAGTGCAGGGGTGGGGGGTGGGGTGGGGTGTTCTGTACAGTGTTCACTTTTCTGGGTGTTTTTCAGCTTCTGAAGTTAAACTCTTCTGGGTTTTCTTTTCCCAACTTCTTTCTCTTTCAGGCATCAAGTTAAATAGTTAATGTTGTCTTATAATAAAGAAAAAAACAAAATGTTTTGTGGCTGCCTTCTCTACCACATGAAAAATAATGAACACTAGAAAATTTGTAAACAACTCTTTCCGAATCCACCATGCATTTCACCAAAACAACTTATATATATATATATATATATATATATATATATATATATATATATATATATATATATATATATAAAAATAGCTATCAATCATTTCTCATCATAAACACCATTTGACAAAAATTGTGCAAACTGTTATTTTCAGGCATTCTGTTCTTTGTAATAATTAAGCCATGCCATAAAAGAAATGTTTGCATACTGTAATCTTGGGGGGGGGGGGGGTGTTCTTACAATCTGTCTACAACTAAGTGAAACATTACCAAGACAAGCTGGGACCCTGAACACCAGCTCCCAGACCCCTCCCACCTCTCCCTAAACATCCAATGTAAACAGACTAACAAGGGCCAGCAGGGAAAGAGCAACCTATCATCAGTGTCAACAACCGAAGCACCAGCAATATCATCCACCTTATCACCTCTCTCTCTCTCTCTTTTTTTTTCTTCTCCTCACAGCCAGAGCCATTACCAAGGAGAAGAGAAAGTAGGGAGAGGGCCAGCCTAACTGGTACTAAAAAAAAAAGCCTGCAGCCTGGCCAGAAATAGCATGGCAGCAGATGTTGGGGATGGGGAAGGTAGAGGGCCGTCCTGAAGGCATGTTGAGCCTTGAAGCCATGTTCATCTCTTAATCTGCTGCTGTTATCAGTGTCAGTGTACCATCATCAGTGTGAACCCATTCACTCTCACTTTGGGAAAAGGAAACTTGCCTCCATGTATTATTATATTTCACTACAGTTCCTCACCATTTCACCTCACCCTGCCACCAGCAGTACACCTCATCCAATAAATGTATCATACATCATTCCAATAGTGATCCTTTGAATTTTTCATGTTCATTAGTTTAAATCTTATCAAAAGCAGCCCTGATGTATGCACACAAAAAAGTGATTCTCTCTCTCTCTCTCTCTCTCTATATATATATATATATATCCACACACACCCACAGTCACACACACACACACACCATCACATCATTTTTCAGTTCAACTGCTGTGAAAAAGATACATATGCAATGATCCACAATCTGAAAAAGCACTAGGCCAATCTGACATAAACTGCACAAACAGAAATAGGACATGCATTCACCTGAAGTAAAATGAGCTTTTTTTCTGCTTTTTTTCATATTTCAAATGCTTCCACCACTCACACTGATTGAGCATCAAGGTCATACAGGAAACCTGTACTTTTGGAATTTCTCAAAAAAAATATTGAGAAGCAAGAAATCAATTCTGAAGTTGAAGGCAGCTGATACAGTCATTATTTCAAAGGTGGGATATATCAATTACATAAACTTCTTAAGTGGTCTTTCTTGTGGTCATGAATGAAGGTAGCAGTTATTAGAGAGTAGGGGAGGGGTGTACCTGTAGGCTTTCATTGTTTCAATGACTATGACTATGACAATATCAGTAACAATCAATGTCAGATATACCGAACCTAGAAAATCATAACCTCTCTATACAGCATAACCCTCTTTTAATTTGTAACAGTCTTTTAGTTTTAACAAGCAAAAATCATCATAAGTGTGTTTAATCATTTCAACTTTTTCTCATGATAAACATTTCAAATCTTACATGAAAATTGAAATACACTTTGATTATCTAACCGTTGTATACTCACGTGCACAAGATTGACTGGTCTTCTCGATCTGCAAACAAATGATCAAGACCTCATCAAAAATTGCCTCCATTAATTTAAATCATTTATAACATGCATATGTGTGTGTGTGTGTGTGTGTGTGTGTGTGTGTGTGTGTGAATGCAGACTTTCTTGTGTGTGTGTGTGTGTGTGTGTGTGTGTGTGTGTGTGTGTGTGTGTGTGTGTGTGTGAATGCAGACTTTCTTGTGTGTGTGTACATGTATGATGTTTACACTAAAACTATTAACAACAAGAGCTCTCCTCAATCAAATTTCTATGAACTGTAGTCCCCCCAAAAAACTTGTCTAGCAGACAGGTCATTTCCTGTATATATATATATATATATATATATATATATATATATATTTGTACTCCACTCAAGCAAAGTGGAGCCAGGGAGGTAAAAAAAAAAAAACAACAACAAAAACAGCTGACCAAGAGAGGCAAAGCTTTCGAGACCCATGTATAAAACAGCAAACTCTTAATCCACCACACAAACTTCAGAAAAGAAGAGAGAAGAAAAACAAAAAGCAAAAAACAAAAACAGAAAACAGCAAAGCAGGGCATCACCTCACAACAGGACTGTTGAAGGGGGGAGGATGGAGAGTTGACCTGGCAGTTGGCAAGAATGCAATTATCATTGTGCAAGCTGATTATATTTCTCTTCTGGATACACTGATAAATTAAACTCTGCATACTGACTGCTCGTCTGTCTTTCTTCCCTTCTGATCATGTGCAGGTATTGTGCTGTAATATACTGTTTCATCATTTTCTAATTTACTTAACCAGTTAAAAAATCTCCACTTCTCTTAGTCTTATCAGTTACACTGCCTGGTTTGGTGTTTCAACTGTTTCTCTGCATCACAAAGTTCAGCAGAAACTTTCTGATGTCTTTTCAGTTATATTGGCACACTTCTTTAAAAAAAATTAAAAAAAAAAAAACTTTTGATATATGTGTGTGTGTGTGTGTGTGTGTGTGTGTGTGTGTGTGTGTGTGTGTGTGTTTCCATTTTGTGTTACATAAAATATATCTACTTTACCTTTTGGAATCAAAGCCTTTGGGAACATCAAACTTCCAACAAAAGTATCACAAAGTAAGCATCGTTGGAGCATTAAGTTTTCATAAAGGATAAAGTCTACACATGTGCATTACATGTACTATTAGATTTAGAATCAAACATCATGCACACTAATTCATTCATGGCTGGCAACATTACTCTTGAGAAAATGATTCTTAAATCTGTGGTTGTGGTTTTTCTTTCTAGTTTCTTTCTTTCTTTTTTCTTTTTCTTTTTTGTAACAGTGCCACTGCCATTTTTCTTTTTTCTTTTTTTTATTGTATGTACATGGTACACAGTACAGTAAGTAAAGTATTCTACCATATACAAAGTGTGCTTCACTGCTTGTATATATTTTTTTTTCTTCAAGGTGTTTAACAATGTCCAATCAGTACTACTGTCAAAAAATGTCTCCCAGAATACCTGCAAGACTAAAACCACTAGTGACTGATGTTCAAGATTTGTGAGCTTTGCAGTGTTGGCCTTCACTTCAACACACCACCTGATTAAGCCAATCCCTTTCCCAACCTGAACATATCGATTATCAAGGATGTAAAGTATTTCATCTGCAAAGTTGGAGTGGTTTTTTTTTGTGTGTATGTGTGTGTGTATGTGTGTGTGTGTGTGTGTGTGTGGGGGGGGGGGGGTGGACTCGTGCATGTATATATATATATATATATGTATATATATATATATATATATATATATATATATATACATGTGCATGTGTGGACTGTGTGTGTGTGTGTGTGTGTGTGTGTGTGTACTCTGTGTGTGTGTGTGTGTGTGTGTGTGTGTGTGTGTGTGTGTGTGTGTGTGTGTGTGTGTGTGTGTGTGTGTGTGTGTGTGTGTGTGTGTGTGTGTGTGTGTGTGTGTGTGTCTCCACATGTGTGTATTCTAGCACTTGCATTTTCTTATCACTATTGCTGGTATTGTTGTCACTATCAAAACAGTACTAAAATAATCTTAACCTTACTAAGACTCTCTCAGTGAATTCATTTTTATTGCTGGTATTGGTAATGATCACCCAAAAATCCTAACAGTGATCCGGTAACAACTTTCCACCCTTTATTTTGGTTCTCTTGCATACGGTACTGATATAATACACAGACACACATATACATGCACACAGGTATCTACAGCATACACACACACACACACAGGTATCTATAGCATACACATACACACACACACGCAACTGTGTTTAAAATGCACATACGCACACACACACATACACACACCTGTTGTATTAAAATGCACACACACACACATGCACTCATGAACACACAAACACACACATGCACGCACACACACACACACACACAACCACACACACACAGGTATCTATAGCATACACATACACACACACACGCAACTGTTTAAAATGCACATACGCACACACACACATACACACACCTGTTGTATTAAAATGCACACACACACACATGCACTCATGAACACACAAACACACACATGCACGCACACACACACACACACACATACACACACACACAACCACACACATGTATGTACCGTATGTATACACAAATGGACATGTTCAGTTCCCTTTCACATTCACACAACACAGGTTACACACAAACACACTAAAACAGTAAAAGTAATACTAGAGAAATAGTTGTATACACAAACACAATCAGTCTAGAAAGCAGGGTTGTGTGGCACATTCTGAGATAGGAAACACTGTCTGCAGTCATCTAAGGAATTCTACCATAGCTCTCCAAACTGATTCATCTAAACCCTCATGTCGCAAACCACGTCACTGTCATCCTAGCTATTTTTAAGTACCATTGCAACTCTATGTGTCACAGTTTCATTTTATCAAAATGCCTGGAGGGTTCAGAACAGCCAGAGCTGTATCCCCCAACACCAGCCAGTGTGTGTGTCACACAGCATAGGAAGGTCAAAGCTTCCTTGCCCTGGCTCTAATCACTAGAGATGACTCACTCTTCCCTTCCCTCCCCAGCTCCCCCTCCCCTCTTCCTCCCTACAACCCCACTGGCTTTGTCACTTGAACGGCTGCCTGGGTGGTTGTAACTGTGGTCCAGAAGCCAGGAGAGAGAGACAGAGCTAGGCTAGAGAGACAGAGCTAGGCTGTCGAAGTTGACAATGGAGTTCCACCACTCCTCCCCTTCACTCCACCCTCTCCTCCTTCCCCTCTTTTGTCTCCTACCTAACTCCTCCTGGCCCTATCCTCCAAACAATCAGCCACCTTCCTCTCCTTCCCCAACCCCCTTTTTTTTTCAATTACAGAATGTATAGTTCTGTTTGTAGCGCAATCCGATCTTTTCTTTCGAGTCAAAAATAGCTTCCTTTTCCACCTTTGTGACTGAGTCGACTTTGTTTGCACCTGTGCAACATAGACACACATGAGTATTAAATTTTCTCTTCTTTTTATTTTAATGAGTCTTCTCACAGATGAATGTTTCACTACCATCCAACCTTCTGTTGTCTTTCTTAAAACTGAACTGGGTTGGTTGCTTTCCCTTTGTATTCAAACACACTACATCACTAGATGACTTGTAAACTGGTGTCAAATTCAAAACATACTGCCACCTTTTGAGAGCTAGAAATACATTAAGTAACATCTGTCTGATCTTGTACTGACAGTGGTCAATACATTATTGAATAATAAGTAGTATTTACTTTAAATTTAAATACTTCTACCACACCAGAATGCAAAATTCTAAAACATAATGTGAAAATGTATTTATAGTCCTTTTCTTGATCCTGTGTAAAACAAACTGATTAATCAAACTGAGAATATATGGAGCATGACAGCTTAGTCAGTAACTTAGTGGTTAGACTAGCAACAGCTTTTTCAACCAAAAGGCTCTGGATTCAAACCCTTAAAAATGAGGGTGAAAACAAAAATTTTCCTTTGTTTTTCCTTTAGTTTAATGCCCAAAAAGGTGGAGACCATGTGTTTAGCTGTTTGCAGTGTTACTGCCCAAACTCCCTTCCTATGATCATGCTTCAATCTATATATTATATCATATAAGACCTTAAATTCATTTAATGACAAGTTGAATGGATGCTGTGGCTTCTGACAAGAATCACATAGAGGACACACACACACACACACACACACACACACACACACACACACACACAGTGTACATACACAAGACTTTTTTTAAGATATTGAGACACACACTAACAAAGACCGTACACACAAAACATACTCAGTCACACATAAGTGGACACACACACACAAATATACACAAAACACACACATACATATGTATATATTATATGGGTTTTTTTTCTTCTTCTTTTTATCATACATGTACACAGTGTACACACTGAACAAATGCACAAGAGACATGCGAATGTATACAACATACACACTCACACACTCAACTGCGCACAAGAACATAAACACAGGACACAAACACATCTGCATACACATGCACACTCAAGTGCCAACTTCCTTTTCACACACAATTTGTATCGGCAAATTCTACTTCACTAGTTCAAAGCAGTTATTTTCCCTGAAACTGTTATCTCCACTTCACAAATTAGACTTGGGATCAGCCTGGATTATCCTTTATCATCACAACAGCTAATGGCGGTGTTATCTAGTTTTTTTTTCTAGAGTTGATTGTTTTGCTTAAGAATCTATTTATTATGTCTGCTCCAGTTACTGACAGTTGGGACAGACACATTACCATCAGTTTAAACTTTCCTAACAATAAATTGAATAATCCATATTATTTTAAGTAGTACATGATAATAACTAAACATACTTTTTTCCCCAACAATTTCATCTTTACTGTGACTTCTTTTCATTTCATCTGAGTTAAATAGATCTGAATGCTGTTTTTATTCTGTTTTGCTTTTTAGTATTGGGTTTTTATTTTAGGAAGTGTGTGTTTGTGTGTTCTGACTTCCAGTTCATGTTACACTGTACAATTAGTGAAGCAGATTTGGGCTGATATCAATTATAATATATAAATTTATGTCCAACACGATCTTTATATATGACTGTGAACAACTTGTAGCTGGTGACCTTTGCTCAGGTGCTCACAAAGGCCAAACAGTTTTTACAGTACTGATCACAATTTGGCAAGTGTGTTTGATTGAACACCACAAAGTAGGTAAAGACTATGGCAACTGTGACAGAGCAAAAACAACTCAAGTATGATTGTATACCATGCATTATCCTTTACACAGATCTGATACTGGTGGGCATTATACTTCATGTTCATGTAACAGCCTACACATGCACAAGTCTATTTCTGTAATCTGAAAAATGATTCAACTATTTCAAGATGACGCTAGCAAATGGCAACAAGGTGTGTGCAAAAACAGTCTTATGCTTGTTCTTGGTGTGTTTGACAGCTGAGTGGTTTGATAAGGTATGATAGAGACATTCCTCTTTCCATACATGATACATGTATTTCATTCAACATTGTTGTCCATGCCTCCCTCCACCACCTCACTTCCATTTTTATTTACTTGTTGCTTTGTGAGTGTGTTGCATTTGTTGAGTGTGTCTCTGTGTTTGGTAATAGGCAGTGATGTGCAAGGATCAGTGAATGACCACCACCACAATAATTACTTGTCTTTCAGTCTGAACACTGGTCCAGTAAAATATTGTTTTGCCTTTATAACATATACAATATTAGAGTATACTAAAAACTGAACACTTACCTTGCAACATAGATCTGTAAGCTGAGTCTGCAATGGCATAGACGTGTGGTGGTATTTCATGTCGTTTCTTCCCTTTGTACAATTCAATCACTTTGTCTGTGTAGATTGGTAGCCTCTTGTAAGGATTTACAACAACACAAAAAAGTCCAGAGTAGGTCTGTAGACAAAACAAAACAGAACACATTTATTTAACATACAACTTTACAAGAAAAGCGAAATGATAAAAACAAAACAATACTGACAGAAACAAAAACGAGTTAACAGCTATTCATTTAATGTCCTTAAACTCATTTAATATCACATTCATACACATGCACACACATGCACTCGGGTATATATGCATTGACGATATACTCATAAGCACAAACATCCACTCATGACAATTCCGCCACACATTTGAAAATTCATGTTTCTGTCTTCTAATGAGTTCTATGTGAACAACTGGTGTCTTGAAAAAATATTACAATACAACTTGTAAAGTGAAAATGCGGCATCTTGTTTTCTGCATCATAGGAGGTGTATGCAATGGTGTCTACACACACACAATCACACGTGTGTGTGTGGGTTGGCATCTCTGTCTGCATGCCATAATGAATGTATGCAAATTGCATGATGTGGGCATGGGCGTGTGTATAGCGCAAACTTCCACAAAAATTCAGTATTTTAACAAGTGACTTGTATTTTCTGGTAGCACTGATGAAACTGCTTCGTTCACACTGTTTTTAATCCTTTCATTCAATAATGGGATTTAAATACTTATTCAGTTATTGAGCAGAAAGGGGCAACAATACCAGCGTTAACACTGTCATCCCTGAAATTTATATTGGTGTCACTTTTAACTTTGTCACTTGAGCTTTAATGGGGATTTACTGTCAGTGTATAATTACAGGGATAACTGTCAAGGCCTGACTAAGCGCGTTGGGTTACGCTGCTGGTCAGGCATCTGCTTGGCAGATGTGGTGTAGCGTATATGGATTTGTCCGAACGCAGTGACGCCTCCTTGAGCTACTGAAACTGAAACTGTCAACGTTAAACTTCGACTAGGCTGCACACAGCAAACGGGCAGATTACATCAGTGAAACTCGTCTGCTCTCAGCTGTAGCAGACGACCAAACATTTCAGTACAAAAAACCTGGGCGTCCTTCAAACATACTTACATAAATCAACCCCGAATAGTATCTGTCTTTCAGATTGTGCAACACTGACGCTTCGTTTAAACATGTCAACTCTGCCATGTCCTCAACTTTGTTAAATTTTGGTGGATTCATTTTCTGAATGTCATCTCGGTGCACCAGGGCTCTCTTGCCGCTTTCTTCTATTAGCACCTCGAACTGTTCTCCTTTTTCGCCTCTGACACTGGCGGCAACGAAGCCATTGGTTTCGTCTGGCACCCATAACAATTTTTTGGATGCCCACTCTGCTTGTACAGCTGGATCGTTGATGATACTCCTATCAATTGCCAGGTAACGAAGTTCATTCGCGCTCAGGCCCGCTGCACCTTCGAAATCCGCAGCCATCTTGAATGACTGTCAGTAGGCCTAGCTACGAACCAAATTCGACAACCAGACAGAACACCAAACAGTCACGAAAGCGAAACCACAAAAGTAGAGAATGCAAAGAAAAATCAGCAACAACGCATTGAAAATCACACAGTGTCACTCCACAATGCAAAATCCATTAGATCCTTTCGGGCAAGCAACACACACGGGTTTGTGCAACTTCCAAACTGTGTGTGTGTGATAGGCCGACCAGCTTTCACACTGAGCGGTTGCCGTTATCACGTGACGTATGGGCCGCACTGGCACGCCCGGAGTAAAGCCTGTGTTACAAATAGACCTAATGCCACTTAACTATCCGTCCTTGGGGGCGTTTATTTTCGACCTGATAAAACCAAACCGTCAATATTAAAAGTTTTGTTTTGGTTTGTTGACAATCAACAGATCATTATGAATGACGTCACATATGATGATCTGAACAAACTGCAGCAACGCCAGACCCATGAAAAGAAATGGAATTCCCCACTGTTACGTTTCATTTCCGATGTTGTAGAAGGCTGATGCACTCGCTTGAAGCCCTCCTCACAATTAAAAGGGGTCAGTTCAAAACCAGTGTGTTTATCCAATGATTGAAAATTGCCTCGCTTTTTCAGTCTTTTTTTTTTCCACGAAGCTAATAATTACAATTTCAAATGCTGTATCTTCCCGGTTTTTATGTTCTCAAGTTTGAAATGCAATGATGCAGACGTACAAATTTGAAAAAAAAAAAAAAAAAAAAAAAAAAAGTTTGTACATATAGTTTATGATCACCTTCGATCCGTTATTTATGTGTGCAAGTTAAGTGTGTAGGAACGCACAAGTGAAGAGTGTGAGCCGACTTTTTGTCACAAGTAACCTCAGTGCGCGCGATTGAGCGTTCCACTGCCAGTGAGACTGACTGTGCGTGAACATGCATCCAGTCAGTCAGCGTTTTTGCAACAGGCGCAGTGCATTTCTTCGTCCGTCGTCAGTTGCAGGCGGCCTGCCGCCGGTATGGTGCCTGGGAACGTTAATGACTCGAAACGCCGTTTTGACTTTAATCCACTGGGTTTGGCCCAGAAACTGAACAATCCCCCTTGGTGGAGTTACTGATTTCAAGACAGACCTTTGATTTCTACCCCCAAGTCCCACCCCACCTCTTCCATGATAAAATCACACTTTTTTCTTTCTGTTTTTTTTTTCATCAGTCAAGACAAATCTTTTTTGGGGAGAATTAGAATGACCCATCACATGTCCAAAAAACCTGAGATTCAACTGAAGAGTTATTTCTGGACCAGTAGTGGCATCCGATGACTCCGTGGGGTTTCTTGCAACTTGGCCGGGGTGGGGCACTAGTTCCATCTTATGGGGCATGATCACGGCCGGGCAAATCAAGTTCGTCTCTCGTGTCTTAAAATCATAAATCACGCATATCTACAGGTCTACATGTGATATCCGCGTGCGTGCATGTGCACACACACACACACACACACACACACACACACACACACACACACATATATATATATATATATATATATATGTGTGTGTGTGTGTATGTATGTATGTATGTATGTATGTATAACCACCACTGAAAACCAAACACCATACCGTACCTCAGTCCATTTCTGCCTCCTCTCCTGCCCATGCATTCAACTCGGTGCTCGGGCAGAGCCCGAACATGTCATTCTGAAACGACCCCTCAATGACTGATTTAATCTTCAGTCCTGCAAAGGTGTTGCACGTCGTTGTTGTTCTTGTTTGTTGTTCTCCTCTTTCTTCTTTCCGTTGCACGACCAACATCGACTTGCCGGCCATGATTCTGTCGTGGGTGATGCATCCACGGCTGGGCCGTGTCTCTATAACCCACCGAACACTGGCTGACATGGGTTTCATGATCTTTAACGTGCGTATTTAATCTTCTGCCGTGCGTGCGTATATACACGAAGGGGGTTCAGGTACTTGCAGGTCTTCACATTATGTTGATCTAAGATATCGGAAAAAAAACTCCACCCTTTACCCACCAGGTGCCGTTACCGATATTCGAACCCGGGACCCTCGGATCAGTTGAAAGTCCAACGCTTGTTATTATTGACAGCCCTTCAACACGGCAAACCTGTGCCCCACACCCCTTTTGTTTGACGGCACACACACACACACACACACACACACACACACACACACACACAACACACTGACACACACACACACACACACACACACACACACACACACACACACACACACACACACACACACTGAGAGAGCGGGAAAGGGGGTGAGAGAGAGAGAGAGATGCCCCCTCTATCTTTTTTTAAACGGCGTTGTGTTTTTCATCCTTAATATTTCGAGCTGATGAATCGACGAACGGACGGTACCCACATCTTTATCATTAGCATCATCATTATCTTCATCACAGTCATCAGGAGTAGTAGTCAGTAGTAGTAGTATTGTTGTTCAGTGTTGTTAGTAATGACAACACCCAGCGTTGGGAGAATAACAAACAAGATTATATTCCTTTTGATCCCGGTACACTTGGTAATAAAGACATATTCTATTCTATTCTAACAGACCGTGAAGATGATTATGATCTTGCTGTGTCTCATATGTATACCCGGCAGCACAGAGAATCAGTGGAGCCTCCGATGCTTTTTAACATCTAAAATTTTATTTGAGGGGCTCGCATCACACAGCCAGTCATACGGACATGGTCAACCGTGCGAAAGAATAATTGATGAACAGCTCACTGACGCCATAATGGTAAGTCACATCACGTACTCTGCACAAACTGTTCGACTGGATGAGGTCGTACAGTGTGTGTGTGTGTGTGTGTGTGTGTGTGTGTGTGTGTGTGTGTGTGTGTGTGTGTACCGGACGTACAAACAAGATATCGGTACCAGCAGAAACTGACATTCGTTCATACAACCCACCCTCCCACACGCCTCCTGTCCTGTTGCCTCACCCACCCACCCACACAAACAAACAACTGGGCAGAAATACGGTTTTGACGAAGTGAATGTCCAATATGCTTGATCGCGAATTTGTCCTCATACTCGACATGTTGTGTCGTGTCGTGTGTTTTGTGTGTGTGTGTGTGCGTGCGTGCGCGCGCGTGTGTGTGTCTGTGTGTGTGTGTCTGCCAGTGAGAGATAGAGAGAGAAAGTGTGTGTGTGTGTGTGTGTGCGCGCGTGTGTGTTTGTATTTGTGTGTGTGCGTGTGTGCGCGCGCGTGTGTGTGTGTCTGTCTGTCCGTCTATGTGAGTCTTTATATATATGTGTGTGTGTGTGTGTGTGTATGTGTGTGTGTGTGTGTGTGTGTGTGTGTATGTGTGTGTGTGTGTGTGTGTATGCGTATGTGTATGAGTGTGTGTGTGTGTGCGTATGTGTATGTGTGTGTGTGTGTGTGTGCTCAAAGTGCGTGCACAGCTGCCATGACATGTAAGGTACACCATGAAAGCAGATATGGCGTGCCGCCCTCACCGTGACATTGAAAGAGGACATGCCTTTGCTTGGGGTTATAATCATTATGAGTCCTGCTGCTTCTTGATCCAACCGCCCCATTCTCTGCCCATGTCTTTCTGTTTTGTCTGGCTGTCTGTCTCTGTCAGTCATCCAGATTGTCTGTGGGTTTTTGTTGTTGTTTGTTTGTTTGTTTTTTGTTGGTGGTGTTGTTTTTCTGTTTGTTTGTTGTTGTTGTTGTTTTTAAATAAGAATCATGTTTGCTCTCAGTACAAATCTCTCCATTCCTTTGTCTGTCTTTCTCTGTGTTTCCCTCTCTCTCTCTCTCTCTCTCTCTCTTAGTCTGCGTTTTATTCACACACACACACACACACACACACACACACACACGACATACTCAGGCTGGCACACACGTACACACACACACACACACACACACACACACACACACACACACACACACACTGACATCACCACCACCACCACCACCACCACCACCATCTAAAAGAACCAATGCAGGCAGATAGGTCTTCCCAAGTCAGTTTCACTGACGATTGGTACAAACCTGTAACAGTTAAATCAACCCAGTACAGCAAGACTCGACGGCAACAGACGACGTTTTCTATCATCTGTGAACTTCTCGCTATAACGATGTCAGTTTCCAGACAGACGAATTTGGAATTTACTCTTTTTGCTTTCTTCTTTATTTTATTTTATTTTTTTCTATTGGTTTGAAAAAAAGGTAACGTACTTTGTGTTAATTTGCTTTTTGGTTGGTAAATAAACTCGCCGCTGATATCAAAGTAGGCCTATGGGTGTAAGCTTGGCCACATGCTATCCCGCCGTGTTATGTAAGCTCAGCGGCTGTGACTGGAGCTATTCGTGTCTGTTTTATGAATTCGGATCGTCGTGACTTGCAGCAGCTGAGAGGGCGAGATGGAAAATTAATCACTTCTGAAGTGGTAATTCCCTTACTTCCGTTCTCGTCCCATTTCTTTCACACACACACACACACACACACACACACACGCGGGCGCGCGCGCGCGCGCATGCATGTAC
>NC_134876.1:82118673-82126173 GCF_041734735.1 Babylonia areolata
TGTTCCTATCTCTGTAGGTGACAACCTGTACTCTGGGGGTGTTGGAACAAAGGGTGTTAATCGTTGAAGTGCCCCTCCCCCCCTCCTCCCGCCCCCACCTCCCCCCCCCCCTTTCCTCCACATCTACACTGGGGGATCGGAGTCGTCAATAAATCGTTGTGTCGGGAACCTAGTTCGTATCTGTTTATCGCTGGAACCAGTCTTTCCATCATTAATTTTACTTTAAGCAGGTTTTCCATTGTCGGAAATCCATTTTCGGTTAGGATTGTGGTCAAGGAAACCTTACTTCAATCGTACCGTATCGTATCGTTATCGTATTGTGTCATGTGTTGTCAGAGTTTTCTTCACAATACAGTTCCAGTTATAATTCTGACGTTTCCCCCGAGCCGGAGTACGTCACAGCACATTTCGTGATACGTGAAAGTGGGCGTGTCACGCGCGCGCGCGCGTGTGTGTGTGTGTGTGTGTGTTTATGCGTGCGTATTTTTTGCCTTTCTGAGTGCGCGCGTGTGTGTGTTTGTGTGTGCGTGTGTGTGTGTGTTGGGGGGGTGGGGGTGGGGGTTGGGGGGGGGGGGGGGGGGGCGATACGCACACGGTAATGATGGCGCACGAGCAAACGTGCGCCACCGTGCATAGCATCAGTGTGAGTGTACCTACTTGAACTGTGACCGTGTGTTTGTGCCCGAGAACGTGGCTGAGTAAAACTGATTAATGCTATTGGTCTGGCAACAACAACAGCAACAAAAGTCACACTGTGGCCCTCCATACAATTTCGCACCACAGTGCTCCAGCTGACCTTGTCCAAACACCCAGACCCCTTGTCAGACACAGGGGCACAAAGGGCCAGTGTTAACACAACAACTATCACCCTGAAACAGATCACAGGGACAGCTTTCCCCCCCCTTTTTTTTCAGCCACCCGTGTGAAAAACACATTCTTCTCGCTTGCTTTTCAGTCACCGATATATGTGACGGGACATTTTTAAACAGAATTCCTCCTTTACGCTTGCTCAAGTTCTTTTTGTTCTTGTTCTTCTTCTTGTCCATGTAGGTAATAAATCAGAAAAACGCGTTATACATACAGGTACTGTCATCCAGCTTTCTGCATGTCAAAGAGAGCGAGCGAGCGAGAGAGAGAGAGAGAGAGAGAGAGAGTGGTACTGATTATATCCGTCTCACCTCCTCTCTCTCTTATGAGTTCATGAATGATGTGGATACTTAGGTACATATATAGCGCCTCTTGATCCTCGGTCGGAGACCAGGCTCTAAGCGCTATCCAAACACGGGGTTATTTGCACAACAGGTTGCCCATCTGGGTAGAGAGCCGACTGACAGCTGCCATTGGGCGCTCATCATTCGTTTCCTGTGTCAGTCAGGTTTCAGTCACGCACACATACACACTCCGACAGACATTCATTCTCTCTTTTACACGCACACGCGTAGGCCTGCTCCATTCAGGATCAACTCATAGGCAGGACAAAGGGGGAAATGCGAGAAAGAGGCCATTTGACCTTCAGTTTATTTCACTCTTTCCTATTTTGTTCTATTGCATTGCATTTGAACTTCGTTTGATTGATCGTTATTTCATTTCGTTAAGGCTCTCGTTGCCCTTAAAGTCACATTTGATTGATCGTTATTTCATTTCGTTAAGGCTCTCGTTGCCCTTAAAGTCACATTTGATTGATCGTTATTTCATTTCGTTAAGGCTCTCATTGCCCTTAAAGTCACATTTGATTGATCGTTGATTGATCGTTATTTCATTTCGTTAAGGCTCTCGTTGCCCTTAAAGTCACATTTGAAAAAACTCACTCTTTCCTATTTTGTTCTATTGCATTGCATTTGAACTTCGTTTGATTGATCGTTATTTCATTTCGTTAAGGCTCTCGTTGCCCTTAAAGTCACATTTGAAATAACCCTGCATCAGTGTATGGGGGCGTGGGGGGGTGCGTGTGTGTTCGAGAAAGAGAGAGAGAGAGAAAGGGGGACAGACAGCGAGACCTCTAGAGACGGAGGTAACTTCCGGTCCAATCAGAAACTACAAACGTCCACCGTCACACAAACCACCCTCAATTTCTGGGTCAAAGCATCACTAATGACGAAAAGCACCCTGACATTTTACATTTTACAGTAGTGGTGGAAGCTCTGGTCTTTACCCTCCTAGTGTTTGCTAGTTGCAGGCGTCAGACGCTTAAACACATGCGTCACACCCACCGGAACAGCCTATTAGTGACGTCAAAATATATGCTCGTCACGTTCTCTCGGATTTACATGTGGTTGCTGGGTCCGAAAGTGTTCACTGTATCTCCGTTAAGGTTTATAGCTGTCGCACGCGCGGCAACTGCGTACCTTACAAAAATGCTTTGTCGGTTTCAGAGTGAAGTTTTTCAGTTGGTGTCTGTTGCCAAAGTCGAAAAAGTTCAACGGGAGGGACGGGTGAATAATCGTGTATTTGTGGAATATTCACACACATAGGATCATCAACTCTCGCGCGCTCGTACTCACACAGAAATACGCGCGCCCAGTGCGTATATAATTTAACATACGCACATGCACTCACGCATATACGCACACACACACACACACACACACACACACACACACACACACTCACTATTGAGAACACAATTATTGAAAAAGAGGAAGAGTATTCCAGGACCTCATATGCAAATTTGCACTGTAGCCTACCATTGTGCAAGAAGTTCGTGTGCACGCGCGCAGGTGTGTGTATATGAAGGGACGGAGACACCGCTGTCGTGACCAGCGTAGGATCCGTTATTTTGTTAAAACACGAACTCTCAAAGTCTCATGAAGACATCGACTGCAGACAAAATCCAAAGAATCTCTGAACTGGTTCTGAATACGTGCCGTCATTTGGACACACCACAAACGTTACTGCTTGCCTGTATGTGTGTGGTCTGATTCAATGCGCAGATTGACGTTTCGACACCTGTAGGTAGGTATTTACATTGTATACCGGTCTCAGTATATCTTAGAACGACCTGCAGGGCACCTCTGATATGTCTGAGTACGTCACAGGTTTCTGATGCCAACACAGGTTGTCAATCTGTACCATCTATACCGTTATCAAGAGATGATGTTTGATGAACCAGCCT
This sequence comes from Babylonia areolata, assembly GCF_041734735.1. Taxonomy (NCBI): domain Eukaryota; kingdom Metazoa; phylum Mollusca; class Gastropoda; order Neogastropoda; family Buccinidae; genus Babylonia; species Babylonia areolata. The sequence goes on from NC_134876.1 coordinate 82,121,786, forward strand.
TCAAAAACAAAGACAATTTCCACCAGGGTCAGCAACCAGCCGTGGTTAGTTAACATTGCCACGTATAAAGATCACACGATGAGACAAGGAGAAAGAAAGAAAGAAAGAAAGATAGGCGAAAAGAAAGAAAAAAAGAAGGGTGAAACTACAGACAGAAAGAAACAGAAACAGACAAACAGAAAGTAAACACTGAAAAACGAAAGAACAAGAAAGTAAGAACGAAAGAAGGAATGCAAACAACAACACAACTTAACAATAGATAAATTGTTCTTCCCCTTATTCTGCGGTCGTGGGCTGCAACTCCCACGGTCACTTTTAGGGCTAGTGGGCAATTACAAGGACGACTGTATTTACCCCAACCATGTAGTTAGCCATATTCTGTTTACGGGGAAAACGGAGTATGGCTGCCTACATGGCGGGCTAAAAACGGTCATACACGTAAAAGCCCGCTCGTGTAATATACGAGTGAACGTGGGGGTTGCAGCCCACGAGTTTCAGTTTCAGTTTCAGTAGCTCAAGGAGGCGTCACTGCGTTCGGACAAATCCATATACGCTACACCACATCTGCCAAGCAGATGCCTGACCAGCGGCATAGCCCAACGCGCTTAGTCAGCCCTTGAGAAAAGAAGAAAAGAAAAAAAAAGGTTGATAAACAATAGATAAGCGTACATAAATAAGTAAATAAATAGATAAATAAATAGATAATAATTATAATATGAAAAAAGGTAGTAGTAGTAGTAATAATAATAATAATAATAATAAATAAATAAATAAGTAAATAAATAAGACAACAATGATGATAAATAAGCAAATAAATGTAAAGCATGAAGACACACATTCACACACTGCACAGCTCGCACAGTGACAACATAATTCAACACAGTACAATGCAACGCATCCCAGCACACTACGGCACACCCCGTTACAACTACATCATCGCAACAACAACAACAACACAACACTACAACGTACCGACAGTTTCAAGCATTAGGACAGAGAGGCCACACAGGCACACACACAATATCAGAGAGGCCACACAGGCACACAGTATCAGAGAGGCCACACAGGCACACACACAATATCAGAGAGGCCACACAGGCACACAGTATCAGAGAGGCCACACAGGCACACACACAATATCAGAGAGGCCACACAGGCACACAGTATCAGAGAGGCCACACAGGCACACACACAATATCAGAGAGGCCACACAGGCACACACACAATATCAGAGAGGCCACACAGGCACACACACAATATCAGAGAGGCCACACAGGCACACAATATCAGAGAGGTCACACAGGCACACACACAATATCAGAGAGGCCACACAGGCACACACACAATATCAGAGAGGTCACACAGGCACACACACAATATCAGAGAGGCCACACAGGCACACACACAATATCAGAGAGGCCACACAGGCACACACATAATATCAGAGAGGTCACACAGGCACACAATATCAGATAGGCCACACAGGCACACAATATCAGAGAGGTCACACAGGCACACACATAATATCAGAGAGGTCACACAGGCACACAATATCAGAGGTCACACAGGCACACACACAATATCAGAGAGGCCACACAGGCACACACACAATATCAGAGAGGCCACACAGGCACACACACAATATCAGAGAGGTCACACAGGCACACACACAATATCAGAGAGGTCACACAGGCACACAATATCAGAGAGGTCACACAGGCACACACACAATATCAGAGAGGTCACACAGGCACACACACAATATCAGAGAGGTCACACAGGCACACAATATCAGAGAGGTCACACAGGCACACAATATCAGAGAGGTCACACAGGCACACACACAATATCAGAGAGGTCACACAGGCACACAATATCAGAGAGGTCACACAGGCACACACACAATATCAGAGAGGTCACACAGGCACACACACAATATCAGAGAGGTCACACAGGCACACAATATCAGAGAGGCCACACAGGCACACACACAATATCAGAGAGGTCACACAGGCACACAATATCAGAGAGGTCACACAGGCACACACACAATATCAGAGAGGTCACACAGGCACACACACAATATCAGAGAGGTCACACAGGCACACAATATCAGAGAGGCCACACAGGCACACACACAATATCAGAGAGGTCACACAGGCACACAATATCAGAGAGGTCACACAGGCACACACACAATATCAGAGAGGCCACACAGGCACACACACAATATCAGAGAGGCCACACAGGCACACAATATCAGAGAGGTCACACAGGCACACACACAATATCAGAGAGGCCACACAGGCACACAGTATCAGAGAGGCCACACAGGCACACACACAATATCAGAGAGGCCAAACAGGCACACAGTATCAGAGAGGCCACACAGGCACACACACAATATCAGAGAGGCCAAACAGGCACACAGTATCAGAGAGGCCACACAGGCACACACACAATATCAGAGAGGCCACACAGGCACACACACAATATCAGAGAGGCCACACAGGCACACACACAATATCAGAGAGGCCACACAGGCACACACACAATATCAGAGAGGCCACACAGGCACACAATATCAGAGAGGCCACACAGGCACACACACAATATCAGAGAGGCCACACAGGCACACACATAATATCAGAGAGGTCACACAGGCACACAATATCAGAGAGGCCACACAGGCACACAATATCAGAGAGGTCACACAGGCACACACATAATATCAGAGAGGTCACACAGGCACACAATATCAGAGAGGTCACACAGGCACACACACAATATCAGAGAGGCCACACAGGCACACACACAATATCAGAGAGGCCACACAGGCACACACACAATATCAGAGAGGTCACACAGGCACACACACACACAATATCAGAGAGGTCACACAGGCACACAATATCAGAGAGGTCACACAGGCACACACACAATATCAGAGAGGTCACACAGGCACACACACAATATCAGAGAGGTCACACAGGCACACAATATCAGAGAGGTCACACAGGCACACAATATCAGAGAGGTCACACAGGCACACACACAATATCAGAGAGGTCACACAGGCACACAATATCAGAGAGGTCACACAGGCACACACACAATATCAGAGAGGTCACACAGGCACACACACAATATCAGAGAGGTCACACAGGCACACAATATCAGAGAGGCCACACAGGCACACACACAATATCAGAGAGGTCACACAGGCACACAATATCAGAGAGGTCACACAGGCACACACACAATATCAGAGAGGTCACACAGGCACACACACAATATCAGAGAGGTCACACAGGCACACAATATCAGAGAGGCCACACAGGCACACACACAATATCAGAGAGGTCACACAGGCACACAATATCAGAGAGGTCACACAGGCACACACACAATATCAGAGAGGCCACACAGGCACACACACAATATCAGAGAGGCCACACAGGCACACAATATCAGAGAGGTCACACAGGCACACACACAATATCAGAGAGGCCACACAGGCACACAGTATCAGAGAGGCCACACAGGCACACACACAATATCAGAGAGGCCAAACAGGCACACAGTATCAGAGAGGCCACACAGGCACACACACAATATCAGAGAGGCCACACAGGCACACACATCATATCAGAGAGGCCACACAGGCACACAATATCAGAGAGGTCACACAGGCACACACACAATATCAGAGAGGCCACACAGGCACACAATATCAGAGAGGCCACACAGGCACACAATATCAGAGAGGTCACACAGGCACACACACAATATCAGAGAGGCCACACAGGCACACACACAATATCAGAGAGGTCACACAGGCACACACACAATATCAGAGAGGTCACACAGGCACACAATATCAGAGAGGTCACACAGGCACACACACAATATCAGAGAGGTCACACAGGCACACACACAATATCAGAGAGGCCACACAGGCACACACACAATATCAGAGAGGCCACACAGGCACACACATAATATCGGAGAGGTCACACAGGCACACAATATCAGAGAGGCCACACAGGCACACAATATCAGAGAGGTCACACAGGCACACACATATATCAGAGAGGCCACACAGGCACACAGTATCAGAGAGGCCACACAGGCACACCTACAATATCACAGAGGCCACACATATTCAGAGAGGCCACACAGGCACACAACATCAGAGAGGTCACACAGGCACACACACAATATCAGAGAGGCCACACAGGCACACAGTATCAAAGAGGCCACACAGGCACACAGTATCAGAGAGGCCACACAGATTTAGAGATGCCGCACACAGGCACACAGTATCAGAGAGGCCACATTGGCACACAATATCAGAGAGGTCACACAGGCACACACACAATATCAGA
>NC_134876.1:82138673-82143673 GCF_041734735.1 Babylonia areolata
GTGTGTGTGTGTGTGTGTGTGTGTATGTGTGTGTGTGTGTGTGTGTGTGTGCGTGCGTGTGTGTGCGTGTGTGAGTGATTGTGTGTGTGTATGTGTGTGTGTGTGTGTGTGTGTGTGTGTGTGTGTGCGTGCGTGTGTGTGCGTGCATGCGCCGGTGTGTATATGTGTGTGTGTATGTGTCCGTGTGTGTGTTTGTGTCGGTGTGTGCATGTGCGCATAATGCTGAACTCTTTAGTGGCACCAACACAGACAGAACTTGAACGGCGCACACACACACACACACACACACACACACAAACACACTCACACACACACACACACACACACACACACACACACACAAACACACACACAGACACACACACACACACACACACACACACACACACACACACACACACACACAGGCGCTTTGGTGCCAGCAGAGATCGTCGTTCCACTTTCTCTGGTACCACCTCTCTCTGCGGGTGCCAGTGGTGTGCGCGTGGCACTGCTCCGGCAGTGTTCTCAGCTGCAGATGCAAACAGTTACGCGTTGAAAGTAACAATAGCTGCGGCATGTTACTGACTGACTTAGCAGCTGCACAACGTCGTTTTGTTTTTCTTGTTGTTTCTACTCCTGGTGGTAGCCTCGTCTGTCAAAGATAACTGACTGAAGAGGATTACTGATGCCGCCCTGGTACTAGGATTGCATGCACGGTTTTGCAGGAACTTGATTTTCTGTTTCATCAGTTTGGGTTTGTGAATGTGGCTCCAGAGGAGACTGACTGACGTCAGTTCATAAACTAAAGCAGGTAGTAGGGACTGACTCATGATGTTGTTTTACAATACACGTTGTGCCGGCGGCAAAGACTGATGATGATTCCCGCGTCGATGGATCACCGACCTACTACGACATACACCCAACTGCCAGGGCTTATGTTAGAAGAGACAGAGTGATGTGGGAGGGGGAAGGTGGTGGGGTCGGGGTGGGGGTGGGGGTGGAGGGGTTAGGTGGGGGGGGGGGGGGGCGCGAGACGGAGGATGAGACATTTAGGAGATAGGGGGACTGAGACTGTGTGTGTGTGTGTGTGTGTGTGTGGCGCAAAGAGAGAAAGAGAGGCACAGAGAGAGAGAGAGATGGGGAGATAGGGGGACTGAGGCAGTGTGTGTGTGTGTGTGTGTGTGTGTGTGTGTGTGTGTGTGTGTGTGTGTGAGGCACACAGAGAGAGAGAGAGAGAGAGAGAGAGAGAGAGAGAGAGAGAGCAGAGGCACAGACAAACAGACCACTCGAACAGATAATCACAAACACAGAAACAGGTTGGAATCGCCGCAGTGCCTGACACTACCTCCACGAAACAATGGGAGGCAGCAGATCACAGGAACACTATCACAGTGCAACTGAGGCGCCTGTCTTTTGGCTCCGGCACAATGGCCCTCCTCCCTTTGTGCTCCCCCTCCTCCCTTTGTGCTCCCCCCTCCCTTTGTGTTCCCTCCTCCCTTTGTGCTCCCCCTTTGTGTTCCCTCCTCCCTCCCTTTGTGTTCCCTCCTCCCTTTGTGCTCCCCCCTCCTCCCTTTGTGTTCCCTCCTCCCTTTGTGCTCCCCCCTCCCTTTGTGTTCCCTCCTCCTCCCTTTGTGTTCCCCCTCCTCCCTTTGTGTTGTCCCCCCTCCTCCCTTTGTGCTCCCCCCTCCCTTTGTGCTCCCCCCTCCCTTTGTGTTCCCTCCTCCCTTTGTGCTCCCCCTCCTCCCTTTGTGTTCCCTCCTCCTCCCTTTGTGTTCCCTCTCCTCCCTTTGTGTCCCCTCCTCCCTTTGTGTTCCCTCCTCCTCCCTTTGTGTTCCCTCTCCTCCCTTTGTGTTGTTCCCCCTCCTCCCTTTGTGTTCCTCCTCCTCCCTTTGTGTTCCCTCTCCTCCCTTTGTGTTGTTCCCCCTCCTCCCTTTGTGTTCCCCCCTCCCTTTGTATTCCCCCTCCTCCCTTTGTGTTCCCTCTCCTCCCTTTTTGTTCCCCCTCCTCCCTTTGTGTTCCCTCTCCTCCCTTTGTGTTCCCTCCTCCCTTTGTGTTCCCCCTCCTCCCTTTGTGTTCCCTCCTCCTCCCTTTGTGTTTCCTCCTCCCTTTGTGTTCCTCCTCCTCCCTTTGTGTTCCCTCCTCCCTTTGTGTTCCCCCTCCTCCCTTTGTATTCCCTCCTCCTCCCTTTGTGTTCCCTCCTCCTTTTGTGTTCCCTCCTCCCTTTGTGTTCCCCCTCCTCCCTTTGTGTTCCCTCCTCCCTTTGTGTTCCCTCTCCTCCCTTTGTGTTCCCTCCTCCCTTTGTGTTCCCCCTCCTCCCTTTGTGTTCCCTCCTCCTCCCTTTGTGTTTCCTCCTCCCTTTGTGTTCCTCCTCCTCCCTTTGTGTCCCCCTCCTCCCTTTTTGTTCCACCTCCTCCCTTTGTGTCCCCCTCCTCCCTTTGTGTTCCCTCCTCCCTTTGTGTTCCCCCTCCTCCCTTTGTATTCCCTCCTCCTCCCTTTGTGTTCCCTCCTCCTTTTGTGTTCCCTCCTCCCTTTGTGTTCCCTCTCCTTCCTTTGTGTTCCCTCCTCCCTTTGTGTTCCTCCTCCTCCCTTTGTGTCCCCCTCCTCCATTTGTATTCCCTCCTCCCTTTGTGTTCCCTCTCTTCCCTTTGTGTTCCCTCTCCTCCCTTTGTGTCCCCTCCTCCCTTTGTGTTCCCCCTCCTCCCTTTGTTTTCCCTCTCCTCCCTTTGTGTCCCCTCCTCCCTTTGTGTTCCCCCTCCTCCCTTTGTGTCCCCTCCTCCCTTTGTGTTCCCCCTCCTCCATTTGTGTTCCCTCCTCCCTTTGTGTTCCTCCTCCTCCCTTTGTGTACCCCTCCTCCCTTTGTGTTCCCCCTCCTCCATTTGTGTTCCCTCCTCCCTTTGTGTTCCCCCTCCTCCCTTTGTGTTCCCTCCTCCTCCCTTTGTGTTCCCTCCTCCCTTTGTGTTCCTCCTCCTCCTCCCTTTGTGTCCCCCTCCTCCCTTTGTGTTCCCTCCTCCCTTTGTGTTCCCCCTCCTCCCTTTGTATTCCCTCCTCCTCCCTTTGTGTTCCCTCCTCCCTTTGTGTTCCCTCCTCCCTTTGTGTTCCCCCTCCTCCCTTTGTGTTCCCTCTCCTCCCTTTGTGTTCCCTCCTCCCTTTGTGTTCCTCCTCCTCCCTTTGTGTCCCCCTCCTCCATTTGTATTCCCTCCTCTCTTTGTGTTCCCCCTCCTCCCTTTGTGTTCCCTCTCCTCCCTTTGTGTTCCCCCTCCTCCCTTTGTGTTCCCTCCTCCTCCCTTTGTGTTCCCTCTCCTCCCTTTGTGTTCCCCCTCCTCCCTTTGTGTCCCCTCCTCCCTTTGTGCTCCCTCCTCCCTTTGTGTCCCCTCCTCCCTTTGTGTTGCCCTCCTCCCTTTGTGTTCCCTCCTCCCTTTGTGTTGCCCTCCTCCCTTTGTGTTCCCCCTCCTCTCTTTGTGTTCCCTCTCCTCCCTTTGTGTTCCCCCTTTGTGTTGCCCTCCTCCCTTTGTGCTCCCCCTCCTCCCTTTGTGTTCCCTCTCCTCCCTTTGTGATCCACCCGCTGCGATGTGCTGTGGTACCGGTGTCAAAGAACCCCCCGCCCCCTCCCCCTTCCCTTTTTCTCCCGGAGGAAGCTCCTTACCACTCTTTGCTATTTGGTTAATATCCCTTGTCTACTTTCGAGCAGTGAAACAGATTTCACTGAGCAAAAGGAATGCAGTTCTCAGAACAGAAGGAGCCCCAGATAAACAATGATGACCACCTTCCTGACCACTAACACCATTTTGTGTGTGTGTGTGTGTGTGTGTGTGTGTGTGTGTGTGTGTGTGTGTGTGCGTGCGCGCGCGCGCGCCTAGAGTTGACTTAATCAAGATTTTGCGCTTTTAAATATTATCATCATTTGTAGTATTTTTATGTATTTATCTTTTTTTAAAAATTTATTTTATTTATTATTTATTTTATTATTTATTTATTTTTTTAATGTTTATTTTATTTTATTTATTTACTTTATTTATTTTATTTTATTTTATTTTATTTTATTCTCACTGCCTGACTAAGGGCGTTGGGTTACGCTGCTGGTCAGGCATCTGCTTGGCAGATGTGGTGTAGCGTATATGGATTTGACCGAACGCAGTGACGCCTCCTTGAACTACTGATACTGATACTGATCTCAAGTGACAGTCCTTCATTGACCAGCGTACTCACGTCACGTCGGCAGCAGTCAAGGTGCTGTGAAACGAGATTTACCTGCAGGTTGAAGCTGAAGTTTGATCGGACTTCTGTTGTACAGAACGGCGCCCCGAAAGGATTCAGTACTGGTTTAGTGTGATTTGTATTTGTATTTGTATTCCTTTTTATCACAACAGATTTCTCTGTGTGAAATTCGGGCTGCTCTCCCCAGGGAGAGCGCGTCGCTACACTACAGCGCCACCCATTTTTTTGTATTTTTTCCTGCGTGCAGTTTTATTTGTTTTTCCTATCGAACTGGATTTTTCTGCAGAATTTTACCAGCAACAACCCTTTTGTTGCCGTGGGTTCTTTTACGTGCGCTAAGTGCATGCTGCACACGGGACCTCGGTTTATCGTCTCATCCGAATGACTAGCGTCCAGACCACCACTCAAGGTCTAGTGGAGGGGGAGAAAATATCGGCGGCTGAGCCGTGATTCGAACCAGCTCCCTCAGATTCTCTCGCTTCCTAGGCGGAAGCGTTACCTCTAGGCCATCACTCCACTATGATAGTCAGTCGTGTCTGACTATGACCATCAGAACAGCAGAGGAGGCAACTGCTATCCCGACTATTCGGGCTAGAATTTGATTATAGTGGAGGAGTCTTGCCCAAGTTATATATCCCCACTCTTTCGGCCAAGAGGGTTTTAGGACAGTCGGCGTTCAGTTGGGATGGTTCCCAAAGGACAACTAGCCCACAAGGCTGCAGCACTAAGAGCCAGTGCAATTTTGCCTCCTAGTTTGAGGGTCATAATCCTTCGCGAAAGACTAGCCTGTAAAAGATTTCCCA
>NC_134876.1:82153673-82156173 GCF_041734735.1 Babylonia areolata
ATTATCATTATTGACTCACTTGTGTAAACAAAGTGAGTCTATGTTTTAACCCGGTGTTCGGTTGTCTGTGTGTGTGTGTGTGTGTGTGTGTGTGTGTGTGTGTGTGTGTGTCTGTGTGTCCGTGGTAAACTTTAACATTGACATTTTCTCTGAAAATACTTTGTCAGTTGACACCAAATTAGGCATAAAAATAGGAAAAATTCAGTTCTTTCCAATCATCTTGTTTAAAACAATATTGCACCTCTGGGATGGGCACAAAAAAATTTAAAAAATGAAGCCTAATTATATGCAAACTGCATTTACTGTTATATTTATATTTTTTGTATTCTCTAAACTAGTGGCACTTTGATCTGATATTCGACCCAACAACAAGAGCAGTCATTATTATCATTTTTTGTTCAAACATGATAGTAAAAAAGGGAAATTACTCTGTAATTAATGCTAGGGGACTTAATTTGCTTTAAACTGATCTTTCTCATCTTAAACATTACATTTTGAAATTATACTCAATACATAAAAAGCTTGGATTTTAAAAAAAAAAAGTGTATCACAAGTGAGTCTTGAAGGCCTTGCCTCTCTTGTTATTATTATGAACACTGCCGGGTATTAGTATTGATTACTTGAACAACCAAAACACTCTGAGCTGAGAAAATACCTTACCATGCGTTGGTTTGTGTGATGAAAAGATCCGGCGCCTTCTTCTTCTTCGTCTCCTCCTCCTGATACTTTTTTTTTCTTTCTTTCTTTCATTCTTTTTCTTTTCCTTCCTTTTTCCTTTTCTTCCTCTTCTTTTTCTTCTTCTGGTTCTTCACTCCTGTGACTCTTCACAGTGTTAAAGGGAGAAAAAGAATCTTAGGATTCGCATAATGCAGGGTTAGACAACAACAAAGTCACCATCTCTGTGTGTGTGTCTCTCTCTCTCTGTCTCTGTCTCTCTCTCTGTCTGTCTGTCTGTCTGTCTCTCTCTGTCTGTCTCTCTGTCTGTCTGTCTGTCTGTCTCCCTCTCTGACTGTCTCTCTCTGTGTCTGTCTGTCTGTCTCTTTCTGTCTCTCTCTATGTCTGTCTGTCTGTCTGTCTCTCTGTCTGTCTGTCTCTGTCTGTCTGTCTGTCTCTGTCTCTCCACACCCCTCCACACACACAACATGCGGCCTCTCTCAATTCTTCTCCCCTTCCCCCATCACCCTACCCCAACCCCCACACTCCCCCCCCCCCCCGCACCCCCCCCCCCCTCCCCGCCCACAAGTACACACACAGATGAAGAGACAGACGCAGAGCGACTGAAGAGTAATAAATTTACAGGGCACCTGCAATCAGCTGAACACCTCGTGGAAAAAAAACAACCAAAAAAAAACAAACAACAACAACAAAAAAACAACTGAAGACGACCGACCCCTTCACCACCACCACCACCAATTTCCCTGCCACGGCCACATTCCACAAATTCATGACACCCCCAAACCGCAGTTTAACAGCACCCCCCCCCCCCCCCCCCCCCCCCCCCCCGCACCCCCCTTCGGCAAGTGTGACGCGTTTGGTCACCTGCCTCTGTGCTGTGTCATACAGCGTGTGACGTCTGTCACGCAGCACTGATCCAGGACGCTTGGTTCAGTTCCAATTTCATTTTCAAGGAGGTGTCGTCAAAGCGTGCGGGACTGATTCATATACGCTACACCACATCTGTTGCATTCATAATAGAAGAAGAAGAAGATGATGATGGATGAAGATGATGATGATGATGATGAAGATGATGATGATGATGAAGATGATGATGATGAACAAGAACAAGAAGAAGTAAAGGAGCATATATATGACCTTTGTATAACCAAAGGTGCTGGTCATGTTTCGTTGAAATACGGACCACGTTTATACAGACCCTACACCTGTGTTAGAAAAACAAACAAACAAACAAAACAACGCTAATGGTTTTTTATTTATTCAAATTTGTTTACTTATATGGTGATTTAGTTTATCAACTTTGTTTGAGGGAACTATAATAAGCATACATGTGCTTTTTTTTCATCCAGCCCTCACGGCAAATAGAAAATGAAAATGAATCAAAACATCCACAAAGTAACAAAGAGATGTAGAAACAAGGACATTCACATACACATTTAAACATGCACATGTACATAATCCTGATACAAACATCATATATATATATATATATATATATATATATATATATATAAATCAATCCCCCACCTGCAAAAAACAGCAACAAAAAAGAACAAACAAACAAAACAAAGCAAGCATACTAAAGTATGCAGGACACTGATTTTGGTTGTATATCATTCAGTGTCGCGATAGTGGAGAGAGAGAGAGAGAGAGAGAGAGAGAGAGAGAGAGAGAGAGAGAGAGAGAGAGAGAGAGAAACAGACACAGACACAGACACAGACAGACAGACACTGAGACAGAGAGAGAGAGAGAGATGGGAGGGGAGGGGGGGGGAGAGAGGCAAGGTGAGACTGGTTGACTAACAGTTGATACTCCAAGATAGAAT
>NC_134876.1:82166173-82231173 GCF_041734735.1 Babylonia areolata
AAAAAAACCAAACCGAATGACGCCCTGTACAAAAGTCTAGAGTGCAGAATGTCGGTTGTCCATAGCTGTAATATTGAGAGTCTTACTTCAAATCGACATTAATTTTTTTGTCCATTTTATTGAGTTGTTGTTGTTGTTGTTGTTGTTTTCGACTTTTGCTCTTGTGTTTCGTTGTTTGTAAAAGCAACAACATTAATATCAAAGAATAAATAATCGTCAATGTAATCACACACACACACACACACACACACACACACACACACACACACACTTGTTGCCACATGTAATAACTTTACAGAATGTTGTGTTTGCACTTTGGGGGAGTACAGCAATTGAAACCTTAGATCTTGTATCTGCGCTTTCTGGAAATTAAAAAAACACAACAAAAAAAACCCTCACTTTAGTCATTCATGTTTTTGAGATGGTTTTTGAGATGTAAAATCTCAGTCACCCTTCAGCATTGAAACTTTTGTAAAAAAAAAAAAATAAATAAATAATAAAAAGAGGGGGGCGGGATTATTATTTTATTTATAATTGTTTTTGTTTTTTTAGAAACATCAAAACAAAACAAAATTAAATAAAAATCGGAGACGCGCTTTTGGGGGGCGTGGCCCGGGGAAGAGGTGTGTGAAGGTGTGGTAGAACTGGGAGTATTTTGGCACATCACACTATGTTTTTGTTTTCTATGTTTTTGTTTTGGCAAATCATGTTATGTTTTTGTTTTGGCAAATCATGTTATGTTTTTGTTTTGGCAAATCATGTTATGTTTTTGTTTTGGCAAATCGTGCTATATTCTAGTTTTGCAAATCGTGGTATGTTTTTGTTTTGGCAGATCATGCTGTATTTTTGTTCTGGCGAATCGTGCTATCATGTTTTTGTTTTGGCAAATCATGTTATGTTTTTGTTTTGGCAAATCGTGCTGCCAAATTTTTGTTCAGCAAATCATGCTATGTTTTTGTTTTGGCAAATCATGCTTTTTTTTGTTTTGGCAAATCATGCATGTTTTTGTTTTGGCAAATCGTGCTGTTTTTTGTTTTGGCAAATCACGCTATGTTTTTGTTTTGGCAACTCATGCTACATCTTTTTTTTTCTTTTTTTTTTCAAATCATGGTGTGTTTTTGTTTTGGCAAATCGTGCTATATTCTCGTTTTGCAAATCGTGGTATGTTTTTGTTTTGGCAGATCAAGCTATATTTTTGTTTTGGCGAATCGTGCTATCATGTTTTTGTTTTGGCAAATCATGCTATGTTTTCTGTTTTGGCAAATCGTACTTTGTTTCTGTTCGGCAAATCATGCTATATTTTCATTTTGACAAATCGTGCTGTCATGTTTTTGTTTCGGCAAATCATGCTATATCTTTGTTTCGGCAAATTTCTCCCCCATGGGTGAACACATCAACAGCGACGTGCAGTGCACCAGTGTGACCCACTTCATCCATCGTGAAGGAACCTTCTTCACGGTCAAGCGAGGAAAGACGTCCGCAGCAGCATGTCGGCGCAAGCAACAAGAATTCATTGCTGTGTAAACCTCGTTGGAAAGATTGCTCTCTCTCTCTCTCTCTCTCTCTCTCTCTCTCTGTGTGTGTCTGTCTTTCTCTCTCCCTCTCTGTCTTCGTCTCTGTGTCTGTCTGTTTGTCTATCTATCTGACTCTCTCTGTGTCAATCTCTCAGAGTGAATTGATTAAATGATTGGATGGCTTGAAAAACAAAGTATACAGCAAAAAACAAGCAAACAAAAAAAGTCACAAAAAACGGACACTGAGTGACGGGTAGGGGTAGGGGCCGGAGGAAGGAGAGGGGGGGTGGGGGGTGGGGAGGGAGGCGGGGAGGGGAGGGGGGCAAGGAGCAGAGACAGACTGAAAGCAGTGGGTGTTTAAAACGCAGAGAGCGGGGTGGGGGGAAGGGGGTGGTCGGGCGTGGAGGGGAGGGGGGGGGGGTATGGCGGCGCTTGAAAGTTCTGTAAAAAGTGAAGATTTGTTCAGTTTTTGGATAGATGCTGTTGATAGCATTCTATAACATGGATCTCGGATCAGGTGTGTAAAACTCCGAAGCTGTTTACCCCCGATATGGGTCGACTGGTCCACAGAGATGGTGGAACTTCTATGAGTAAAATTCTCCAGTGTTAGGTCCACGTGATCTCCTCCACGTAGACTTGCATGTGTGGCATCTTTACTGTGTATGCCATGCATTCAGTATGCTGACATTAAAAAAAAAAGAGAAGATTTTAATGGTTGTGATATAAATCAGTCACTCTGTGTGTGTGTGTGTGTGTGTGTGTGTGTGCGTGCGTGCGTGCGTAGGTGCGCGCGCGCGCACGCGCGCTTCCTTCACTGAGCTTAAGTTACCCCTTCTCTTTCTGTTAGTGTGTGAGATTAACATTTCGCTTTGGATTTCACACAAACAGCAATCACACACATACACAAGCACACACAAACGTACATGCATTAGCATGCTTTGGTGTGTTTGAAGAGGTATGAAAAGCCTTTTATTGGTGATGAATATAATGGAAATAGAAACAAGAAATAGTCATTTTCCTCACATGTTGAATTATGGGATACTGTCCTTGAGAAAAACGTTTTATCTTCTCATTCATAAAAGCACAATTGCTTGCTTTTGTTAATTTTTACAGTCCATTCAAACAGGTTAATTATCTTAGACCGAAAATAAATGAATGAAAATGTTGAATGACGTCACAATCAAAAAGCTGTTGACGATCTCTTGGTCAAATCAATGAAGGCCAGTTATGATAAACCTTTCGTGATTTTTGAGTAAGCGTTAGTGATATTTGAGTGAGTATTATTATTGTTATCAGCCAAACAAAACAGGCCGTGTATGACAGGACAGATCTATTACGTCCTAACAGTGATGCGTAACCATTTTTTCTTGGTGATCAAACTGTAATCATGTTAGAATTAATACACCAATAATTATAAGCCCTGACAATGGTGTGTCGGGAGTGTTTCATGAGCTACAAAATAATGTGATTCGAAGATGTTACTGAGTTACAAGCAAGGCATAAGAAGCAGCACTCCAGCAACCGGTGCTATATCTAAATGACTTTCATTTAAAAAAGAAGATGACAATGATGATGATGGTGGTGGTGGTGGTGGCGATGATGGTGATGGTGATGAAGATGATGATTAATAAGGTTAATCATTGACTGTGAAATCTATGACTATTACTACTACTACTACTACTAATGATGATGGTAATAATAATAATAATAATAATAATAACAATAATAATAATAATAATAATAACAACAACAACAACATATAATAATAATAATAATAATAATAATGATAATGTTCCTAATGACGAAATACAAACCAAACAACAGTGTTCCTTCAAAACAAAGTACACACTGTTCTGCTAAAACCGAAGCAGACATTGTTCGCCCCACACAGTGTGCACTTTTCCTCCAAAACAAAATGCCCATATTGCATTCTTGCATGCACCTTCTTCCCCGCAAAAAAAAAATTGCGGCTGCCTATAGATATAAGCAAATTGTATATATATATATATATATATATATATATATATATATATATATATATATATATATATACAGCAAAAGAAACGTCACAGGTGGTGTCTCCTGTCTACAGTGCCGAGAATCAGAACGGGCACTCTTGAACATCGTCGGAGTGACTCAGCAGCAGTGCAGAGATTTCTCTGGCGAGTGGCCACAAGGCGGCCAAACATTCACAGGTCGCTGTGGAGTGCCGGCAACGGAAATACGGAGCCAAGACAAGACAAGACAAGACAAGACAAGACAAGGAGAATTCTAAACCCACAGCGGGTTCACGAAACAGTGTTATTTGTTCATAGAAATACTTCAAATTCCAATCAACAATCATTCAGTGGCAAAAGACAAATTACACAGATTTGATGTGTTAATAAGGGGACACACAAGTGCATTTGCAGACACTACCAGAAATAACTAGAATAAAGAAAATTAGAAAGAAAAAAAAGAATTCATAATCGCCAGTGTGGCTGTATACGGGGGAGGCGGCGAGATGCGCATCGGCAGTAAAGAAAAGAAAAAAAAGGGGGATGGGGGTGGGGGGTGGGGGGTGTGGGGGCCTCTGCTTAAGAACATAAGTACTACCCTCAAGAAAACAAAGTTTGGCTGGCTGAAATGGTAAAACACATCAAAATTAATGAATAAATAAAATGAAAAACAAACAAACAAAAAACTCCCCCCCCCCCCCCCAAAAAAAAAGAGAGTCAAGAACACGTACACAGTTTGGCAAAGAATAAAAAATTAAATACAAAAAAAGGGGGGCGAGGGGGTGAACTAGAACCCTAGCCCCCTCCCCGCCACCCCCGTATTGTATTGTATTGTATTGTATTGTATTGTATTGTATTACTCTTTTTGTCACAACAGATTTTTCCGTGTGAAAAACGGGCTGCTCTCCCCAGGGAGAGCGCGTCGCTACACTAAGAGCGCCACCCTTTTTTCTTTTTTTTTTTTCAGCCCGCAATATCATTTATTTTCCTATCAAAGTGGATATTTCTACACAATTTTCCCAGGGACAACCCTTTTGCTGCCGTGGTTTCTTTCACGTGCGCTAAATGCAAACTGCACATGGGACCTCGGTTTATCGTCTCACCCGAATGACTAGCGTCCAGACCACCACTCAAGGTCTTAGTGGAGGGGGAGAAAATACTGGCGACAGTGTCAGGTTTCTCGAACCAGCCGCGCTCAGATTCTCTCACTTCCTTGGCGGACGCGTTACCCCAGTCAAGGGCCAACCCTCCGCTAAGAAGAGAAGAGAAAAGGGGGTTGATTAATTAGTTAATTAATTAAAAGAGATGCTTGGCGATGTGGAACAGGACGTACAGGAAGTCCCTCTCTCGCTCGGGCACCTCCGCCATTATGTCCAGACCGGGCACAAAGAAATGGGGCACGCGCATGCGCCCGGACACCATCTTCCCCAGCTGTATCAGACAGTGCAGGAGACGGTTGCGGCGACAGTTGGTGCCCCACAGCGCCTGGCCCGGGCTGGTCACGTAAAACTCCGTCCACAGGAGGGTTCGGATCTGTCATGAGCACGAAACAGTGCTAAGAAGGCGGCTGTGAGTCTGTGGGTGGGTGGGTGGTGGAGGGGGTGTTTTAGGTGGGTGGAGGGTGGGGAAGTGAGGGATGGGGGGGAGGAGGATGAGGATGATGAGAATGCGTGCGTGCGTGCGTGCGTGCGTGTGTGTGTGTGTGTGTGTGTGTGTGTGTGTGTGTAATGGGGGAGAGGGAGGTGGATGGGAAGAAGCAGATGGTGATGGTGATGATGATAATGATAATGATGATGATGATAACGTGTGCTAGTGCGTGCGAGTGTGTTTGTGAGCGTGTGTGTTTTCATGCGTGGCTACGCGTGTATGTGCTCATTTGCACATGCGCCTGTGTTTGTCTGTTTTGTGTGTGTGTGTGTGTGTGTGTGTGTGTGTGTGTGTGTGTGTGTGTGTGTGTGTGTGCGTGCGTGCATGTGGTTAGGCATATGTATGCATGTATTTATGTTCGTGTATATATATATATATATATATATATATAACATGGTTATATTATTATCTAAAATGAACGTGCTCTTGAAAGTAAGCCTTTTAGAAGACAACTTTCAACACTACAACTCCCATTGGAGCATACGGAGACATGAACATCACTCACAAGAACGACAGCCGTACCTGAAAAGTGGAAAACTTCTCGATCTTCAGGTCGCCGTACCCTCCTTGCTCCTTCAGGAAGCTGACAGCCAGTCGAAGCTGCAGCATCTTGGGGTTGGTGGACCTAGAGTTCTCCAGCCCTTTGAAGATTTCCAGAAACCGTTTCAGAATACGCAGGACGGGTTTCCGGCAGGTAGTTAAAGACGTCTGGCCATCCTCAGCCTGATCCGTGACAGTGTGGAGCCTGCGGTCGGCAAACTTCGTCAGCGTTTTCTCGGCTTGAGAGAAAGAGTAGCGCCACAAGAGGTGACGAACGTCGGTGTAGGCTTCTGTTGGACAGGGAAAGAAAATGTCATGATATGACGAAAATAAATACAGAAACGTTTATTGTCTGTAAGTTACAGTTTCACTTTCTCAGGGCGGCGTTCACTGCGTTCGGACAAATCCATATACGCTACACCACATCTGCTAGGCAGATGCCTGACCAGCGGCATAACTCAACGTGCTTAGTCAGGTCCTGAGTGCATGCATACATATTTGTGTACCTGTCAGAGTGGATGTCTTTTTACATAATTTTGCCAAACGACAACATTCTCGTTGCCATGGGTTCTTTTTCAGTGCGCCAAGTGCGTGCTGCACACGGGACGTCGGTTTATCGTCTTATCCGAAAGACCAGATGCTCAGCTTGATTTTCCAGTCAAACTTGGAAGAAAGGGCGAGAGCGGGATTCGAACCCACACCCTCATGGACTCCCTGTATTGGCAGCTGAGCGTCTTAACCATTTTGACACCTTCTTCCTTGAGAAACTGAAACTGAAACTGTCTGTAAGATACAGAAAAGATTTTTTTTCTCCAAGACACAAAACCTCGCCTTGGTGCGGGTAATAACACTTCAGTCCTAAACGAATAAAGATAGATACAGAGCGCTTAAAAGTGAACAGAACAGAAAATAAGTGTGCTCTGTGACTTGCATGCAAGTCAAGTCAAGTCAAGATTTATTCCAAAAATTCCCCCATGGGTGCACATGGAAAAAACAAAATGGGCAAAAGGCAAACAATGCATGGCGACAATGAATGTGGCAAGGTTATACAGTACATGATATATTTGTGATTAACCCTTTCACCGCCAAGCTCGCATTTACGCACAGGTGTGGTAGAGGACCCATGTCACTGAAATGTGACCATTCGTTGGTCTGTTATCCATGAACCTACTGCTCTTAATGCTCGGTGGTAGGATAGGCCATATTTTCTATACATCGCAGGGGGAATCCCCCGCTATATTTAGCCACTGTCTTTTCTGTGTTTATACCACAAGGGAATTTTGTACTCTAAATTGACTGGCGGTGAAAGGGTTAAGTAAAGGAAATAATGCTGTGTTTAGAGTTAAGAATATCATCTGAACACCGAAGCATCTAATTTCAATTCACACAAATTTTCACAAACAATGACTAACCCAAAGTGTGCAGAAATCCAACCGAGTAGAATAAAAACATTTCAAAAGTGTTGCATAATAATTCTTGATTTTTTTTTTAAACCGTTGCAAATGAGGCCAACCACCACCACCACCACACACACACACACACACACACACACACACACACACACACACACACACACAAGTTCAGAACAGACAGCACGGGCTCACCGTTGCTACACTCCTTAGGAATGACGTGGAAGCCAGCTCTTCTGATGTCCTCGGCGGTCTGAGGATCGAGGAGGCTCAGGTTGCCCTCAGACTCTTCAGGGAAGCCCTCCAGCTTGAGGGCCGGCACCAGGTCGATGGACACGGGCAGGAGACCCTCGGCCCCTTCCCTGGGAATAGCGTCCAGCAGCACGGGGAAGGACGCTGCTCCAGGTTTTCCGTCCGGGTCCACTGGGGGGCAGGGAGAGACAGATGTGTTGTGTGGTGTGGTGTGGTGTGGTGCGGTGTGGTGTTGTGGTGTGGTGTGGTGTGGTGTGGTGTGTTGTGGTGTGGTGTGGTGTGGTGTGGTGTGTTGTGTTGTAGTGTGCTGTGTTGTGTTGTGCTGTGCTGTGCTGTTGTGTTGTATTGCAGTGCAGTGCAGTGCAGTGCACTGTAGTGTAGTGTAGTGTAGTGTAGTGTAGTGTAGTGTAGTGCATTGCATTTTCATTTTGTCCCAACTGATTTCTCTGTCTGAAATTCTAGCTGCTCTCTCTGGGGAGATCGCGTCGCCATAGCAAAGCACCGCCATTATTTCTAATGCCTGCTATTGTATTTGTTTTACTGTCAAAGTGGTTAAACTTTCTACAAAATTTGGCCAGGGACAACCGTTTTGTTGCCGTGGGTTCTTTTACGTGCGCTAAGTGCATGCTGCACACGAGACCTCGGTTTATCGACCATTTCGAATGACTAGCGTCCAGACTGACCTCAACTCAAGAGCTTATATAGGGGGAAAACATTCTGGCGAGTCAGTGTGGGATTCAAAACAAAGTAACACCGAAACCAAACCAAACAAATCAACAGAAACGAAACAAGACAAAAAACAAAAAACAAAAACAAAAGTAACGCCGAAACTATACCACACAAAACAGTTTCAGTTTCAGTTTCAGTAGCTCAAGGAGGCGTCACTGCGTTCGGACAAATCTATATGTGCTACACCACATCTGCCAAGCAGATGCCTGACCAGCAGCGTAACCCAATGCGCTTTGTCAGGCCTTGAGAAAAAAATAAAATAAAATAAAATAAAATAAAATAAATAAATAAATTAATAATAATATAATATAATAATAATAATATGAAAATAAAATAAACAAATAAATAGATAAATAAATAAATAAAACAAATTAATTAATTAAAAAAGACAACAATGATGCTAAATAAGTAATAAATTATAAACACACACATACACACACACACACACACACACACACACACACACACACACACACACAACAAACCTCGTGCGCGCCTCTCATCGTCCACGGCCTTCGCGAAGACGCGAAACATCGTCTGCCTGAAGTCCCGCGAACTCACTCTGCCATTCCCATCACAGCAGAGACCCCTGAGGAAGGCCGCCAGGGGGTCGTCAGGTGTCGCCTCGGACGCCATCTCCACGAAACAGAAGCCGGGAGGAGCATTCTCGTTCGAGATTCGGAGACAGTGGCCCGGCAGGCGAGGTAAAAACATGCAATCCATCTCGTCCGCCCGTGTCACCTGTTTGGTTAGCAGAGAATGGTTTGTTCGGGTCAGACCTAATTGATAACATTCGGTTTTCTTTTCTTTATTTCTTTTTCTTTCTTTTTTTTATTTTTATTTTTTAACCCTATTCTGGTGAATCGAGGCTATGTTAGTTTGGTTAGCAGATAATGGTTGCTGCTCGGATCAGGACTATAAATAAAATTCGGTTTTCTTTTTTACCATACTCTGGTTAATTAACAAGGAACAAATGATGACCATTTTGAATAAATCGCTTAATGAAAACAAAGTTGCGTGCAAATCCAATAGAAACAACATTTAATAATCTGATGGCATTTCCGAGTACCTATTAAAAAAAAAAAAAAAAAAAAAAAAAAAAAAAAAAAAAAACTGCCTGTAAATCGAGAAAAGTGAATCGTTCAGACCACCCTGACATCACTACGTGCCTTTCAGACAAGAGAGAGAGAGAGAGAGAGAGAGAGAGAGAGAGTTTCAGTTTCAGTAGCTCAAGGAGGCGTCACTGCGTTCGGACAAATCCATATACGCTACACCACATCTGCCAAGCAGATGCCTGACCAGCAGCGTAACCCAAGAGAGAGAGAGAGAGAGAATTCAAACAGACACTGATGATATCTGAACACAAATTCTGGTCTTTATAAGGAGAGAAGAGGAGTATTGGTGGATAGAGGGGTTAAAGGAGGGGGATGCATACTCAGTCTAGCTCCTTAAATTTATCAACAAATACTGTTAGTAGCTGTGCAGGGTCTCCTTTAGTGTGTGACCTCATGACGACCTGGTAATGATAACCCCCGCGGACTACTAACGTTGGAGCTCCTTGGATTTTGGCTGTGTAAGGGGGAGGGGGCGGCGGGGGGGTGGGGGGTGGGGGGGGGGCGTTGAGATGTGCAGTAAGTTTCAGTTTCAAGGAGGTGTCATAACGTGCGGCTGATCCATGTACACTACACTTCATCTGCATTAACCACAAAAAGAGGAGCAGTTAGGTAACTACACAAACACAACGCGCTGATCAGACTTGGCAGAGTGAAGTCATTGCCACATTGAATGTTATTTTCCGCGCTGCCCCAGTGGCACTTCCCCCATCTCGATCGTCCCCAATACCAGTCCCCACAAATATATGAACTATCACTGATAGGTCGCCATGAGGTCACACGCCAGAGGAGACACTGCAATGCCCCCGAGTCCCTGTTGGTACCTGTTTTGTTTTACAGTACACGCAAGACATCGTCTGCTAAGCCCACCAATAACGACAACAGCACCAGCCCTACAACAATCTCAACAGGAAATAAGACCCACTCAAACCTCAAGCAACAACAACAACAAACACAAATATACAAAAAGAGATGATAATTTCACATGGATGATTGAACCAGAAACTTTCACGTACCTTGGTGCCGTCAAAGCCGGAGCCTGAGTTAAGACTGTCCCATTGAGGACAGTCCGTTGACTCTCCAAGCAGTTTCTTAATTTTCTCTCGGAATCTGTTGAAGGCACCTGAAGCTGTCTCGATTTCTTTCCTCTTCACTTTGACTTCATCATCAATGAAGGTGATCATCTCACTGCAAGGGTCAGATGATGCTTGCAGCTCTAAGGCTTCAATTACCCACTGTGCCTTTTCCTCCAGAGATCTCGTGTCTATCACAGGCTGATAGCCTGTAGAACCTTGGGCAGGTGTTGAAGTCTGAGGTGGGAGTGATGAATCAGATCTGGAGGGGGTGAGATCTGGGGGCGTGGGAGGCACGACGACTGCTTTACACTTGTGCCGGTGGAGAGACTTGAAAGACTTTCCACACCACGTGCAAACTTGCCTGTCATCTTGCGGTGTTTTCCCAGCCGGCAGTTTTCCTTTAGCTGAGGGAGAGTGGAAGTCTGAGGACGAAGCAGATTTGACTTTGGATCGAGCACCTGAGTAAATGGGCTGTCTACGCTGGCGTAACAGCTCCTCGTCCGGCTGACTTACACAGGCCTCCATTTGCGGGGGCAATAGCTCTTTGGGGGATGTCTCTTCATACAGTTGATTGGTATCACCTGGGTCACTGCTTTCTGCTGACTTGGCATGGCTAGTGGTATCTCCTGATGGATCTGATGAAGTGCTGGTACATTTGTGCTGTGATAGTCGCTTGAACTCTTTCCCACATGTGGGACAAGGCTGTTTCTTTTCTGTGTCTTTGCTTTCAGCTGACTTATCGTGGCTAGTGGTATCACCTGATGGATTTGATGAGGTGTTGGGGCTGGGCCCTGCCTGTGGTTGTAACAACTCTTTTGGTAATGTCTCTTCATCCACTTGACTTAGACTGGGCCCTGTATCCTGGTGTAACAACTCTTTGGGAGATGTCTCTTCATCCAGTTGACTTAGACTGGGCCCTGCACGCGGGTGAAACGGCACAGGCTTGCCATCATCTGTGGTATCACCTGATGGATTTAATGAAGTGCTGGTACATTTGTGCTGAGATAGTCGCTTGAACTCTTTCCCACATGTGGGACAAGGCTGTTTCTTTTCTGTGTCACCGCTTTCAGCTGACTTGCCATGACATGTGGAATCATCTGACAGACTTGAAGAGCTGTTGGGACTAGGCTCTGCATGTCGTTGTAACAACTCTTTGGGAGATGTCTCTTCATCCACTTGACTTAGACTGGGCCCTGTATCCTGGTGTAACAACTCTTTGGGAGATGTCTCTTCATCCACTTGACTTAGACTGGGCCCTGTATCCTGGTGTAACACCTCTTTGGGAGATGTCTCTTCATCCACTTGACTTAGACTGGGCCCTGTATCCTGGTGCAACAACTCTTTGGGAGATGTCTCTTCATCCAGTGGACTTAGACTGGGCCCTGCACGCGGGTGAAACGGCACTGGCTTGCCATCGTCTGTGGTATCACCTGATGGATTTAATGAAGTGCTGGTACATTTGTGCTGAGATAGTCGCTTGAACTCTTTCCCACATGTTGGACAAGGCTGTTTCTTCTTTGTGTCACCGCTTTCAGCTGACTTGTCGTGGCTAGTGGTATCACCTGATGGATTTGATGAAGTGCTGGTACATTTGTGCTGTGATAGTCGCTTGAACTCTTTCCCACATGTGGGACAAGGCTGTTTCTTTTCTGTGTCACTGCTTTCAGCTGACTTGTCGTGGCTAGTGGTATCACCTGATGGATTTGATGAAGTGCTGGTACATTTGTGCTGTGATAGTCGCTTGAACTCTTTCCCACATGTGGGACAAGGCTGTTTCTTTTCTGTGTCACTGCTTTCAGCTGACTTGTCGTGGCTAGTGGTATCACCTGATGGATTTGATGAAGTGCTGGTACATTTGTGCTGAGATAGTCGCTTGAACTCTTTCCCACATGTGGGACAAGGCTGTTTCTTCTTTGTGTCACCGCTTTCAGCTGACTTGCCATGGCTAGTGGTATCATCGTACTGACTTGAAGAGGTGTTGGGACTAGGCTCTGCATGTTGTTGTAACAACTCTTTGAGTAATGTCTCTTCATCCACTTGACCTAGACTGGGCGCTGTATCCTGGTGTAACAACTCTTTGGGAGATGTCTCTTCATCCACTTGACTTAGACTGGGCCCTGTATTCTGGTGTAACAACTCGTTGGGAGATGTCTCTTCATCCAGTCGACTTAGACTGGGCCCTGCATGCGGGTGAAACGGCACAGGCTTGCCATCACCTGTGGTATCACCTGATGGATTTGAAGAAGTGCTGGTACATTTGTGCTGAGATAGTCGCTTGAACTCTTTCCCACATGTGGGACAAGGCTGTTTCTTCTTTGTGTCACCGCTTTCAGCTGACTTGTCGTGGCTAGTGGTATCACCTGATGGATTTGATGAAGTGCTGGTACATTTGTGCTGAGATAGTCGCTTGAACTCTTTCCCACATGTGGGACAAGGCTGTTTCTTCTTTGTCTCACCACTTTCAGCTGACTTGCCATGGCTAGTGGTATCATCGTACAGACTTGAAGAGGTGTTGGGACTAGGCTCTGCATGTCGTTGTAACAACTCTTTGGGTAATGTCTCTTCATCCACTTGACCTAGACTGGGCGCTGTATCCAGGTGTAACAACTCTTTGGGAGATGTCTCTTCATCCAGTCGACTTAGACTGGGCCCTGCATGTGGGTGAAACGGCACAGGCTTGCCATCACCTGTGGTATCACCTGATGGATTTGATGAAGTGCTGGTACATTTGTGCTGAGATAGTCGCTTGAACTCTTTCCCACATGTGGGACAAGGATGTTTCTTTTCTGTGTCACTGCTTTCAGCTGACTTGTCGTGGCTAGTGGTATCACCTGATGGATTTGATGAAGTGCTGGTACATTTGTGCTGAGATAGTCGCTTGAACTCTTTTCCACATGTGGGACAAGGCTGTTTCTTCTTTGTGTCACCGCTTTCAGCTGACTTGTCGTGGCTAGTGGTATCACCTGATGGATTTGATGAAGTGCTGGTACATTTGTGCTGTGATAGTCGCTTGAACTCTTTCCCACATGTGGGACAAGGCTGTTTCTTCTTTGTGTCACCGCTTTCAGCTGACTTGCCATGGCTAGTGGTATCATCGTACAGACTTGAAGAGGTGTTGGGACTAGGCTCTGCATGTCGTTGTAACAACTCTTTGGGTAATGTCTCTTCATCCACTTGACCTAGACCGGGCGCTGTATCCTGGTGTAACAACTCTTTGGGAGATGTCTCTTCATCCACTTGACTTAGACTGGGCCCTGTATCCTGGTGTAACAACTCGTTGGGAGATGTCTCTTCATCCAGTCGACTTAGACTGGGCCCTGCATGTGGGTGAAACGGCACAGGCTTGCCATCACCTGTGGTATCACCTGATGGATTTGATGAAGTGCTGGTACATTTGTGCTGAGATAGTCGCTTGAACTCTTTCCCACATGTGGGACAAGGATGTTTCTTTTCTGTGTCACTGCTTTCAGCTGACTTGTCGTGGCTAGTGGTATCACCTGATGGATTTGATGAAGTGCTGGTACATTTGTGCTGAGATAGTCACTTGAACTCTTTTCCACATGTGGGACAAGGCTGTTTCTTCTTTGTGTCACCGCTTTCAGCTGACTTGTCGTGGCTAGTGGTATCACCTGATGGATTTGATGAAGTGCTGGTACATTTGTGCTGTGATAGTCGCTTGAACTCTTTCCCACATGTGGGACAAGGCTGTTTCTTCTTTGTGTCACCGCTTTCAGCTGACTTGCCATGGCTAGTGGTATCATCGTACAGACTTGAAGAGGTGTTGGGACTAGGCTCTGCATGTCGTTGTAACAACTCTTTGGGTAATGTCTCTTCATCCACTTGACCTAGACCGGGCGCTGTATCCTGGTGTAACAACTCTTTGGGAGATGTCTCTTCATCCACTTGACTTAGACTGGGCCCTGTATCCTGGTGTAACAACTCGTTGGGAGATGTCTCTTCATCCAGTCGACTTAGACTGGGCCCTGCATGTGGGTGAAACAGCACAGGCTTGCCATCACCTGTGGTATCACCTGATGGATTTGATGAAGTGCTGGTACATTTGTGCTGAGATAGTCGCTTGAACTCTTTCCCACATGTGGGACAAGGATGTTTCTTTTCTGTGTCACTGCTTTCAGCTGACTTGTCGTGGCTAGTGGTATCACCTGATGGATTTGATGAAGTGCTGGTACATTTGTGCTGAGATAGTCGCTTGAACTCTTTTCCACATGTGGGACAAGGCTGTTTCTTCTTTGTGTCACCGCTTTCAGCTGACTTGTCGTGGCTAGTGGTATCACCTGATGGATTTGATGAAGTGCTGGTACATTTGTGCTGTGATAGTCGCTTGAACTCTTTCCCACATGTGGGACAAGGCTGTTTCTTCTTTGTGTCACCGCTTTCAGCTGACTTGCCATGGCTAGTGGTATCATCGTACAGACTTGAAGAGGTGTTGGGACTAGGCTCTGCATGTCGTTGTAACAACTCTTTGGGTAATGTCTCTTCATCCACTTGACCTAGACCGGGCGCTGTATCCTGGTGTAACAACTCTTTGGGAGATGTCTCTTCATCCACTTGACTTAGACTGGGCCCTGTATCCTGGTGTAACAACTCGTTGGGAGATGTCTCTTCATCCAGTCGACTTAGACTGGGCCCTGCATGTGGGTGAAACGGCACAGGCTTGCCATCACCTGTGGTATCACCTGATGGATTTGATGAAGTGCTGGTACATTTGTGCTGAGATAGTCGCTTGAACTCTTTCCCACATGTGGGACAAGGATGTTTCTTTTCTGTGTCACTGCTTTCAGCTGACTTGTCGTGGCTAGTGGTATCACCTGATGGATTTGATGAAGTGCTGGTACATTTGTGCTGAGATAGTCACTTGAACTCTTTTCCACATGTGGGACAAGGCTGTTTCTTCTTTGTGTCACCGCTTTCAGCTGACTTGTCGTGGCTAGTGGTATCACCTGATGGATTTGATGAAGTGCTGGTACATTTGTGCTGTGATAGTCGCTTGAACTCTTTCCCACATGTGGGACAAGGCTGTTTCTTCTTTGTGTCACCGCTTTCAGCTGACTTGCCATGGCTAGTGGTATCATCGTACAGACTTGAAGAGGTGTTGGGACTAGGCTCTGCATGTCGTTGTAACAACTCTTTGGGTAATGTCTCTTCATCCACTTGACCTAGACCGGGCGCTGTATCCTGGTGTAACAACTCTTTGGGAGATGTCTCTTCATCCACTTGACTTAGACTGGGCCCTGTATCCTGGTGTAACAACTCGTTGGGAGATGTCTCTTCATCCAGTCGACTTAGACTGGGCCCTGCATGTGGGTGAAACGGCACAGGCTTGCCATCACCTGTGGTATCACCTGATGGATTTGATGAAGTGCTGGTACATTTGTGCTGAGATAGTCGCTTGAACTCTTTCCCACATGTGGGACAAGGATGTTTCTTTTCTGTGTCACTGCTTTCAGCTGACTTGTCGTGGCTAGTGGTATCACCTGATGGATTTGATGAAGTGCTGGTACATTTGTGCTGAGATAGTCACTTGAACTCTTTTCCACATGTGGGACAAGGCTGTTTCTTCTTTGTGTCACCGCTTTCAGCTGACTTGTCGTGGCTAGTGGTATCACCTGATGGATTTGATGAAGTGCTGGTACATTTGTGCTGTGATAGTCGCTTGAACTCTTTCCCACATGTGGGACAAGGCTGTTTCTTCTTTGTGTCACCGCTTTCAGCTGACTTGCCATGGCTAGTGGTATCATCGTACAGACTTGAAGAGGTGTTGGGACTAGGCTCTGCATGTCGTTGTAACAACTCTTTGGGTAATGTCTCTTCATCCACTTGACCTAGACCGGGCGCTGTATCCTGGTGTAACAACTCTTTGGGAGATGTCTCTTCATCCACTTGACTTAGACTGGGCCCTGTATCCTGGTGTAACAACTCGTTGGGAGATGTCTCTTCATCCAGTCGACTTAGACTGGGCCCTGCATGTGGGTGAAACAGCACAGGCTTGCCATCACCTGTGGTATCACCTGATGGATTTGATGAAGTGCTGGTACATTTGTGCTGAGATAGTCGCTTGAACTCTTTCCCACATGTGGGACAAGGATGTTTCTTTTCTGTGTCACTGCTTTCAGCTGACTTGTCGTGGCTAGTGGTATCACCTGATGGATTTGATGAAGTGCTGGTACATTTGTGCTGAGATAGTCGCTTGAACTCTTTTCCACATGTGGGACAAGGCTGTTTCTTCTTTGTGTCACCGCTTTCAGCTGACTTGTCGTGGCTAGTGGTATCACCTGATGGATTTGATGAAGTGCTGGTACATTTGTGCTGTGATAGTCGCTTGAAATCTTTCCCACATGTGGGACAAGGCTGTTTCTTCTTTGTGTCACCGCTTTCAGCTGACTTGCCATGGCTAGTGGTATCATCGTACAGACTTGAAGAGGTGTTGGGACTAGGCTCTGCATGTCGTTGTAACAACTCTTTGGGTAATGTCTCTTCATCCACTTGACCTAGACTGGGCGCTGTATCCTGGTGTAACAACTCTTTGGGAGATGTCTCTTCATCCAGTGGACTTAGACTGGGCCCTGCATGCGGGTGAAACGGCACAGGCTTGCCATCATCTGTGGTATCACCTGATGGATTTGATGAAGTGCTGGTACATTTGTGCTGAGATAGTCGCTTGAACTCTTTCCCACATGTGGGACAAGGCTGTTTCTTTTCTGTGTCACTGCTTTCAGCTGACTTGTCGTGGCTAGTGGTATCACCTGATGGATTTGATGAAGTGCTGGTACATTTGTGCTGTGATAGTCGCTTGAACTCTTTCCCACATGTGGGACAAGGCTGTTTCTTCTTTGTGTCACCGCTTTCAGCTGACTTGCCATGGCTAGTGGTATCATCGTACAGACTTGAAGAGGTGTTGGGACTAGGCTCTGCATGTCGTTGTAACAACTCTTTGGGTAATGTCTCTTCATCCACTTGACCTAGACCGGGCGCTGTATCCTGGTGTAACAACTCTTTGGGAGATGTCTCTTCATCCAGTCGACTTAGACTGGGCCCTGCATGTGGGTGAAACGGCACAGGCTTGCCATCACCTGTGGTATCACCTGATGGATTTGATGAAGTGCTGGTACATTTGTGCTGAGATAGTCGCTTGAACTCTTTCCCACATGTGGGACAAGGCTGTTTCTTTTCTGTGTCACTGCTTTCAGCTGACTTATCGTGGCTAGTGGTATCTCCTGATGGATTTGATGAAGTGCTGGTACATTTGTGCTGAGATAGTCGCTTGAACTCTTTCCCACATGTGGGACAAGGCTGTTTCTTCTTTGTGTCACCGCTTTCAGCTGACTTGCCATGGCTAGTGGTGTCATCGTACAGATGTGAAGAGGTGTTGGGACTAGGCTCTGCATGTCGTAACAACTCTTTGGGTAATGTCTCTTCATCCACTTGACTTAGACTGGGCCCTGTATCCTGGTGTAACAACTCTTTGGGAGATGTCTCTTCATCCACTTGACTTAGACTGGGCCCTGTATCCTGGTGTAACAACTCTTTGGGAGATGTCTCTTCATCCACTTGACTTAGACAGGGCCCTGGATCCTGGTGTAACAACTCTTTGGGAGATGTCTCTTCGTCCACTGGACATAGACTGGGCCCTGCATGCGGGTGAAACGGCACAGGCTTGTCATCATCTGTGGTATCACCTGATGGATTTGATGAAGTGCTGGTACATTTGTGCTGTGATAGTCGCTTGAACTCTTTCCCACATGTGGGACAAGGCTGTTTCTTCTTTGTGTCACCGCTTTCAGCTGACCTGTCATGGCATGTGGTATCATCTGGGTCATTGCTTTCTGCTGACCTGTCATGGAATGTCGTATCATCCGTGGCAACTGACGGAGCATTGGAACAACTGTGCTGAGACAGTCGTTTGAACTCTCGCCCACAAGTGGGACATGTCTGTCTTTCCATGTGTCAATAAGTTCCCAAGTGCTTGGTTGCTTTCTTCGACTAAAACAAATTAAGAGGGCTAGCTGTTTAGTTGGTAAGTGACTTCTACAAATAATGTCTGTGAATTCCTTTTTCGTCGTTTTTACTTCATCAGTCTCTTGTTCCCCACAAACATTCCAGATGGAAATCTTCTGAAGACTCGGTATTCAACGATTCACTTACAAACGTAAAATGTCAGTTTACACTCATACAAAATGCGGAGCCGTCATTCAGAATATATGTGTCTGTCTCTCCCTTTCTTTTGCTCGGTCGCTCGGCAGCCTGTGCTGTTCGTCAAACAATTCACGATGGTGAAAATGAAGCCCGCTGAAAACAGTTCTTTATCAATGATAGCACAGACACATGATAACACAGACAATAGTTAATGACACATGACAGCACAGACAATAGTTACTGACACCTCTGTCAACTCAGTGAGTTAATCAACGCAAGTGATGGAGAGTCGTTCAGAGTATGATTACTTTACTGTTCTGTGTATTAAAGGAAACGAATCATAGGTTTATCAGCTGGATGTCGCAAGTCGCTGGGGGAGGTCGGGGGGGAGGGGGGGGGGTACAATTCACAGGTCTGCAGCTGGACAAAAAAGGTCGGTGACAGTACAGTTCACAGTTCTGTGAGATGCAGGCCTGGAGGCAAAATTCCTAGTTATGTTGCCGAGATACTGGATTTCTGAACAGTGTCAGTGGATGTATAATAATTCTCAGTTCTTTGATTGAAAATAGTGTGTCAGAAGAGGTACTTTTCATCAGTTGTGTAGCTGAAGATATTGGTTCAGTAGAGGTATAATTCTAAGTTCTGTAGCTGAAGATATTGCGTCAGTGCAGGTATAATTCTCAGTTCTGAAGCTGAAGATATTGCGTCAGTGGGGGTATAATTCTCAGTTCTGTGACTGAAAAAATTGCGCCAGTGGAGGTATAATTCTCAGTTCTAAAGCTGAAGATATTGCATCAGTGCAGGTAAAATTCTCAGTTCTGCAACTGAAGATATTGGGTCAGTAAAGGTATAATTCTCAGATATTGCGTCAGATGGGGTATATTTCTCAGTTCTCAGCGGAAGTATGTTTCACAGTTATATAACCGAAAATGTCGGGTCAGTGGAGGTACCCTTTTTAACAGTTCTGTAACGGGCCGGTACATAGATACGTGAGAAGGCTTGGCCGCACGGGTAATGTAGTCTTTATCAGCTGTCAGTGTAACCGGAATTTGGCGAAACCATTCTGTCCAAGAAGACTATCAGAATCACATCACACTTTCCGTTGTTCTGGTGTCAGATCGATCGTCACCTCAGGGTTGTGAAACAAGTTTTGACAACTGAGCAGATCCTGAAAAAGAACCAAACATAGCAAAATTCAAATCAGTCACTTGATCCTTTAATCAATTACTAATTAATCAGTCAATGAATCAACCAACCAACCAACCAATTGATCAGTCAGTCAGTTACCCAATCAGTCAGTCAGTCAAATATTCCATATGATATGATTCACGTGTTGTTTGGGTGTTGTTGTGGGTTGGGTTGTTGTTTTTTTAATATATTCGCAAGTACTAGACTGATCGTGAAAAAATTATATGCTGTCAGGCTATGTGTAATCATCAGTTTGAAAAAATATATGTTGTCAGGCTATGTGTAATCACCAGTTTACAAAAGTATAATAGCAACTCATAATACTAGGTTAATCCTCATCTAAAGCAAACGAAAAACTAACCCATCTATCTGTCTACCTATCTATCTATCTATCCATCTATCCATCTATCTATCTATCTGTCTATCTGTCTGTCTGTCTGTCCATCTATCTATCTATCGTCATTCAGAAGGGACACATATGAAACTACTGACACAAAAACGACAACACATTTGTGCAAGCAGCGAAAACAAACCTTTCTGAACCTGTCTGACACTTTATCAGTACTATCAGAACGACAACACATCCAGATAAACAACAAGAAGGGATCTATCTACAAATTGCATGGCGATAGCTTTTTCTTGTCTTTTTTTTCTCCCATCAACTTTGAATCATGCGTCTACGTTGCACCTGATGTCCGATTAAAATCTGTCGAAACTCTGCAGATTGGTTGACGTGAGACTTTCTCGAACAGTCAAAGGCACTATTTATAAATCGAGGGACAACCAGTAGCGGAGACTGTCAGTGTGTACTTGAGAACACAACTGATGACATGCTGTACTGGGCTGCCAACGCGGACGCCTATTGAAAGGTCAACCATGAGGGTGGTACCTACTTCCTGCGGAAGCTGAGGTCTTTCCACGTCATTCTGGAGATTATTTCCCTCTTCTTCCTGGCAGTTGTCCAGAGTGTTGTGCTCTGTTGCAATCAAGTGTGCTGTTTCAGCAGTGCCAAGAAAGCTGACACCGACAGACTTGGAAAAACATCACCCGGACAGCGACAGCGATCATGGTAGAACCCCCCACCCCCATCCCCTCCCCCCTTTCCTCGGTCGGAGACCAAGCTCTATGCGCTTTACAAACACGGGATCATTTGCACAACAGGTTGCCTACCTGTGGCCGTCCGACTGGAACCGAGTGCTGCTGATAGCAATGGCTTCTGCGCGCGCGCGCGCGTGTATGTGTATGTGTGCCCGCTCGCGCATGTGCGTTTGTGCCTCGTGCGTGTGTGCGCACGTGCGTGTGTGCATACATGTGTGTGTGTCAAAGTCGAAGTCAACATTTTATTTCACGGTGGTAATTGAATGAGCAACAACTGCTTTTTTTTTTTACATCTAGAAAAAGAAAGAAAAAACGAAGAGAAAATAAATGTGAAAAAAGTGTAATACATGTATACTTACATACAAAATTCGTGTGATGATGAAATGCATAATTGCATAAAATTATATCCAAACACGCATGCTCAAACACCACACCCACCCCATTCTACACACACATCCCCTAAAACAACACAAACACATTGCCAGTAAGAGCGTACACAAAACATATCACAACGAATGGATAAAGCAGTAGACTAATATATATATATATATATATATATATATATATATATATATATAATATACAGAGAGAGAGAGAGAGAGAGAGAGATTAGTATTACTGTTCATCTTTAGAAGAGTTAATGAGATTGTTCTTCGTATCATTTTTCTTGAACATGCTTTTATTCTTCGCGTTTGTATTTTCTGTGGTTGCTTTTATATGCTTGCAAGGACATTTTCCATATTTCATGAGGACTTAACAAAGTCTGAAGTTGATGTTCGTGTCATGTCGACCTTGAACCCGGAAGTAGGACTGACATTCGCGGCGGTGAAAAGGAATGACACCTCAGTCCCATAAATCAGAACAAGAACAGCTAACAACGCTTCCTGAAGTCTGACCGTGTCAGGCTAGTGGTAAGAGAGAGAGAGAGAGAGATTAGTATTACTGTTCATCTTTAGAAGAGTTAATGAGATTGTTCTTCGTATCATTTTTCTTGAACATGCTTTTATTCTCAACACTTTTTAAAGCGTCAAGAAGATTATTCTATAATTTTCCGCCACAGTACAGGAATCTGTGTTTGTTTGTTTGTTGGTTTTTTACAGTTAAATTTCTTTTATAATTTTGCTAACTTCTTTTAAGTGATGAGTTGGTTATTCAAGCGGCAACTTGGAGCGACAGCTAAGAATGTGGTGGGGGTGGAGGTGGGAGGTGGAGAGGGGTGGAGGACGTGTAGAATAGGCGGGGGTGGTGGGGGGGGAGCGGTTTTTTTTGGGGGGGTCAACAGCACATGTGTGTGCATACGTGTGCGCTAACAAGTGTGCTGTGTAATCGTGCACAGGGAGGGGTGAAGGGGGGCTTGGGGGGCGGGGGGGGGGGGGGGGGGGGGGGGGTTAAAATTGCATGACTGTGTGTGTCTTCGCGTTTGTATTTTCTGTGGTTGCTTTTATATGCTTGCAAGGACATTTTCCATATTTCATGAGGACTTAACAAAGTCTGAAGTTGATGTTCGTGTCATGTCGACCTTGAACCCGGAAGTAGGACTGACATTCGCGGCGGTGAAAAGGAATGACACCTCAGTCCCATAAATCAGAACAAGAACAGCTAACAACGCTTCCTGAAGTCTGACCGTGTCAGGCTAGTGGTAAGTTTCCGTTACAACGATCAGGAACTGATTTTTTAAAAAAAAGATAAAATAAAGATTTAAAAAGACAATGGAGATCAACAGAACAGACAAGCAAGCAGACGTCCGTCTCTACGCGCGAAAAGAATAATAACCTCAGTGCCTCGACAGGAATGAATGACGAATGACATGGATACTTTTTATGCAGCGGCTTTCCTCGGTCGGAGACCAAGCTCTGTGCGCTTCACAAACACGGGGTCACAATGTGCACAACAGGCTACCTACCGGAATAGATGGAGCCGACTGATGGCTGTCATTTTGCGCTCATCAGTCATTTGTTTTTCCTGTGTCATTCAATCAGATTTCAGGCACGCACACATACACACTCAGACAGACCTGTAACATTTTACGTGTGTGACCGTTTTTTTTTTTTTATTTACCCCGCCATGTAGGCAGTCTCAGTATGTTTTTTGAGGGGGTGCAAGCTGAGTATATTCTTGTTTCCATAACCCACCGAACGCTGACATGGATTACATGACATTCAACGTGCATATTTGATCTTCTGCGTGCGTATACACACGAAGGGGTTCAGGCACAAGCAGGTCTGCACGTATTATGTTGACCTGGGAGATCGGAAAAATCTTCCTTTACCTACCAGGCACTGTCATCGAGTTTCGAACCCGGGACCCTCAGATTGAAAGTCCAACCCTTTAACCACTCGCCTTAACAAGATGCGAAACATCATGGCCGCGACAACGATCAACCGACCAGTGCTCGACTTCAGTCAGTTCAAAGACACTACAATAATTATCAATATCTCGGTTGTTACTGTTAGTGTCTATGGTCAGTGAGTCTGCGGAGTCTGGCTTCTTGGCGGCTGAAAGCGTGTGTGTGTATCGATATCAGTATCAGTATCAGTAGCTCAAGGAGGCGTCACTGCGTTCGGACAAATCATTATACGCTGCACCACATCTGCCAAGCAGATGCCTACCAGCAGCGTAACCCAACGCGCTTAGTCAGGCCTTGAGAAAAAAAAAATAAATAAATAAAAATAAAATAAATGAATAAAATAAATAAAATAAAATAAAATAAAAATAAAAATAAAATAAAATAAAATAAAATAACAAACCAAAACAAAACAAACAAAAGCTAATTGTTTGGTTTTGTGCTGTTGTCATTTGTGTGTGTGTGTGTGCGTGTGTGTGTGTGTGCGTGTGTGTGTGCGTGTGAGTGTGAGTGTGTGCGTGTGTGTGCGAGTATGTGTGTGTTGTCGTTTTTCGCTTCTCTCTCTCTCTCTCTCTCTCTCTCTCTCTCTCTCTCTCTCCCCCTAAAATTTCTTTATCCTTGAGTAATAAAGTTTTTGAATCTCGAATCTCGAATCTTGAATCTCTCTCTCAGAAAATACGCTCCCAGCACCCAAATCCAACAGTGAAATCAATACTCACAGTGACTGTCGTCGTCGGATGTTGCCTTCAACCCTGTCATCACCGTGAAACTGATAATG
Source organism: Babylonia areolata (assembly GCF_041734735.1). Classification (NCBI taxonomy): domain Eukaryota; kingdom Metazoa; phylum Mollusca; class Gastropoda; order Neogastropoda; family Buccinidae; genus Babylonia; species Babylonia areolata. The sequence continues at coordinate 82,190,012 of NC_134876.1, forward strand.
GTTTCAAAACACTTTCCTCTCGAATGCTCTCGAGTAACTTAGTGGTAGGGAAACGAGGACAAACTATACATAGTGCGGCACTGTGTGAAGGTGTGGGTAGAGACCTGCGGACTTTACCCTGTTCTGAGAAGTAGCCGCAAGTTTCGGTTTCGGGGTTTTTACCCTCTCTGCCACGTCAACAGAATGAGCAAATCATCCGTCCTCTCGCTTCGTTCTCTACCTGCTCTTCTCTCTCTCTCTCTCTCTCTCTCTCTCTCTCTCTCTCTCTCTCTCTCTCTCTCTCTCTCCGTCTCTACCTCTTCTCTCCGTTTCTTTTTCAATACCTCTCTCTCTCTTTCTCTCTCAATACTTCTCTCTCTCTCTCTCTTTATCTATCTATCTATCTATCTCTCTCTTTCTCTCTCAATACTTCTCTCTCTCTCTTTCTCTCTCTCCCTCTCTCTCTCTCCGCTTCTCTCTCTATTTTTCCCTCTCTCAATACTTCTCTCTCTCTCTTTCTCTTTCTCTCTCTCTTTCACAAATCGTTTTCTTTTCAATCGCCAAAGACGTGGAACAAGCTCCCTGATAACCTCCGTTATTCTGATTCCCTCGCATCTTTTAAATCTCGTCTCAAAACTCACCTTTTCCCTCAGCAATAAGTTCTATTGTGACAGGTCCACTTCCTTTGCGTTAGCAGTGCTTGACTATGTGTGTATACATATGTATGTGTACATAACTACATGCATGTATATGAATGTGTATTGTGTGTGCCTGTGTTTGTGTAAGTTTGTGCCTGCTTATGTGTGCGTATGTGTTAGGGTAGCTGTTAGATACATATGTATGTTAAAATGTATGTATGCAGTGTGTGTGTGTGTGTGTGTGTGTGTGTGTGTGCGTGCGTGCGTGCGTGCGTGGTGTGTGTGTGTGTGTGTGTAGTCACATTTTGGTGTGTGTATGTAACATAGATATAATGTTTTATGTTAACAAAAGCGTTTTTGTAAAGCACCTAGAGCAGATTTCTGGATAGTGTGCTATATAAGTATCCATTGTTATTATTATTATTATTATTATTTCTCTCTCAATACTTCTCTCTCTCTCTCTCTCTCTCTCTCTCTCTCTCTCTCTCTGTCTGTTTCCGTCCTCTCTCTCTCTTGTTCTCTCTCAATACTTCTCTCTCTCTCTTTCTTTCAATATTTCTCTCTCTCTCTTCTCTCAATACTTCTCTCTCTCTCTCTCTCTCTCTCTCTCTCTCTCTCTCTCTCTCTCTCTCTCTCTCTCTCTCTCTCTCTCCCACTCTCTCCCAGTTGATGAAAGATCGCCAAACTCCGTCAGTGTCCAGTATGAATCGACACACACCACAGAGATCAGAAGTGAAAATAATGATAACGATGATAATAACGATAACAATAGATTTACATGCGTGGTGTGTGTGTGTGTGTGTGTGTGTGTGTGTGTGTGTGTCTGTCTGTCTGTCTGTCTGTGTATGTGTGTATACTGAACCCACACGTCATTATCCTTTTCCTACTACTCTGGCGGTCTGAAATTGTATTGTTATTAAGGAAAGGAAGCGAAATGAAATCGAATTAATTGGTAGAAACTCTTGATTTCAATTAACTCTCAACTTTATTGTGTGGAAACATCACTTGACGCTGTTTGGTGATTTCTGAGACAGGCGGAAATCCGCGTGTATTTTTCCTCTCGTGTCCGGGAGCTTACTTCTGGTTTCAGTTTGCTCTGGGAATTCCGGGAAGTTTAAGTGGCCTTCCCGCTTTCTGCTGACGTAAATTTTCTGTGGAATGCGGCAATCTCTGTGTATGTGTGTGTGAACACTTTAGACACTGACACAATATCTTATTTGTTTACTCTCTCTCTCTCTCTCTCTCTCTCTCTCTCTCTCTCTCTCTCATTGCACTACTATATTTATACACATTTTTGTCATGAATGCCATTAAGTATTATGATTATGTTCCTGTAAATGTTTAATGTGCCTTTGAGTGTATTTGAATGTCATGTATGTATTTTCATAACCTTTTGTTATCTTGTTAATATTTTGATTTCATTTCTCTTTGCCCTGAGGATTGGCTGTAAAAAAAAAATTTAAAAAAAAGAAGAAGAAAAAAGCATATGCATGCTTATTCCACTTCACTCACTAAAACAAAAATTGTTCGTTTGTTCTCTCTCTCTCTCTCTCTCTCTCTCTCTCTCTCTCTCTCTCTCTCTCTCTCTCTCTCTCTCTCTCTCTCTGAGTCTCTCTCTTTGTAATCCATGTGTTTGTGAGTCTGATTATGTGTGCATATACGTGCATGTGCGTGTATGCGCCGGCTGGCATGTGGATGCGTAAACGTGTGTGTTTAGATATATTATGTGTCTGCATGTGCATGCGCACTTGTTTGTGCATGTGTGTTTGTGGGTACGCGCGTGTGTCAGCAGTGAATGTGTTTGTTTGTAGAAAGATGATGTTAGAAGTATAAATTTGCCTCAGTAAGCGTGTGTGTGTGTGTGTGTGTGTGTGTGTGTGTGTGTGTGTGTGTGTGTGTGTATGCGTGTTGTGTTTCTAACTCCTTGTGTTATGTCAATGAAAATGTCACGAGGCTGCTCTTTATTTCCTCGTGTTCATGATGTTTATTCACCATACATGTGTGTGTGAGAGAGAGACAGCGTGTTTGTGTGTGTGTGTGTGTTGTGCGCGCGCGCGCATGTGTGTGTGTGTGCAGTGCGTGCATGTGTGAGTATGCACAAGTTTTTATATTGATATGCACTTGTATGTATCCTAATTTCTACTGTATCTGTGTTTGTGTATGATTTTCGATTTATGTTCGTACCTTGTTATGTACTATGCCCCCTAATATTCCTTGTGACCACGATACACTTGGTAATAAAGACATATTCTATTCTATTCTATTCTATTCTGTTCTAAACATCATTTTTCAGTGCGTGCGTGTTTATGTGTAGGGGGGAGGGGGAGAAAGGAGGAGGATATTGAGTCTGGCTAGCTGACTCGGACGCCGAGACTTGGCAGAGAGGGCGCTGAACATTTGTCATCCAATCTTTTTTTCTTTTTTCTTTTACTGATCAACTCTCCCCTCTCTCTCTCTCTCTCTCCGAGTCTCTCTCTCTGTGTGTGTGTGTGTGTGTGTGTGTGTGTGTGTGTGTGTGTGTGTCTGTGTGTGTCTGTGTCTGTGTCTGTGTCTGTGTGTCTGTGTCTGAAAAAAAAAAAAAAGGTGGCGCTGTAGTGTAGCGACGCGTTCTCCCTGGGGAGAGCAGCCCAAACTTCACACAGAGAAATCTGATGTGATAAAAAGAAATACAACTACAAATACTCCCACCACCCCACACCCTCTCCGGCCACGCCTTCTCCTTCCTCCAGCCAATCAGTCCACTCCTCCAGCCAATCAATCCACTCCTCCAGCCAACCAATCAGTCCACTCCTCCAACCAATCAGTCCACTCCTCCAACCAATCAGTCCACTCCTCCAGCCAATCAGTCCACTCCTCCAGCCAGCCAATCAGTCCACTCCTCCAGCCAGCCAATCAGTCCACTCCTCCAGCCAACCAATCAGTCCACTCCTCCAGCCAATCAGTCCACTCCTCCAGCCAATCAGTCCACTCCTCCAGCCAACCAATCAGTCCACTCCTCCAACCAATCAGTCCACTCCTCCAACCAATCAGTCCACTCCTCCAGCCTCCTCCAACCAATCAGTCCACTCCTCCAGCCAATCAGTCCACTCCTCCAGCCAATCAGTCCACTCCTCCAGCCAATCAGTCCACTCCTCCAGCCTCCTCCAACCAATCAGTCCACTCCTCCAGCCAATCAGTCCACTCCTCCAGCCAATCAGTCCACTGCACAGAACTTATTTCGTCACCGGCGGCTGACGAAAGTGACAAACTGAAATCGTCCTGGTTTCCTACTGTTAAAACACAGCAGACGCGTCAGTCCTGCTTGACGTTGATAAACTGACAGCCTGCTCGCTTGATATCAATTTGCTGACCGTCTCCTAGTCTGGTATTTTGGGTATTAGTAAACTGCCAGTCTTCCTGGTTTGACTTTAATCAGTCGAAGTCTGAAATTGGTCCTTGACCAAGGATAAGCGCCAAGATTAGGCGAAAAGTATCAAAATCATCATCAACGTCATCATCATCATCATCGTCATCATCATCGTAATCATCATCATGAAATCACTCCGGTGACAGTTTGACATTGATCAGCTGACACAGGTGAAACAGGCCACTGTTGTATTACACAGTCTGTGCGCACACATGCACGTGAACTGTGAACCTCCAGTCATGGCGGTGAGGAATGGAGAACGTCTCCACACTGTACCTGTCCTCCTCATTGCTGACCCCTTGTACATCCATCCGAAAGTCCCTGTATGAATCCTGTACATCCCCCTGTGTGTCCCTCTGCACGTCCCCTGTACATCCCCCTGTGTGTCCCTCTGTACGTCCCCTGTATGTCCCTCTGTATGTCCCCTATATGCCCCCTGTATTTCCCCTGTACATCCCCCTGTATGTCCCCTGTACATCCCCTGTATGTCCCCTGTATATCCCCTGTATGTCCCCCTGTATGTCCCCTGTATATCCCCTGTATGTCCCCCTGTACGTCCCTTGTATGTCCCCCTGTATGTCCTCCTGTATGTCCCTCTGTATGTCCCCCTGTACGTCCCCTGTATGTCCCCTGTATGTCCCCCTGTACATCCCCCTGTATGTCCCCTGTATATCCCCTGTATGTCCCCCTGTACGTCCCTTGTATGTCCCTCTGTACGTCCCCTGTATGTCCCCCTGTATGTCCCCCTGTATGTCCTCCTGTATGTCCCTCTGTATGTCCCCCTGTATGTCCCCTCGGGTTGCCGACCTTTGTGGTGACAATTATGTTCGCAGCTCGTAATGTGTGGCTTCCCCATGTCTTCTTCTTCTGTTTAGAAGTCTTCGCCACACGCTCCCATACGGTTTCCCTTGCGTGCTTGCCCGCAGTCTGTGAGTGTGTGGATGACAGGACAGAAGGCTACATTATCACTGGGCGGAAGATGACATTATCCTTGGGCACACCAGCAGAATATGACATTATTACTGAGTACTCTGGTAGAATTTTGCAATATGTCCGTGCACAGGACGGGCGCAATAGCCGAGTGGTTAAAGCGTTGGACTGTCAATCTGAGGGTCCCGGGTTCGTATCACGGTGACGGCGCCTGGTGGGTAAAGGGTGGAGATTTTTCCGATCTCCCAGGTCAACATATGTGCAGACCTGCTAGTGCCTGAACCCCCTTCGTGTGTATATGTAAGCAGAAGATCAAATACGCACGTTAAAGATCCTGTAATCCATGTCAGCGTTCGGTGGGTTATGGAAACAAGAACATACCCAGCATGCACACCCCCGAAAACGGAGTATGGCTGCCTACATGGCGGGGGTAAAAGCCCACTCGTGTGCATACGAGTGAACGCAGAAGAAGAAGAAGTCCGTGCACATCGGCAAAAGATCACATTAGTAATGGGTACAGTGGCGATTTTCCAAGCAGTGACTAAGTAAAATCAGACCTCATAGTCGACCTGTCTGTTCTTTAGTTCATTTAAACCTTGCCTTCCCACATACACAGTTCTACAAACCCGCTACCACCTCACCTCCTGTTCCCCTCATTCAAACACTGGCACACACAAACACCCTGGTTTTCCCGCATCCGAGGTTCATCCCATTGAAATGTACTAATGCACGATTTCGTGTGCTTTGGCTCGTGCCCTCATTTCGTTCATGTCATATACTTTAGCCCCTTGACTGCCGAGCTTTGGTAAACTAAGATCATTGTAGCATGATTTCGAAGTGCTTTAAATGGTGTCGTTGGTTTTGTTGAACAAATGAAAAGCAATCCCAAAAGCAACAAGCCCAGATAAAGAATGATGACCGACATTCTCGCCTGGAAATTCAATCTTATCTCAGTGAGGTGACAGCACTTCAATAATAATAATAATAATAATGGTATTCATATAGTGCTGAATCTTGTGCATAGACAAATCAAAGCGCTTTCGCACCAGTCATTCACACGCATGCATAACTCTAAAACTGTAGAAACTAAAGACAAGGAAGGGCAGGCAAAGGAGGCTATTTTGGGAAGAGGTGGGTTTTAAGGCCAGACTTGAAAGAGCTGAGAGTGGAGACTTGACGAAGCAAAAGAGGAAGTTCATTCCAATCGCAAGGTCCAGAGACAGAGAAAGAACGGTGGCCAACGCTGACAATAATACTCGTCAGTAGCAGTCAAGGGGTTAAAGGTAAAACACAATTATGAAGAATAAGGAATGTGGCACACAACATATTCACACCAAAAGAAAACAGTGCACTTGGGCGTTGGGGGGTTGGGAAGACGTAGAAAAGTAATTTGGACAAGGATGTACATGTCAGAGAGCTTGTGTGTGTGTGTGTGTGTGTGTGTGTGTGTGTGTGTGTGTGTGTGTGTGTGTCAATGTGTGTGTGTGTGTTTGTGTGCGTGTGTGTCAATGTGTGTGTGTGTGTCTGTCTGTCTGTCTGTGTCTGTGTGTCCATGGAGAGGCCATCAAAGTTTAAACAAAATTGTCCGGGGTAAAGACTAACGTGATGGAGTGTTTGGCTGTTGCCGATGAAGGGCCACAACACCGAAAAATGTCTCACGTATGTCTCTTTACTTGACATGGTGCGGTAATGTACATGGCACATCAAAACATCATACAAGCTTCCGTGTCAGCTCAGGTTAGCAGGGTTCACTCAGAGAGAGACAGAAAAGAGAGAGAGAGAGAAAGAGAGAGTTATGTGTATCTACATTGCTTAGAACTATTGTATTGTATTGTATTGTATTGTATTGTATTACGTTTTTGTCGAACCAGATTCCCGGTCTGTGTGGCTGCTGTTCTCGGGGACAGTGTGTCGCCACAACGCAGAGCCACCTGTTGTGTTTGTTTGTTTGTTTGTTGTTTGTTTTGCTTTTGTTTTGTTTGTTTCTCATCGTTATCATTCAGCGTTGAGAATGGCGTGATTGCATCCGAGTTTATATCCCAGTTTTGTAACACTGAGTTGGCACAGCCGTCTGATGACCCGTTTGACCGTCATTGTGGCGCTGTCTAACTGCGATATGGGTGTGAAAGACCATTGAAATCAATCCCATTATGGAATGTCCGAAATTTCCACATCTTCGGAATGAGTTCATTCCAGATAGATATTTAATCCGAATTTTTTTCCCTTAATTTCTTGCCAAAGCAGGAAGGAGAGTGTGTTTGAAAGTGGGTCCGAAATTTATCGAAAATGTAATGATTACAATGTGGCATGATCGGTTTTTTGTTGTTGTTGTTGTTTGTTGTTTTTTGTCACGGTCCAATTTCCTGTCTTTTGAATGCAGCTTACGTTTTTATTTTGGTGTGTAATACCAATGATGTTACTTTATATCATCCATGCCCCAACAGGGGTTAGAGAATCAAATAAATATTCTTGACTCTTGACAATCTCTCCTCGCTGTATACGCTCTCTTCAGGGACAAACATCCCTAGGGGTCAACTAAACTTCTCAGACATTGGCTTTTGAGGAACCCTTCTGGTTTAAGCGTTACCACTGAGGTGGTGAGACAGCGGGGAGAGAGATACAGTTTCAGTTTCAGTTTCAGTAGCTCAAGGAGGCGTCACTGCGTTCGGACAAATCCATATACGCTACACCACATCTGCCAAGCAGATGCCTGACCAGCAGCGTAACCCAACGCGCTTAGTCAGGCCTTGAGAAAAGAAAAGAGAGAGAGAGAGAGAGAGAGAGAGAGAGAGACAGTGAAACATACAGTGCAGAATGTGACAGTAACTGATGCTGGCTGTTGCGAATTTTAAATGAACAAAAAAAGTAACGAGAGCAAACGGTTCTCCACCTTGGGTAAGCCCAAAACCCAAATATTTCTCTAATCTGTATTTGGTGATGAAAAATACAGCAGCAGACAGACGGCCGACAGATTGTCCGGTGAATTCCATGGTTGCTAGACATGCACGGCGGTGAACTCCAGGCAGCAGTGAAGGCCAGCAGCAAAAGACAGTCCAAGGTCAGATGATCGATTCACTATGACAGTTGACAGTACAAAAGGGCAAACAGACGAACATATCTTCAATTCCAAGTGAATGGCACAGCTTGACAGCACTGGAAACTTTACACTTAGAAAACCACAGTGCTTGCAACAATACCATGCCTTGAGGTTAGCAGTGGGATTTGTTTTCAGTCGTTGACAATCTCGTGTATCGTAAACACTTAACAATGCGCGCAATGACTTAATGCGAGGAATACGTGTAAGAGGTAGACTAAAAGAATCTTGGTTTACGGAATACGTGCTGAGAACACTGAGAGTCAAGGAGGAGGGAGAGGAGAGGGGGTGGGGGGCGTGAGGAGGGAGACTAAAGGGGGTGGTGTGAGTGGAAGGTAAGAAGAAGTAAAGGGCGAGAGAAGGTAGGATGCAGCAGGGGGAGAGAACTAAACATGGGGAAAGGAGGGAGAGAGGAGGGTGCCAAAGCTGTGGGTCGCCCAGCCCAGTATGTCCGGATGACTGTCACCTTGCCCAGATATCAGGCGATCGCTCTGGGCTGTGTTGTTTGCTCCCCTTCGTTTTGGTGATGAGGTACGCGGCAAACAACTGTGTTGATTTCACGGACCTATGAACAGATCATTCGTTTTCATGCATTATATTTATAAGTCCTTGGTTAATTCTGATTGAGGCAGGAAGAGTTGAAGGGGTTGTGGGTGGGATGGAGTAGGGAAGGAGGCTGGCTGTGAGTGGTGGTAGGAGGAGGGGTTTGAGATTGCGAAGGGAGAAAAAAAACCGTAAACAAAAACAAACAACAACAAAAAACAAACAAAAAAAAACCTTGCCCATGATCTGGACAGGGCCAGTGATCTCCATACAGTACAATTCGTGACACTTTCCAGAGACCTTTGTGTGTATGTAAGTAGTGTGAGTTCAGTTCGGCTACTCAAAGAGGTGTCAATCCATTCGGACAAATCCATATACCCTACACCACATCTTCTAAGCAGATGCCTGACCAGCAGCGTAACCCAACGCGCTTTGTCAGGTCTTGAGGAAGAAAAAGCATAAACAAATACATGGATACATCATAAAAGCAGTGGTATACTGGTTTGGTACTGCACCACGTGACTTGAATCAGTGTGATAGGAAACTCTAGGGAGAGCTGGACAGTACAAGGTCTTCAGAGAAGCCCCCCTCAGTCAAGTGTTTCGGCCCTTAATTCCTTACACTCTAAGGGGGCCGGGCAACACCCAGGTCATGGCTCCTGGATGCCCTTGTATTGCCGCCTTTTCTTCTTCTTTTTTCCCCCCTGGTCCTCAGCAGGTCCGAACCCGCGCCTCCAGGGTGGTCGCCACTTCAGACGTTTTAACCACTGAGCCATCATACGCCTAGTTTGAGTAGAGAAATTTAATCCTTATGAAGTTTACTTTCATTCCTCCTCGACCAGATCCAGCAGAAACTCTTTCCTGCTGCTTCTGCCATAGCCTTGAAAGCCCATGTCCTCTCTCTGCCACACAATGAGCTGGACCAGTTTGCTTATCGTGAGACTGTTCCCAACCCCACGGTAAATTCCATATATACCTACTGAGGATTCTTAACTCTAGGCAAACTTAGGGCTGCAAAGATCTTGTCATGCGATCCACCCCAGTGCTTTTTACACGACTGCATAATCATTTTGGGGAATACATGATCAAGCATAGTAAATTTTATAACCATGTTTTTCAGAAGATCAAAAAGATCAAAATCGGACTCTGAAGTTTAAAAGAAAAAAATCTAGGAACCTTTCAGTTTCCTTGTATTTGTGTTGATCGAGTAAAAAGCAAAACAAAAACAAAAAACTCGGTGTTCAAAGATCACCTAACACACACGATCAGTTATCAAACATAACCGTGACACAAATTACTTTCACACCACCACCACCACCATCCGTCCCCCACCACCACCACCACCACCACCCTACACACACAGTGAATGTAACAGAAACTCGTATGCAAGAACTGATGTAAAGTATCAAAAAAATAATGATAAAAAAAATTTAAAAAAAAAAGAAAGAAAGATACATGATTCTTTTTTAAAGGATCAGGAAGATTAGCCAGCCGACTTCGAGATAACAGCTGGATTTTCTTTTCTTTTCTTTTTTTTTTTTTTTTGCAGAGGAATATACGGTGTGTGTGTGTGTGTGTGTGTGTGTGTGTGTGTGTGTGTCAAAGTAATTTGTGTCACTAATACGTTTGATAACTGATTGTGTGTGCACAGTGAACGCTAATTGCTGAATTTTTACAAGTCTCGCGGCGTTGGTGATAAAGAATGCAAGTGCAGAACGCCGAACACAACTACAGACCACTAAAAATGGTTTATAGTACCGACACAGCTGTTTGCTGAAAACGTCAGAACCGTTCCTTATCGCGCGCGCGCGCGCGCACACACACACACACACACACACACACAGAGTGGTGTTCGGTGAATTGATGGAAGTGTCAGGGGCTGATCTCCCCTGTGTGCCTCTGTGGTTCCCATACCACGATCGCGCGGTCCACGCGTGAATCAATCACTTTCGTCTGCAGGGGACAGGAGGGGGCTGGTGGTTAGGGTGAGTGGAGTGGATTGTTTGGGGAGGGTGGAAGAGTGGTGGTGGAGTGGATTGTTGGGGGCGGGGCACTGGAAAATGAACCACTGTTGGTACAAAGCGGGCGTGATGATGTCAGCAGTGTTTGGCCCGTAGGCGTTATCGGCGTAGTATCTGGGGCTGTCCCATAGACATGTAGTATACATAATATTATCTCAGTGTGCTGTCCTTGCACAGATAATTATAACCCAGTGATGACGCTGTACATAATTATATAAAGTTGTCTGCTGGTTTAAAAAATGACGAAAATGTGCCCCACTCTCAAAAATTGATGTAGGCATAAAACAAGGAGCTGTGGTTTGTTTCTAAATCCGTTTTCATTTAATTGTTGCTCATTGCCCAACCATTTCACGAAGTATTAACAGGGTTGAAAACATGTTGTAATAGATAAATAAATAAATAAATAAATAAACATTCTGTTTAAAAAAAAAAACACAAAAAAACAGCAAAGCTTAAAACCGTCGAATGGTTTTGAACTTATTTTTTTAATTTTGTGTATACACGAATACGAAAAACCATGGCACACCAGGATTTTTGTTTTGTTTTATGTTGTTGTTTTTCAGCTCAGTGTCTGACAACCCCACTGAGCTAGTGACGAAAAATACTCTTTAAAGGACTCGGACCCGTATCAACAAACGGATCATATTCACATTTTTACTTGATTCGCACTTCTAGGAGCGCAAATGTACTAAAAAAAATCACTTCGAAGGAATACAACTCAAGTTTTTGTCCAAACACAAATGATATCTACAGGCAAACTGATGTTAACCCGATTCCTACGCACAGGCGCTGCAGAGCCTGAGATCTCTTCTACTTCATAAGTTTTCTTAAAAGAACGTTTTCTCCATCAAACCAAAACTGACAATGGAAACAACGTGACATTATCATGAAAATCATCCGTCTCAGTAATAAAAAAAAAAAAAAATCTCTGAGTTATCACTTGGCGTCGATCACATATACTAATAACAATTGAAATCTAATACACTAGAGAATCCAGGTACTACGGAGTAGGCTATTCATTTAACAGTTTATTAACATTCGCCCTGAATGTCAAGTTTTACAGTGCTGGGGCGGGAGGGGAGGGGGTATTAAATGATTTTCTTTGTATTGTAAAGGTTTTGATGTTAGAACTGGTCCTGTCTCAAGTGGACTATTACATGTGGTAAAGACTTTTAGACAGGAGAAGAACACAGGGGGAGCCACAAATTAGGACTAGAACTCAACCTTCTCTTGCCCGGATTAAATTAATTCAGCCCTCACGTAACTATAACCCCTCCAAAACGACGGGCGGGGGGCTAGAGGGGGGGGGGGGGGGTTGCGATGTTAGCTAACACTCGTTGTCTGTCAGAGAAATTTATGGTCTTCCTTTTCCTGCGCTGTGTGTGTGTGTGTGTGTGTAGGAGGGGAGTTAGAAGCGCAAGGGCACACGAGTGTGACCTGTCGTCTGCTATCCATATCTGTCTCGTTTGCCGCGCTGTGAGAGCTCTCGCGGAAACACTCCAATGAAAGAAACATGTCAGCTGCGCTGAATTATTACGTCTTCGCACAGGAAGAAACTGTGTTCAACATGTCCGAGGGGGAAAAAAACGACAGAAACTGGAAGCTTTAATCCATGTGGTTGCTGAGCACTTTTCGGGGATGGATGATTAAAATGCGAGTAAAGGCTTTTGTATCGACAGCGATGGATGATAAACAAATAACCCACAGATAAAAGATTACTTCTACAGCGCACAGCATCACATTCTGCATTTTCATTATTCAGAAGGAAAAAAACAAACAGAAAAACAAACAAAAACCCCCAGCCTCATATGAGCCTCTTCTTATCAACCCCCCATCAAAATGTCCTGTTCACATAATTGACCCATTTATGATGTCTGCTCCCCTTCCATAACTGTGGTAAGGTCAAAGTGTCGTGCATCAAGATCTCAGTGTACGAGTTCATGAAGACTCGTTTGTGGAATGCATGGTTTCCACTTTACAAGGGGCGCTCACTCACTGTGATCCAATGTGTACAATGACCATCACACTATCAGCAGTTGTTGCGGTCAGTCAACTAAAGGGAGGTTATCTGGCGGTGTTCTCAAAGCGTTCAACCAGAACTACCGTCACAGTTCACACAAATAAGGACTTCACTTAGCAGCAGTGCAGGCCCGTCTCCTCTGCCGGGTTACCTAGCCTCTAGCACCCTGACAGTGCACCACTCTGAGGACTGCTGCACAGTGAGAGTGATCACATTCTGGCTGTGGTTGATCATTGAAGAGCTGCCACCAGTGGCGTGGGAATGCCACTGCCATCATTAAGCTGGGGAGACAAACCACTGACTTCCATCTTCACTGGAATAAAATGTACTTTCCTTACCATTGTGTTGTGTGTGTGTGGGTGGGTGGGGTGTATACACATTTGTGTGTGCGAGTGTGTGTGTGTGTGTGCTCGAGTGAGTGTGTGCATGTCTTAAATAAAAAAAACAACAACTGCAAGACCTGGTTCAAGTGGATGCTGTCTGTTGCGATAAAACCTAAAGACATGAATCACGCACAGGTATGATGCCAGACTACTATCAGGTCTGTCCAACGCCCTTATGACCTGGTGAACAACCAAACAAATTATTATTGCCGCATTTTGTATAAATTAACAAACACTTAAACATATACACAGTACCCCAATTTCCTTAACCCATTCAACCTTTTTGATGCAGTAATAGTTAGAAAATACACTCACATGTTTTTTTCCCCTTCATATTGACTTTAATGTTAACAAAGCCAAAAATACTGCAGAAGTTAGTTCCCTTTGCTTGCAATTTATGCACAATACAACAAGGAATATGGAAGCGCTTTAATTAAACAAATTCGACGTGGATAGATATGGATGACTCCATGCTCAACTCCTGATTCTGTTCAATCACCTGGACATACACATGTACACACACTGCTGATGGATTGTTCTCCGCACTTGTTTACAAAATGAAGAGTGAGGGAAAAGTGAGTTTAAAACCGACACCTTGGTGGCAGATCTGACCATGGCTGACATCTAAATCCTGATCAGTGTTAAGTTACCTGTGGTCTTCTCAAAGAAAAATAAAGTATGCAATGTCCACAAAGTATGTTCATTCTATCCCTTTCCCTTTGTCCTAAAGAAAAATAAAGTATGCAATATCCACAAAGTATGTTCATTCTATCCCTTTCCCTTTGTCCTTTGCATTTACATTGACTTGTCAGAACTCAAGTATGTCATGTTTCATGTTGGTCTCTATTTCCAGAAGCAACTAACAACTTGGAAACACTTCAAATGACCTTAAGAATTGTAAAAGTAACCGATTATTTCATTTGTGCCATCCTCTGAAAACCATCATCTATGCTGAACACACCACACAAACAGAGGGATCTGTCGAAAAAATACCTTTATTCATTTCTGAGGCCACTACAAAACCTAGCAGCAAATAGACGTACAACAGATGAGAAAGACAACCTGTAGTCCGAGTGGCTGGTATGACAATACAACCAAACTTGTTTGTTTCTATTCAGCATCCAACCACACATGTTTTGATATTGTCACTATAAAATACTTTAGTCTATTTACAATAGTCATCAGCAATGTCTGTCTAAGAAACACAGAAATTCTATTGTTAAAAAACAAGACAAAAATGTGTACTGACAGAGAACACACACATTCACTACACAATAAATCGAATAATGCCTGTGTAGATTATCATTAAACAACAGATATAACAAATTGATTTCTTTAAAAAATATATAAACAAAAAGAAGAAGAAGAAAAAGAAAAGTAAGAGGTTAAAACATGGAAAAGAATGTCTCAACTGGAGATGTACGGCTGCCTGCAGCTGTTAAACTTTACCCTGCCCAGGCTCTGGCTGGAACCGATTCAAACCGCTCCACCCAGGAACACAGAGACCAAGGGCCAACACTACACAACAGGGAACGTACCAAGAAAATGCAAATAAAACTACCGAAGTTCATCATCATGACTCATAAAATGAACTCCATACTGACCAAATTCACAAAGGATTCATGGGTCACTGCCACAAGCAACCACAGTCCAACACTTCATGGAAGTGGAGATAAGGGAGGGTGGAGGGGAGGGGCGTGGGGAAGACAAGAAATAAAGTCTGTTGCCCACCACTATAGCCCTTCGATGTGCAAGACGACAGATGATATTCGTGACCTAAATTGAACACCATGCTTCTCGTCTTGTCTGAACAAATAATCCATGCTTCACATTTTGTCTGAATGTAACATATAAATGCACCAACGCTTATTCTTTTCCTTGCGTGATTGCAGATAAAGCACATTCACCTCTTCATCCTTTATATGCCATTTGTTTGTTTGCCTTCATTACCTAAAACGAATTCATTATCTTCTGCTGAAAATAGAAGCTGACTTGGCAAATCTAATGGTCAATTACAGTAAGTCAATTTGAAATTAATAATTTGAAATGTTGGGAAAACAAGTTTTATTCAAGTAAAAACATGTTATGGTTAAACAGAAATGTTTTATATCCCAGTTCCAAAACAAATCAGATTTTAAGCTAAATAGAAACAGCCTCCTACAAGCTTTGAGACTGCATTTTATTCATAATCGAGAAATCTTTGGAAGCATTTTGATTTCTTCTTATTACTAGCTCAACTGGTAAACCAATTTTATGTTCTAAAGTTTGATTAAAATAGATCCCTTGGCATAAATATAGTAAGTACACTATCATTTGTACCAATTCCAATTTCAAACAGAAGTCACCGACTTAATTTCAACCTTTTACAGCAGACACAATGAAATGAAAAATAATTTACTGAACAGAACGTATCATGACTGACATCAGTTTCCTGTCAACAAACATACCATTTTCAAAATTCATCCCAACAGCCAATAAACTTACCAGTGAGAAAATATATCACTAAGTTGGAACAACATGTCTTTCTGGAAAGCTCTGAGAAGTCACAGCACACACACACAAAAGCAATGGATGGACACAAAAGGAAAAAAATGTGTTTATTATCAGCACAAACAGAAATGTTAGTCACATATATCTTGTGTCAAATGGAAGCAAACAAAGGCCCACAGGACAGTGCAAACAATGATGACAACCACAAAAAGTCATATTTTAAAGATTAATTGATTCAAGACAATAATACTGCTGAGGGACAAGTTGTCACGAAGTGCTGCTCTTCTGAGTCTTGAGGATTTGCATCCATGTAAAATCTGTGTGAGGATTTCTCTGTTCACATTCTCAAATTCACACAAAGAAGCTAGAGAACCAAGTCTCGTGTAAAATGTGTCAATTGATTCACCATCATTTTGCACTGCCTGACGAAAACGAGTTTCATAAGCGATATTTTTCTTTGGTGTCAAATATTAATAATAATAATAATAATAATAATAATGGATACTTATATTGCACACTATCCAGAAATCTGCTCTAGGTGCTTTACAAAAACGCTTTTGATAACATAAAACATTATATCTATGTTACATACACACACCAAAATGTGACCACACACACACACACGCGCGCGCGCGCGCGCGCGCGCGCACGCACGCACACACACACACACACACTGCATACATACATTTTAACATACATGTGTATCTAACAGCTACCCTAACACATACGCACACATAGGCAGGCACAAACTTACATAGACACACGCACACACAATACACATTCACATACATGCATGTAGTTGTGGACCTGCCACAATTGAACTTATTGCTGAGGGAAAAGGTGAGTTTTGAGACGAGATTTAAAAGATGCGAGGGAATCAGAATGACGGAGGTTATCAGGGAGCTTGTGAACATCATAACCGTCAGCTCCACCTTTCTGTTCGTCAGTGAAGCTGTCGAAAATATCGTACGCTTCGTCGCCGATGTAGTGCAATAAAAGAGCTTTCTTGCGCTTGTTTTCGGTGATATCGAGACCACAAAGCATATTTTCAAATTTAGAGATCCACTTTGTCCATCTTGTACCAACAGATTGTTCATCTTCGAAGTAATTTTAGATAGAAAATTTCCTTTTAATTACACATACTTAACCGTGACTCAACTAGTGCAGAATAGCGCGACAAGGTGGAGGGCTTGCCTGTTCTACTGTCTGTGTGCTGTGATGGCCTCTTGTGCAACTACCACAGAAGCGATGCCTCTTGAGCCATCATCCCGCAGGCGTGCGAACGTCTCTCAGGTAGAAGTCGATGAAGCTGGCAGGGTTTTTCCAGTAGGCAGCATCCATGATGTCTTGCCACTGCAGAGGCAACGCCTCTTGAGCCATCATCCCTAAAGCGATAGATGTCCCTCAAGTAGAATTGGATGAAAGTAGAGTGTACTGTGTCACCTAAGGATATTGGTGCGGACAAAGAAGACGGAGGTCCGCAGCTGTATTGTGGGAGAGGTCTGTGGACCACAGCTGTGCTGATAAATGTAGAGCAAAGAAAATCGGGTCGGTGTGTTGAATCCACACTTTACTGAGAGCCCTTCGAATCAAAGGAAGGGAAGGAAAGACGTACCCTTATAGGGTTGTCTCATTTGAGCGCAGTTGAGCGTCAATGCAAGGAGGTGCACATGTGGTTTGATCTGATGATTCCACATCGGTTGTGGGCCGATAGTGGAAGTGATATATGTGTTTGAAGGAAACTGTGGCACAAGACAGAGGTAGGCCACCATGTTGGGCTTGCCTTAGGCGTGACAGCCAGATCTGTAGAGCTCCTCCATGCGAGCTGACAGGCGATGGGCGCTCCCCCTGCCACTTTTTTGTCGTTGCCAAAAAATGACAGCACTGGTATGTTGCCCATGCACAGAATGGCAGACATTTGGCAACAAAAGACTTGAGGTCCTTGGTGTCTCTGAGACAGGGCTGTGTAATTGCCCAGGTAGGCACCATCACAAAGGGGCATACGGATGGCTTGGTGGCTTCTCTACCTGAGTGTGGCATGTTGGAGCAACCTGCAGAAAGTTGTCGGCAGTCAATGGCTGGGCTGGATCAGGCTGTGGAAGTGCACTGCATGTGCCCGCAGGTCACTAAGTCTCATTCTGTGGTGGAATTCCTAATGGAAGAGGGTTTCCATGGGGAAATTTTTTGCTGAAGGTTCTTTAGTGAGAAAGGGGACCGGATCCATGACAGGCCTCTGGCTGTGTGTGGTGCGCACTAAGTCTGGGATGGAGCGGGGCGGGGGCAGGGAGGTAAGTGGCTCAAGATGTGTTGTACTGGCCATTTACATCAAATCACTGATCTGACATACGTTTTCAGTATGGCCAACAGCAAAGTGAGAGCTGTATTATCAATGGTTTCTTAATTGCAAAGGGAAATCATTTGCAGCTTAGTCTTTCATGAAGGACTATGTCTCTCAGACTAGAAGTCAAATTGCACTGGGACTGAGTGCTGTAGCCCTGGGCCTAACTAGCCTTTGGGATCCGTCCCAATGATGAGTCCTAAGGCCCTCTTGATCGAGGGACTGGGGATGCAACTTGGGCAAAACACTCTCTACTATAAATTGTATAATCGAATTCCAGCCCGAATAGTCGGGACAGCAGTTGCCTCCTCTGCTGTTCTGATGTTGACTGTCGTACACGACTGATTATCATATATTGTTCCTAGGAGGACACCAATCAGCATGGGTAAATCAGGAAACAGCTGCTGTGTGCTTGAGGGATGAAGGTGTCCACCATGCAGGTTATGTTGAAATGTAAGGAAGCCGGAAGGAGTTGACAGTGACTTGTGATGCAACCGTGTGCCTGAAAGACATGGTGCTTGCTTCCAAAGTGACAACAAAGTCATCCTCTGACAGGCCCTTGACTGAAGGCTGGGGCTCCATGATGGGATAGCCTGCCTAGGCTAGAAACCCCTGGAAGTGTCTCATTGGAAAGAGAGTGCTTGAGAAGGAATGCCCATCTGTAACCACAGCAGTGGTTGTGTGTTGAGGCTGAAAGGATCGGGCAGGGAAGACCAAGTGCAGAAAGTGCTTTTAAACGCCAAATGTTTGAGACGTCGATGCTGGATCTCTGTTCAAGCAAGGTGATGGGGCGAACTGATGTGCTTGAATGCGGCATCTGCCGTGCTGGTATGAGTGGGCAGAAAGGTACGCCCCTGTGGGTAATGGACGGTTCGTTGTGCTTTGTGAGACGCATCCGTCCTCGTCAATATGCCTTTCTCCCAAGTGTAGAGGAAAACAATTATTACCCAGGCCTTCTGCTACAAGAGAGGAGTGGAAGAGATGGGCTTAGGGTGATTGTCTCCTGCCCAGTGGGCAGTTTTCGGGTCCGCTAAAACTTGGAAGGCAAAGATAGACACCCCTTCATGGGAGGGCTAGCTAGGATGTAGGGCCCGTGTGGAGCTGTTATCACAACCACAGTGGTGCAAACCAAGGGTTGTTGTAGACAGGGGGGGGGGGGGGGGGAAGAAGGGGTGCCTTACAAACTTGGAAGGAATGAAGGCCATGTATGTCCGGAGTGGCACCTTTAAGCTGGATTGCCTCATCCCTCCTTGTACCAAGTTAGGGCTTCTCCAGCCCTATGGGTGATTGTTGTAGGCAAATGAGTTGGGTTGCCTTGTCCCTCCTTGCACCAAGAGAGGGCATTCTTTGCCCTGTGGGTGGGAAGGGAGTACATTCAGGCGTGAATGAGGCAGTTTTGTATGTGAGTGCCGTCATCCTCAGAAAGCAAGGTATGGATGAATTTATGAAAATGAATACGTATATGTGCAAAGGGATTATGAACTTCCACCAACTGAAGTGACTCAGTGATGTCAGGAATATGCCAATGACAAGAGATCGAGTCACAAGAAATAAGCGGCTGTATAAGCATACGTGTAGCATGCACAGATAATTATACCCAAGTAAATGGGTAAGTGTGCATAATCAGTAATGGAAAGGAATCTGTGTATGGACCTATATATGAAATGTACATACACATATGAATAAAGTGCCAGAACGTAGACGCAGAGAGTTCTGGGCATTGTGAACAAAGGACGCAAATGCAAGTGTGCCTATATTGCTATGTAGGGAATCTCAATGAATAGATGTCGATGAATAGAGATAGAAATATAATTGTACATGTTAATATGAAAGTCGTATGAACATATCCCGTAAGCGCACACACATGTGTATACCGAGGGAAGAACCCAAAAGTTCAGTCGCCAATGACCTGAGAAACAGCAAGAAAGGTGCAGTTGCTGTGCAAAGTTGTGTAAAGTCCATGAATGGGCATCAGGACCCAATGAGAAACCGAAGAAACATCGTTGGTGGACAGCACGGGGGGCAGGAGTGACGTGCTGTGTCGGTTACAAATGCGGAGTTGCCTCCCTTGGCGCCGATAATCGGCGAAAAGGATGGTGTCTTTAGAGCACATATCCCCTGATGTGACGTTTCCTCGCTGTAGAGGGAGGAGTGTCATGCTGTGTGTGAGAGTCCGTGGTTCGATGCCACCGTAACCGATACAGGTGAATACGGCCGCATGGGGAATAATTATAATGTCCCTAAGTGCCGTGGGCATCCCTACCCGAATCAGTCGCCATTGGACGCGAGACGGTCGGGACATGTGGCATGACGGCGCCGTAAGCCAGTGTTATGGGCGTCGTGGGCGAGTGGGTGGCAAGTCCGTTGGCTTGCCGTGGGATGTGCATCCCGCTGTAGGTGAACGGCGGTCCAATCTCGCGAATAGTTCCTGCGAGAGGACCGACGTTCAACTGTTGTGTGTTGACGGATAAAGGGATAGACAAGATCGGAAAGAGCACTGCCGAGTGGCAGGATAGTGTTATCAAGAGGCACTCCGACGAGGAATTGCCGATATTAGTCTGGGTAACAGTGGAGTTATGCAGTGGCGCAGAAAAAACCAGCACTGCCGAAGTTCAATGGGCCGTGCACGCATCTGCTCTGTGGGCAAGGGGCAGAGCAGACGCTAGGTGTGGCACCAGTGCATAATTGCTGCAGCAAGTTAACAATGGGTTGCTGGTTGTTTGGTTGAGCAGCTTGCTGAGACTGTTGGCGAGGGGCCGTGCTAGTAAAGGGAAGTAACTGCGGCGGTCAGTGGCAAGGGTGCCGAAGCAGGAGTTGTCTCCCTTGGATCGGACTCCGGGGACAAGGGGAGGGTGCACGCGCATGGGCGAGTGTGTCCCCTAGTGGTCCACCTTCCTCCCTACACCTGGGGAGGGCATCCCAATGCCCCTCGGTCGCCATAGGATCCGAGACGGAAGAGGCATGCTGGGTGGGGGGCGCGTGAGCCGATGTCACGGCTGCCACCACGGACGCATCGCACATATGGCCCAATCTTGCGTGCGGATCCAAAGCCAGTGCATGGTGTTGTTTTCCCAAAGGGATTATGGCACATTCCATTGTTGGCATGGGGAAAGTGATAGAGGAGATCGACTCGGGTGTCCTGCCGACTGGCACGGCCGAGAATCGCGGATCGCGTTGAGTTTGTTCGCGAATTGAAATGAATAGCATCAATGGCACCACTGACCTGAGTATGGGGTAACGTACCCCTAGAAGTCACCGGAGAAGGTGCAGGAGGTGGTGAGTCGACCAGAGGGAGTGAAGGAAGTGGAGGAGGCGGTATAAATAAATATTATGTGATTTTCAAATAATTTGTAAAGATATGATTTCTAATATACCAGGTCCTATGTCCTTAAATTCATTACAGTTGGGTCATCAAGGGGGAAATGAAAATAAAACCTCTACAGACTTGAGCTGTAGTCAGATTTTTGTTCAAGTGCACATGCCTGAAAGAAAAGAAAGGAAGATAAAAACAAAGTAACTCTCAGTTCACTGGTACATGCAGACAACCATCTGAAAATGCAAAGATCTTGAACAGGGTTAGGTGCATTTGTTTGTCACGACATTGACTGTGGATATGTCTGTAATCTGTTTTTGCACTTACAGACATAACTTTCGCTTACTGAACCACAATTACCTTGTGGAGGTGGTTGTGCTCTCAACGGCACACCCTCAGCTGCACTGAGATTGTTTGTGTCTGCATCCTCCACTTGCTTCTTCCTTTTTATTGCATTCTGGTTTGTTTCTTCGGCTTCTGCCTTCAGCAGCAATGCTTTATCACATGCTGTGTCAAAGGCTCACCTCGGCGTCTCATCAATTCCTGAACTAAAAGAAATAGAAGTAATTATAGCAAGTATGTTTTATCAAACCTTGCTGAAAATTAGGAATGTCTGGCTTTTAGTGAAGTGTGCTTTCCATATATACGTGTGCATGTGCAGCTGTAACTTGTGTATAATTACAGGAATGATAAATGCACGTAACTAAACATGGTGTGAGATGTGATGTTAACGTCAGTGTTTTTTGTTGTTGTTTTTTGTTTTTGTTTTTTTGTTTGTTTTGTTTTGTTTTGTTTTGGTTTTTTTGCATGCATGCACCATTTTACGAATCATAGCCTTTTTAGCAGTTTTCTTTTTGATATGTATATATATTTACATCAATTTATCCATTTCATTATAACTGTGTGTCTTACGCCCTTTCTTGCTATGAGGAGCAAAGCTCAGTCTCTCAGCGACTTGCTGGTTCTTCTTGTCAGGGTCTCATGCTGCATTTGTTTCCTTCCCAAGAATGGCCTCTTTGGAAAGGGTTGTAGAGGGCAACCTCATCCATGAGTTCATGGTCTTCTTGGGTGGTGTATTTTACAGCTGCCATGTCTGAAAAAACATGATACATTCATGATGTTATCTTTCTAGTATATATCAGTATTATACTTGACAACATACTGTCCATGCAAAAGTTTATCAGCCAGACCTATCAGTCCTGCTACTGTCAATTACAGCACATCAGTTCCATTCAGAAATATCTGTCCACCGATTTTGCATATAGACTTCTTGTTTCACTCATTCTCTCTCGCCTCGACTTCTGCAACTCTCTATTGTCTGGTTTGCCTGCTTCATCCCTCCAGTCACTCTAGCGCATACAAAACTCTGCTACCTGACTTGTCCTCAGAATGAAAAGGTCTGAGCACATCACTCCTCTTTTACAACATCTTTACTGGCTCCCTGTCTCACACAGAATAAAGTACAAGATCTGCACTCTTTGTTATAAATGTATTCACAAATCTGCCCCTTCCTATCTCTGTGGCTGCCTTCACATCTACACCCCATCTCACTCTCTATGATCGGCTTTGGATCCACTCTGTCTATGCATACCCAGATTCAAACACTCCACTGTTGGCCACCAATCTTTCTCTGTCTCTGGACCTTGCATTTGGAATGAGCTCCTCCCCCCTCAACCCCTCCCCCCCTTCACTTCGTCAGGTCTCAGCACTCAGCTCTTTCAAGTCTGGCCTTAAAATCTACCTTTTCCCAAGACAGCCTCCCTTCCCTGCCCCTTCATTGTTTTCCAGTTGTTTTTTTCAGTCTAGAGTTATGCATGTGTGTGACTGACTGGTGTGAAAGCGATTTGATTTGTCCCTGCACAAGATTCAGCGCTTTATAAATACTAATTATTATATAACGATTTTTGGAAAGATGTAGTTAGCTCGTATCTTGACAGCAGGCCGTTAAAATTACTTTCAGACATCAAAAGTAACAACTTTCACTCCCAATTGCTGTTTAACAACGCCTTGATAAAGTATAAAATTAAATTATTATTCTTCAAATCTTGGAATGAGAAAGGACTTGAATAAGTAAAAGACATAATCAATTTCAGGGAAAATAGAGTGTTGTCTTTAAGAGAGGTACAGGATATAGTGCGTAAAAACAAAGCAGACATTGTTTTTGAATATAACGCATTGATAAATTTGATACCAAAGGCATGGCTTTAATGGATAGAAAGAGGGGAAAAGGAGGATGAAACACAGAAATGTAATGTAAGCCTGTACAACACAAATCTAAAACAGATTTTTTTTAAATGCACTCATAAACAAAGAGAAAACTGTTCCCAACGCATACTACTTCTGGCTCCGAAAATTTGGTATCCACTTACTCGGGTCAACCTGGTCTATAGCGAGAGATATAACAACAGAAACTAGATTAAGAGTTCTGCACTCGAAAATTTTACACATCTACCCCACCAATATCCTTCTAAACAAAATGAAAGTAGCAGAAAACAATAAATGTCCCTATTGTAAAGATTTGGTAGATTACATTGAACACTTTTTTTTTTTGATTGCCCAGTAACACACAACTTCTGGAAGTATATTGAACAAAAACTACTAACAGAAACAAGTGTCCACTTGAAACTGTCAGCATCAGATATCCTGTTTGGGATTGAAAATTCACCACATCTGAAAGGAAATTATGCGTATATCAATAATATTAGTGGGTAAAATGTGTGTAAGTATCTATTAAAAGACCAAATCAATCTTTCCCTTACAGGTTATTTTTGAATGAGAATTTGAAACAAGACGAATTCACGTGGAAAAAAAACAACAAACTTCCATCTACAAATAACGTCAAATGATTGAATGAGAAGTGAGAAAGAGACAAATATGCACACAGAAAGCACACCAGAGCATGAACACCCCCCCCCCCCCACCCCTCCCCCACCCCCCAGACAAACCAAACAATCTTCCAATACTTAAGTTTTGCAACGCGATTGTCCATATATGAAGAAACAGACAGACATAGAATTGTGTATGAATGAAGGTAAAAACAACAACAAAGAAAAACATTGATTTCAAGCTTTGTACACTTAATTGTATGACTTGTACATTTTCCTTCCATATTATTGTAACAAGCCCAAAATCAGTGAATGAAAAGTCGTATTTATTCCATAAACGCTATTGATTACTTTGGCATTGTGTGATTTATATACAAAATAAAACAGTAGTCGACCCAAGAAAGTCCGGGTAACCAACAAAAAAAAAAAACAACCCAAAAAAACCCAACTAATTATTATCATTATTAATATTATTATACACTATGTGTGATATGTAAATATGGGTATGACTGAAACATGTTTTTGCTTTTAACTTACTGCGAATAAAAAACAAATAAAAATAAATGCATGTCTGTGTATGGTCTGTAATCAAAGCTTTAATTAATCTTATTGGTCATTTTGATTTTCACTGCTTATCTAGATGAATACTTTTTTCTGCTGCTGCTGCTCCTCCTCATAGTTATTTTTTGTTTTTCTTCTTTTTTGTTGTTGATGAACCTTTTCCACAGAATCTTCTTTTTCTGCACCCCACCCTCTCCAACATAAGATTCCTGCGTCCCTGCTACTTTTTTCACTTGGGTGTAACTGGTTAATCTCCACCGCCAAACCATCAACAAGTGTACTGATAGGGAGAGACAATGACACATCAGTCTGAACCACACAATCTGTTTAATGACTGTACACACTTCTGCAGTCGCTTGTACGCATTGCACTACCAGGCCTACTTGTTGCCTGCTCTCAGTTCTTGTGAAGGTGCGATGAAATAAAATAACCTTAAAGGAGCTACAGCTTACAAATAAACTGCAGAGTGGCGGAATGATGACATAAAAACGATTCAGTTCTGACATAAAATTGCATTTTCTAACCTTATGTATGCACAATTTCCGATTTATGAAGGTACAAAACTGGAAGAATAATGTGGGAACCTGCCCACGGGCGACTATCGTTGCCAGTTGGAACAAAGGCGGTGTAACTCCTACACTTCATCTCGCAAGGGGGGTAATAAAGTATGCCGAAAAGTTGTCCGAGAAAAGGCAGTGAAAAGAGTGCAAACCACAGAGCTGAATAGCTCGATGGTGCAAATCCAAAAAAGCTTCTTGCGGTAGCGGGCTTCCCATGATGTCATATGACCTACTTCTCGCTCTGCTAGCGACGAAAAGCCCCCCATGAAGGCGGGCCTTCACATCCTCCCGGTGGTGGCAACACAATAAAAATTTGCTAATCTAAACCCTTGGCAGCACACACGGTGCCATAATTTATTGTTCATTTTCTTATCTTTTTTTCGGTGTAAAATAATCGAAATATTACAACTGAGGAGAAAAACAAGACATGTCATTTCATTTTATTTTATAGCCTACATGAGACTAAGACAGATATTTTCAATGTAATAAACTGTGGTTGGCAAAGCTACAGAACCATCCACCGACAGCACGAACCAGTCCCTACACAAGGACACGCCCCCCACCCCTCCACCTTGCCCCTGCTGGACCAATCATTTTCGAAGCAGCTGTGTACGTTAGTAAACAACAAAGGTGAAGGTCTCTGGTCCTTCGTGTCATCACACACACAGCAGACAGCTGAACTTCATTTAAATCGCAGGCACAGACGGAGAGTAACAGAGCTCTGTGGAGGTCGCGTGGAGGAAAGACCGGTGGAGACTGATTCAGCTGCTGTTTTGTGCGCCAACTTGCAACCACTGACACATCGAAATCGACAGGTGAGTGAAATGAGGAACGTCCTCCGATGTTTGCATCGTCAGTGACTGATTGGATTCACATGTATGTAGAAGCTAAACATGAGTAACTCACACGCACAAACTGATTATACTTGACTTAAAATAATTCCCAATGTGAGTTGAAGCAGCCAGGTATAGATGGACTCGAGTGATGCGCACGAGTCAGAATCTCTGATTTAACATGGATACACGAGTGTAGCCAACATATAAGATAAACATGAAGGCAGTGCGATGAGTGGCTTGAAATTAAAAGATGCCAAGCTGCATCGACCCATGCAACAAATGAACAATGCAAGGGTCAGGCTCAATGTCGTACTCACACAGCTGTGGAGGACATAATAGTGGATGAGAGATGAGTACGTATGACAGAACGCATATAATCATGCTCATCTTTATATATATATATATATATATTAATTAATCACTTACTGATCACTTACACTTATAGATCCATTTCCTTTTGCTTTGTTCACAAAACACAATCTTCTGTCAATTTGAAAATGATTTTGCAAACACATACACAAGATACTTAGCTTGCATAAGGATGCTTAAGGAAGACAAAAAGGGAAAGAGTGTGACAAAGGTATACACTAATACAGTCAAAAGACAGGTTCTCACTTGTGTGAAATAAATGTGAGTTGACTGATTTTTGTTGTTATTGTTGTTTGGTTTGTTTCTTTGTTATTCAGCTAAAGCATGTTTATGATTTTCTTTTATTTTGATTGTGATTTATTTATGCAATGTAATTTTCTTAAACATTAAGATGTCCATAGATAATGTAAACAGTAAGTAAATGTTTTTGTTGTATTTGTTTGCTGAAATCATTCCAGTGACACTTTCATATTTCCTTTACTAATTTATCTGCTACTTTTAGTAACCTTTCAAGCATTTTAAAACAGTTGATAACCCTGTTACCTCTGTGACAATGGTGATGATGACAACATAGAATGTCAACTGCTGCTGTTGCTGTCATTATTTTTATTATCATTTATACTGTATTGATATGTATTTTTTCTTTTTTTCAGCAAACATGAGCTGCTTTCGCTTTTCCCGCAGTTACGTAGGCCCGGTGAAAGCCTGTATTCTGGACTGGAGTGGAACAACTGTGGACAAGTATGTCCTGGCACCAGCGGTAGTTTTTGTGGACCTCTTCAAAAAGTTCAAGGTGAGTATAAACAATAAATCTAATAGCATAAAATGTCAGTAGGTCATTTTTGCTGTACATGTGATTATTTCAGTTAACCAGTTCATTAGGCACCACATTTTCCATACGTACATATTGATCATGTTTTAACCCCTACTTTACTGAGGGGATCTCAGCATGTTGAGACATTATTTAAGATGGATACATGGAAATACTCACAGATTGACATCCAGAAAGGCACAAACACAGACAGCCAATAATTTGTGTGCAGAGGCATGCAGAGACAGTATCGCAAACATGTAAACAACCTTATCAGGACTGATAAAGATAAGAATGTACACACATTATATTTAGTATTGGTATGTTGTTGTTTGTGTATGTGCATGTGCATTTTTTGTGGTCATGATGTCATGTTTTAACCCCAAACTGCCACATCTTCTGACTCAATAGAGTATTTTTGTATAAGTATCAATTTTAAAACTTCAGGTGCCTATCACAATGGAGGAATCCCGGAAACCAATGGGTCTTCGTAAAGACCTTCACATTGCAGAGATCACCCGCATGCCTGCAGTACGTAAGCGATGGCAAGATGTTTACGGTAAGATGCCAACAGATGAGGACGTCAAAACCATGTTCAAGGACTTTGTGCCAATGCAGATTGCTGTGCTAGGGAAGTACGGGTCGATCTTGCCAGGCACTGCTGAAGCTGTCAATCAGCTCCGCAATGAGTTAGGATGTAAAATTGGAATGACCACAGGTTTCACTCGTCCCATGGTGGATGTGCTCCTGTCTGAAGCCAAGAAACAAGGGTATGAGCCCGACGTGAACGTGGCTGGGGACGAGGTGGAGAATGGTGCTCGTCCCAAACCCTTCATGCTGTACAAAAACCTGGACCTCCTTGATGTTCACCCCATTCAGTCTGTGGTCAAAGTGGATGACACAGTCAGTGGGATTGGGGAGGCCATGAATGCTGGGTGCTGGGGGGTGGGGGTGGCTCGCTACAGTAACTACATGGATGTTGATAGCTTGGAGCATGAAGAAGAGCTGTCAGAAAGTGATATGGAGGAGCGTTTGAAATGCTCTCGGGATATTTTGGAAAAGGCAGGTGCTCATTATGTTATTGACTCGATAGTGGAGCTGCCTGAGGTGGTGGCTGATATCAATGCTCGCCTTGCCAGAGGAGAGAAGCCATGAAGTTGTAGTTCATGTATTCTTACTTTTTGAGACGTGTGTGTTTGTGTCTTGGCATGTTTGGGGTTTTCATGCATTCATTTGGTGGTAGAGATTTTTGCCTTGATATTCTGGTTTTGTATTAAAGTAATTTTTGTTTCTGTGTTACTGGCCTTTCACCTGTCGAACAAAAGATGTTACACTGATGTCTTCAGTTTCTGATGTTTTTGATTTGGGATCTTGCCTTCACTGGTGGTTTCTCATATTTTGGGTTGATATAATCATTGATATGAAGTCACATGCATCTTACTGCATAAATGAATGATTAGTTTCTCTTCAGAATATGTGACGTGATCAATTACAGTATTAAAAAGGGACACTACTGCCTTGGTTAATTGCATTGTGTTTGCTTTTGTATGCTTAATGTTTTTGCTTTTTTCTTTCTTGGTCAGTTGGTGTGTTTCTTCATTACAGATGCAGAGAGTTGAATGTGAAATGGCTTTTTTTTCATGGTTGCAACATTTTAATGAATGTTTTTATTTCCATTTTGAATTTTGTGCTCTTTGTGTGCGAGTGCTGATTAAGTGAATAGTTTTTAGCTCTGTGTGTGTGTGTTCAACCAAGTACTGATAAATTTAAACATATCGCTGTTAGAACTGACATTCCTCCTCTGTTCGTACCATATAAAATTAAACCACAAATTAAACTAAAGTGGAACATTTTTTTGAAGAAGTGAACGTTGTAATTGTTAACAACCAAAGCATTCAGCTTTTGATAAAAACAAAACAAAACAATACAAGTGCAATACATGAAATGATACTGGTTTCTGGAGACATATTTTGTTTGAACTGAGGTGAACTTCCTGAATGTAAGCAACAGGTGCTTAAATGTGTGTGTGTGTTTAGTAGATGTGGAAATGTCATAGTTTGAATATAGCCATAGAGCGTAACACTATTGAAGAGATAACTAGATATATTTGATCATTTGGGATACATAGAATAGGGCAGGATGGTCCTGATTTCAGTATTTTATATAAATAGATCAGTAGAAATCATGGAGGAAGGATAGACTGACAGAAGTAAATTTGGAATGAGGAACTTCGGTTATTAGTTAGTCAGATGCTACCCTCTCCAGGCTTGTGTTCTTACCAGCATAAAAATGACATTAATTTTCATGTATTAATGCGTCTGAAAGCCCAGGAAACAAAGCATAGTTTTGTCATAAAATTTAGAGACTAATGCATAAGTGTTGAACACAAATGTGGACTAAGAGAGAGAGAGAATTGGGTTGAAGTGAGGGGAAGCACTGATAAAATGAAGCAGTTGTTAAAAAGAGCAAGGGTTTTTGTGGATGAAACACTTGTGTCACAAGTTTAAATGCTGTTGTTTTGATCAGTGTTGTATTATACAAGAAGCCAGCAGCATCAGATATAGTGCCATGAGATAAAAAAAACAAAACAAAAAAAAACCAAAAAAACCAAAAAAACCATCAGACTGAATTTATTAGAACCTATAGTCCAACTACATTAGCACAGAATGTAATGTTTGTGGCAGCAGGGTGGCAGTGTGATTGTGGTGGGCAGGTGTATATTTCATCCACAAATTATTGTACCATACTTAACTCTCTCCATACGAACGGCGAAAGAGACGACGTTAACAGCGTTTCACGCCAATTACCATCATCAAAATATTGCAAGCGGAAGGCTCTTATACTGAAGAGGTGAATGTTGACAAAGAATACCACAATTCTGACGACGGAAGCTAAAGGTTGAGTCATTCAGACACCCACTGGACATCTGAAGGGTCTGTGTAGAGGAGAAGAGAGGACTGGCCGTACTGAGTGAGTTAAACAGAACCAGTGCATTCCATCAACATGTGTCTTTTTTTGTTACGGGTTTGTTTGCTAGTTTGCATGTTGCTTAACTGTGTGCAGGGCTTTTTTTTTTTTTCCTTTTGGATGTCAGTCCCCCTTTTCCAGTGGATGTTTCAGAGCCCTTTATAGTTACACTTATTTATTATATGACTGTTGACACTAGTTTGAAAATGTTGGAACATGGCTGCCATCATGCAAGGCAAACAGGGTGACATACTTATGGATAGGGTCAGTGAATGACATTGGATTCCAGAAATTACAAAAAATATATCCTTTGTTGGAAAAAAAAAAATGTGCATTTAGGAACAAGTGTTGTTTTTTTAAACTTGTCTGTTTTCCTCTGCAGCAGTGAAGATAACGTTGCTTCAGGCTGCATTTTCAGTCAGTCACCATGGTTGACTGTAAGCACAAAAATCATGCAGATCTCTGACAGGCTGTCATATATTTCATGCATGTGATCAGTAGTCAGTGCAGACAACAGGTGTGTGTCTGTGTGCTGTCATGGCTAATTAGCATGGTGTGGCACACTGATCAATGGAAACAGAAAACACAGAGTAGCATTCAGAGCTTGAAAAATAAAAATCAATTACATGTAAACAAACAGCTGCAAAGTAACAAGCAGCTTTGACTGTTGGTGCTAGTGGTTGAAGATAGCTTCCCTAAAGGAAGGAAAGTCAGATGTCTGCAATTTGTGATACATAGCATACATGATACATACAGTTAGTCACCGGAGACAGAAAAGATGATGAAGACTGAGAGCAATAAGGATTGTCAGTGTCATCCCATATGACATATTCCAGTAGTGCATAGTTTCTTAACTCTGTTGCCAGGCTGCTAGTCCATATATGTCTGCATGTATTGACCGTGCAAACTCTTTTTGTTTGTTTGTGATGACTGGCAGCTTTCAGATGTTGTTTTTGTTGTTGTTGTTGTTGTTTGGTTTTTTTTGTTTTTTAATGCTAAGCATAAATCATTTGACAGTAAAGCACCAGTCATTTTTGGTAAAACAGAAAGCTGTGATGATGTTCATAAAGATCAAATCTTGCAAGTACAATCAAGGTGTGAAGAATCACATGAAAGGATGTGGGGAAAACTGAAACCGTAGCATCACATTGCAATAGCTCATTCAAAGGGTATCCATAGACCTATCGACTGATTTAAAAAAAAAACAAAAAAAAAAAAAACAAAGAACAAAAACCAGCAACTAATGAACAGTCTTTTAAAAAAAATTATATGAAGTATTTCTGTGGGTTATTCCCCCAAAGCATGGCCAGTGGTAACAGATCCTTTTTGTGGAGTTGTTTTGCAATGTTACACTATGGACAATAAACATAAACAAGAGAGGCAAGGCCTTCAAAACTCTTTTGTGATACACTGTCCAGTAAAAAAAGAAAAGAAAAAAGAAGTTAGAATGTGTTCTATATTTAATAATATAACGCTTTGGGGAAAAAATTATGTTAGCAGGTTTGAACCAAGCACATTCGGTGTGGGAATACAGAGACTTACATACAGCACTAAATGGGCATACCAATGTCATTTTAAAAAAAAAATCTAAACTTATGTTTTTTTTCATGTGTCATAAATTATATATGGTATTTGAGGTGAGGTGATAACGCCATTTAAATCATATTATTTTGGTATATCTCGATTATTTAAGAAATTCTTTAAAGTCCGCAGTAAAGGAGACGTTGTCATCGCCTCAGGCACACAGCAACATGTA
The DNA here is from genome assembly GCF_041734735.1 of Babylonia areolata. NCBI lineage: Eukaryota > Metazoa > Mollusca > Gastropoda > Neogastropoda > Buccinidae > Babylonia > Babylonia areolata. Next base: position 82,221,850 of record NC_134876.1, read on the forward strand.
GCCCTTTTCTCTATATCTCTGTGTTTGACAGGCTGACAGAAACTAGAATGTGGTCCATTCAATTTCTCAGTCATGTTCATTCTAGTCAATTTAGTATCCACTATAAAATATTTATATGCAGTAAACACATGGATGGTGTTGTAAGTGTCACTGTATGTGTTCTGTCAATAATCTGTATTTTCTTTTTGAATTGCCAACAAGAAAAACATGGTCAGGCCATCTTCAAACCAAACTATAAATTGTGCTTTTTTGGGGATTTGGATCCTCAACAAAATAAGCTGTTGATGATTTAGAAATGCAGTTTAATCAGGAAGACTTACAATCCTATTGTTGTGAAGACTGTTAAGATTTTTTTCCCACTATGTTTAATCCAAATTTCATATTGGCAAACAAAGTATTTCCAGAGGAAATGTTTTGTTTACCATGGACACACACACACACACACACACACATACACAACCGAACACCTGGTTGTTACATAGACTTGCTTTATTTACACAAGTGAGTAAAAAACTCAGTGATAACTAATTTGCTCTTTTGTGAAAATTGTATGTTTGGAAAGTAGTTTGAGATGTAACTGATTTTAATATGTTTGATCTTTGAAAGGTGGTTAGCAGTGTAATTGATTTCTGTATCGTATGTTTGTTCTTTGGAAAGTGGTTTGCAATGTTCTGGTAACTGATTTTTAACATGAATGGGTGGCAGAGAAAAGCAAAATACAATACCATGGCCTGTTTCCCAGTTAAATCCCATGGACAAAGTGTCTTTTGATCAAAATGTGATGTGAAATTGGTTCAAACAAGAACTAATGACTGCATCTGTCTTGTTTTTCATTGGTGTTTTTTTGCGTGTTTTTGTTGTTGTTTTTTGCCTTATTGCATCCATTCTGATGTGGCGGGTGATTGTACTGTAAACAGATTTTTTTCAAAAAATTGCTATGATGCCCAGCTTGTGTTGTTTCCATTTAGTCAGAAAGACAATGCATGAAATATTACTCCGTATTACTCTGCAGTCTGTTCTGATGTTGCTAGCATGCTTTTATAGTGTGGATGTCTGTATGGCCCCACAGTTACGGATTAAACGGTTGTGGATTTTCAGCAGTTTTTCATTCACTCCCACATCAGTGAACTCTGCAATCTTTGAAATTCAATCCACTGAAGTAATATTGTGCCTCTTAAAACCTGCCAAAAGCATAAATGTACTTAATATGAATCTGGAGTTTACAAAAAAAAAATTGTAAAAGTAGATATCTATATTTCTTTCTATCTATCAACATATACTTTCTGATCTGGAAAGATGATATAAAAATCAGTTGCTTTGAGTTGTGGAGCGATGGCATGGAGGTAACGCGTCCACCTAGGAAGAGAGAGAATCTGAGCGCGCTGGTTCAAATCACAGCTCCACTAGACCTTGAGTGGTGGTCTGGACGCTAGTCATTGGGATTAGATGATAAACCAAAGTCCCATGTGCAGCATGCACTTAGCGCATGTACAAGAACCTATGGCAACAAAAGGGTTGCCCCTGGCAAAATTCAGGAGAAAATCCACTTCAATAGGAAAAACAAATATAACTGCACGCAGGGAAAAAATTTTTTAAATGGGTGGTGCTCTCAGTGTAGCGACACGCTTTCCCTGGGGAGAGCAGCCCAAATTTCACACAGAGAAATCTGTTGTGACAAAAAAGAGAAATACATATACAAATACTGCCACATTACAGTCATAACCTTCCTTGATAAAATCATGCTCATTGCTGGGATGTTATATGTGTTATGTATTTGAATAGTGTGTGTGTGTTTGTAATTCGGTGAGTCAGTTTTCTTTAATCTTGAAAGGGTTGATGTAAACTTGACAACATTTATGTCACAATTTACCATGTTTAAAAAGAAAGTAAAAAACACAACAACAAAAAACCCATCAGTGTGTGTATGTGCAATCAGTTTCTGATTTACTGGAAAGGGTTTGTAATAAAAACAATGTTTTTTGTTGTTTTTTATCTGGATAAGAGTAGATAGCCCATGTGCTGGTGTAATCTTGAATTTAACAAAACCTGACATTGAGGAGTGAATGGCAGTGCCATAGACCAATCAGTGTATTTTTAACCTTAAGACAATTGTGCGCAGTATTTCACTCATCAAGTCTGATGTGACAGCCAGTTTCTCAGTGTGAAATCTGGGTTGTCCCGGGGAAAGCTTGTTCCCACAGTGCAGATTCACATTTTTCTTTGTCAGCATCTGTATTTGTTTCCCTGTTCTGTATTTCCGTAGAATTTTGCCAGGAACATCTATTTTGCTCTTTTACTTATCCTAATTACACATTGAAACTTGGTTTATTACCATTTCTGAAAGACTAGCACCCAGCAGTCTAGGTCAAGTGTATGGGGTCAAGTGTATGGTGGAGAAACAAAATGCAGGTCTTTGCTTGACTTGAATTCAGGACCTCCTGCCTCATAAATGGTCACCATGTCCATAGGGCCACTGTTCAACTGATCTCAAATTGGTGATACTGTCGTGCCATGGTACCTTGATTTGATAACTATACCTTACTATATGTTTCACCTTGCATGGTGCTTTTGTGTCATGATGTACCCAATGAGCAGTACTGTACATGTACAGTTTGCTGTACACTGAACATGCAAAAAGCATGAAGTGGCTGAACACAAATGTGATTCCCAAAATGATAATTTTGATGTGTACGTGTGCCTGAGATGAGCTTTGCACAACGGCTTGCTTATTTTAGAAGCATTCACACACAGCACACAGTGGATGTGTGTGGACACTTCACTCAAAGAACATGCCAGGTGGCCAAGGCATATTCACACACTCATTCAAACACACACACACACACAAACACATGCACACAGTGCAGAGCAAGTAACTTCCTGACATGGGGCTGTGGTTTCATCTCCCGAAGCCCAGGATTAATTACTGGGTGATCAAGGGTGCATTTATGAATGACAATAGCTGTTCCTGTGAATAGCAGTGACATTCACCAATGTGAACATACAATCATGATCAAGTCAGTCTGTTGCCACCTTGATACTCTGAAATTGGTGGCCAGATTTTCTCATGATACAGGCAGATGTGGAACAAGATAAGGAAAAAATCAGTGTTAATATTTAGTGATCTTGGATTTTTTTTTTTTTTTTTTTAAGATGTAGGATGCTCAAAGTCTAAAACATATTAAGAAGAAAAACATAAATAAATTTGTATACATACATATAGGTAAATACTACATGTTATTCCATCTTCCCCATGCTTTAGGTGGGCTGTTTTTGAAATGTTTTGCCTTCATACATACTTGTCATCATGCTTAACATTACCAGCAAAGCCAGTTAGATTTTGACACCAGAATTAGTGGAAATCCAGCTCAAAATGAGTAATGATGACTTTTTGAAAATTATAATAGATCTGACTAATTGTAAGTGGTTAAAATGACTTGAACTGAGCTTCTGCATTTACATATTTGTTCTGCACGAATTCTTCACACCAGTGTTTGCTGTTTCTCTGTACACATGACACAAACAGCTGTTTGATGCGAACTCAATCAAATTAGAACATAAAGTACCAAACATGTGAAAATAAACTAATGTTCTGCAGTCTTTTCCAGTAATAGATGAGTATTGGAGCAGACTGCTGCAGAATTTTAGTTTATTTTGTTGGTTCTTTTGGTTTCCTTTTACTTGGCTGTGAGCGTTTGTACAGTCATCAGGATAACACTGTTGGTTTGGCATGTAGTTAGGGATGGGGTGGGGGGCTTCATATAGAAATCTGATTTGTTTTTGTTTTGTTTTTTGTATGGTTTTTTTTGTTTGTTTGTTTGTTTTTTTTATCAGTTCAAACTTCCCTGTCTCTGTTTTAAAAAACGTATGGTGTTTTTTCTTCCTTCATTTTTTTTTTTTTTTTTTTACTTGTATGGACTGGTGTCATGCATATGTGCATAGACACTAACATTAGAAATGAGTGTCTATGATCTGTGGGACTATAAACATGTATGTGTGTTTGCATGTTTGAACTTTCATTGTTCTATGAACAATGATTTATCATTTGACATACAGGATGCACTTTGCTTATTGATATATAAACAGCTAGTGCCCCTCAGGTTAATAATGATAGAACAGAGCTGAAAAAGATATACTTAAGATGAAGTTCCTTTTTTCTTTTTTTTCTGATGCTTTTTTTCTGGGGAAAGAAAGGGTATTCAATCATTGGTGCATTGATAACTACAGCATTCTTCATTGTGTTCAAAATGTTGTTTGGTTTATGATATTCTGGGATGTTCTGGATTTTTGTTGTAGTGGAATATGGTGTGTAGTTTTATGAATGATGTAATCTGCCTGACAGTCAGGAAAATAAACATTTGTACCCCAGTCAGAGATTTGGTGTGTGTATGTGTGTTCACAATCTGCATTGTATTATTGTTTTAACAAAAACGTCTTCATAAAACACACATGCAACTTCACATACTCACATGTACACACAGCATGACAGAAGGCAAAATCTAAAAAATTCAAGTTTATGAACAACCTCCCCCCCTCACCAACAACACAACACACACACACACACACACACACACACACACACACCACTCTCTGAGCTTCATACACACAGAGAATTTAATAAAACACAAAGTCACACATGCACTACAAGGCCATGTCTTTGCTTCAGCTGTCATCACGTGGAAACCACAGTTGCCGTGGCCTGTTCTTCAAACAGCCGGGTCATATTGAGTCGCACATACTGCCTGCGAACACACAAACATTTACGAATGAAAGGCGTAAATGTCAGTCACTGCGCGCTATTGCTCCATGAAACAATCATCGCCACCGAACAGCTAGTATTTACTGTGTGCATGCAATATAAACAAGTGCGAAACGCACGTGCATAGTCTGTTTTAATTGCGGCTTACAACTCCCGTCTTCTGTTTGCTCTGTCAGGTCTCCTCTATTTTATCATCAGATAAGGGGGCGTGGGGGGGGGGGGGGGGGGGTGAAAATGCGTGTTACAGCTATATTTCTATTTTCACATTTGTTCGGATGCAATGTCCTTCCCTATGTGTTTACAGCAAATTATTGAAATCGGTCGCCTGTTTTTTTGCACACGCATACTGGAAGTAACGCATTATACGTCCAAATTCCCCGTTGTCATATGAGACAAACAGTGGCGTTCATCTGATAATAATGATAATGAGGGGCTCTTCTAATGATAGCGCTGTTCCCGCACAGAGAGGCTCATGGCGCTTCACATATCCAATATAACATTAACAAGAAAAGAAACCACAATTCTCAAGAAAATTCAAATAACAATCACTCATGGCGTTCCACAAATTAGGATGCATGTTACATAAGAGAAGCAACAACTATCAAGAAAATGAATCAACCACGAAGAAATAGTCACCATCCTCGTACCATGGACAGCACACACACACACACATACACACAGCACGTACTTCCACCCATACATACTCACACAACACTGGAAAAGTTGTAAACCCCAAATATAACAGCAGATTAGTCTAATTCCTGACAAAAAAGACAAGTTTTCAACTGGGACTTTAAAGAGTCCTGAGATGGGGTATTTCGCGGATCAACACGCAGTGAGTTCCAGACATCGGTGACCGAAAGTTTTCATGTCTGTGTTCGGCACACGAACAAAGTAACCTTTAAGCTGGTGATCGAAGTGGCCGGGAAGACTGGTAAATTGCTAGTGAAGAACAAAGGTACTGAAGGAGTGTAGGCAACCATCAAAACAGCGTTACGCAAGCGTGGCAATTTTGAATTGAATGCGGAATTTAATTGGAAGCCAATGCTCCTCTTTCAGTTGAGCAAACGTGTCACATGCTCACGCGTAGATTTCCGCACTAACTTACACGTTCATGCGCACTGTTCTGAACTTTCTGCAAACGACTGTGATCAGCTGGAAGACCCACTGGTACAAATTGCAGTAATCCAGACGTGAGGTAACAACTTACTTACTTACTTGTACTTGTATATTGCGGTGTTGAAGGCCTAACCGGCCTGTTCACCGATCCAGAAAATATCTCCCACTTGTTATGCAGCATGCGTGGCATATTAATGGTGACAGGCTGGGTCGTACAGTGTAGGCAGGCTCTTCCAATGCGTGTCCAGTCTGTTTTTAAAGGCGTTTACTGATGGGGCAGTCACCACACTATCAGGGAGGCCATTCCATACAGTGACGACTCTCTGAGAAAAATACCCAGCACGCAAGCTCAGCCTGCAATGACCCTTGGCCAGCTTGAGGGTGTTTCCCCGGGTGTCCCTGCCTTGAAAGAGGTGCAGCATGGGTCGATCTGTGTCGTATATTCCGTGTACGTACTTGTACACGTCTATCATGTCACCTCTTGTTCGGCGATGTTCCAGGCTAGGCAGTCTCAGACTAGCGAGACGCTCTGGGTAGGAGAGCTGCTTCAGGGAGCCTATCAGGCGGGTTGCTCGCCTCTGTACATCCTCTATGTCAGTGCGTAGGGTCTTGTGTCTTGGCTGCCAAACTGAACGACCATATTCAATGACTGGTCTCACCAGGGACTTATAGAGCGAGACAAAGGTTTCTGGCGTGAGATGGTCGAAAGACCTTCTTATGACCCCTAGGACTTTGTTGGCTTTTGCTGTTGCATGTGCCACATGATTTTTGAAGCTTAGCTCTTTGTCCACCAGTACACCCAGGTCTCTCTGTACGTCACTCTCCTCCAGCCAATGTGTGCACTCCACTCCCAGAGGTTCCCGTCCTCTCATGCAGTAGTGGGCTGCTTCCTTAGGGTTGCCCAATCTTAGGACGCTGCATTTATCTGGATGGAAACGGAGTTGCCAGTCCATGGACCATTGCTGTAATCGATTTAGGTCCTCTTGAAGCATACCCCTCGACTCACTATCGTCACTGCATGAGAAAATCTTGGTGTCATCTGCAAAGAGCTCGACATGACTGTGGACATGACGTGGCAGGTCATTGATGTAAATGACGAAAAGTAGAGGCCCTAAGACGCTGCCTTGAGGGATGCCGCTCGTCACCTTTGCCTGCTCTGATCTTACGCCGTTTACTATAACACGCTGTGACCTGTCAGAGAGAAAGTCTCTTATCCATTCAAGGACCTTTCCGCTGATGCCATGTGCTTTCACCTTGGCCACTAGTCTGCGATGAGGCACGCTGTCGAAGGCTTTCATGAAGTCCATGTACACTGCGTCCACCCCTCTGCCTGCATCAATCATCTCAGTCCATATGTCCAAAGTCTCCAGCAGCTGAGTTGTGCATGATCGTCCCTGCGTAAAGCCATGTTGTTGCCTGCTGATCAGTTTATTTTCTTGCAGATGTGCTGTGACCTGTTCACGGACAAGTGTCTCCAAAATCTTGCAGAGTATGCAGGTTAGGCTTACTGGCCTATAGTTATTTGGGCTGAGACGACTGCCTTTTTTGAAAATTGGTGTAACGTTTGCAGTTCTCCATGTGTTGGGGATTACTCCAGTGTCCAAGGACCTCCTGAGGATCATTGTAATAGGGGTAGCAAGGACGTCAGCTAGTTCTACCAACATGCGCGGAGTGATTCCATCGGGTCCAGGTGCTTTACCAGTCTTCAGGTTGGCGAGGTGCTTCCTGACGGCTTCTTCTGAGATAACAACATCGAACAGCTCAGAGTTAAACTGGTAGTCTGGTATCTCTGGTAACGGAGGAGACAAGTCTGAACACGATCAAACAGATACAGAGGAGGGGGTGAGGGGGTTGTGGTGTGCAGTTGAGTTCTTGTATGGTCGAAGAGTCTGAACTTGGGCACAAGTTTGGATCGAGGAACAGATCTATAATCTTCGTTTAAGCCAACCACTGCGACTAACTGTCAGTCAGTTGCCACCAGCGACACAGCTAACATTTGTGCACACCAAACACGGTCAGACATATTTCACAGCAGCAGTGTTCCTGGTTCGTTTCAGATCTGTTTGGTAGGGACAACCGCACCTGGAGCGGGGTTAGCTATGTTCCCCAAAATTTTCTTTCAGCCAGGTCTAAGTTCTCCCATGTCTATATTCCGCCAGGACTGTGTTTCCCCAGATCTAGGACTACTGCTGACCACAATGGACCACGACCCAAAAGTGCTCAGACTGCGTTATTTTGTTACATCTGCCCATTATTATGTCGAAGCTGGTGTTTGTCCACTGCTTGACCACTACTGACCACTGTTGAACACTATCAGAGTTCAACTTGCATCACTTTATGACGGTTATGCATCAATGGGACGTTTCACCATTAGCTGACCACTATATTAACTACTGTTGGCTATTACTGACCATTTCTTGCCACTGCTGACAATTACTGACCACGATGCAAAAATCATCAGATTGCGTTCAAGTTGTTTCATCACGTTTGCGCATGTTTGTGAGATCCTGGCCACCACTGACCACTGCCGACCATTGAGCACAGCTGTCTACTACTGACCACTCCTGACCAGTACCCAAAAAGTGTATGTATGATTAAACATACATAGACCTGGCGGATTGTAGACTTTGGGAAGCATAGATCTGGGGAAACTTAGACCCGGGGAAGCATCGACATGAACCTTTTGGAACGAGTTCTTTTGTGTGCAAAAACGCAGACACCTTACATTATTAATTTTGATCAGGTTTACACAAGCCATGGTGATACTTATTTTGTTTTTCCAATTGCCAGTTCATTGCAGACAACTCTTAAGCTGTGACACCGTTAGTCCCAGCTTTTCATCGCAACACAAACACACACACACACACGCATGCATGCATGCATGCGCGTGCGGGCACGAAATTATAACTGAAATGAGCCACTTCTTCATCAAGTTGCTTTAGGTTTGCGGTGTACAGCAGTTTCTGGATACGATCCCATTCTTCGTTTTCTTATTATGATGAAGTGGACAGGGCAACCAAACAAGGAGCAGAGTCTTTCAGGGGCAGTTAATATGCAATTTCCTTTGTCCTTGCATGAATACTACAGTTTTGTGTAGTATGAGTTCACCGACGAAAAAAGATGAAAAGTACAGTAATTTTACGTGAAATTCTGCGAATTAAAAACAAACAGTTACACATGAACAGAAAAATAGCACCCCTTGTGTGTAGCATATACACAGAAGGCCAATCTTCCATATCCTATTCATTATATCACACACTTCAATCCCTCTTGCAACTTCCTTTTACCGGAGATTTCTAATCTCCGCTTTTACTTCCCTCTCCACCAACTCTCCCTAGTTCCCGTCAATGACGGTGAAATGACGTAAAATCAATTAACAATAACGCGCGCGAGAGGGGCGTGGGGGGTGGGGGAGGGGTGGGGGCATACACACACACACACACACACAC
>NC_134876.1:82236173-82241173 GCF_041734735.1 Babylonia areolata
TAGGGCAGATTTCTGGATAGTGTGCTATATAAGTATCCATTATCATTATCATCAAACTACATCATCATGCCAAAAACGAAACTGAAGTGACAGACGCTGGTGCACACGAGACAGAGAGAGAGAGAGAGCATGTGTTAGTGTGTGTGTGTGTGCGCGCGCGCGCACTGTGATATGGCGCTCGCGTATGTGTGCGGACTGAGTGCGCGCACTGCGTGCGTGCAACCAGTGAGGAAGCGCGCTCGCTTGTGTGCGTGCGCAGGTGTTTATCTCACTCTCTCCCTCTCCCCCCACTCACACACACACACACACACTCACTCACACACACACACACACACACACACACACACACACACACACACACACACACACACACACAACTCTGTGTGTTTTTTATGTTTGTTCTCATTTGACCCAGCCAAGCGATATCGAGAGGTCACAAACGGTGAACCAGGACCGTACGTGCGCATACACCCAGTTTTCAACAGGATTCGGATCGAAGGTTATCATCACCTTCTTATGCAGCATCAGCTGTGAGCGAGGCACACACACACACACACACACACACACACACACACACAACATGTGGTTCAGCTCTTGTCCTATCTGTCAGCAAATCACAAACATGTGGCGCAAACATCGCCTTCTCAGTACCAGACATGCTCGCGATGACAGAGTATATCTGTGTGTGCGCGCGCGTGTGTGTGTACTACTGTGTGGTCGTGCATGCGTACACGAACAGGCGGAATAGGGATAGTTCGATGAAGCATGTAGGCTGTAAGAGACACGATGTGCACAGGGAAAAACAATGCACGATAAAAGCATTGAAACACATCTTTTCCTCAACACAAGTCGATCATTTCCAGCTGTGACATACATCAGCTAACTTGAAGCAGTGTGTGTGTGTGTGTGCGTGTGTGTGCGCGAGAGAGAGAAAGAGACACAGAGAGAAACAGAGAGAGTGAGTTTCAGCTTGCGTGCGCGTGTGCACGGTGAACCTCCTACTGAATGTGACTGTTATACGCCACGCACTAATTATGCACATAATAATAGGCGGTGTGAATGACACCGATCGTCTCAGTGTGAAGCAGGTAGTTGAATAAACAAGAAAGCACCCCTGGCTATGTGCCCGCGAAGTCGTTTAAAGAATAATAATCAAGAACAAATGATCATCAATGATTAAAACAAATGCTTCGTTCTACAAGCATAGCCCAACAGTCTATAGCTTGAATGTATATCTGTTAAACAACATCTTAATCTTATTCTCCAATGTGCTTTTATTTGGCTGTTGCTTTGTGACATACACACACACATACTCTCTCTCTCTCTCTCTCTCTCTCTCTCTCTCTCTCTCTCTCTCTCTCACGCACGCACACACGTGTGTGTGTGTTTGTGGCCTGTACGTGCCGTTGTGCGCCGTATTTGTGAGACTGTGTGTGTGCGCGCGTGTTTACGTGTGTGTGGGTCAGTGTACGTGTCGATACTGACCAAGACGTTTCCAGTCTGCACGATGGGCACGATGTGAGAGACGATCAGCTCTGGGGTCAGCTGTCCGTGGTACAGCACCAACTGCCGTGCCAGGACCTCCGAGTACCCGGGGCACAGCCAGTCCATGCCTGCACCAAGGACACACATCACCAGGACAAACTTCTTTTCGTTTGGGGTGGGGGGTGTGCCCCAGATTTTGGGACTTTTTTTGGTTTGGTTTTTTGTTATTGGTTTTTGTTTTGGTATTCCGATGATGATGAATGATGATAGCGGTGACGGAGATGCTGCTATGGTACGGGCTGCTCTCCCCAGGGAGAGCGCGTTGCTATATTACAGCGCCACCCATTTTATTGTATTTTTTCCTGCGTGCATTTTTATTTGTTTTTCCTATCGAAGTGGATTTTTCTACAGAATTTTGTCAGGGGTAACCGTTTTGTTGCCGTGGGTTCTTTTACGTGCGCTAAGTGCATGCTGCACAAGGGACCTCGGTTTATCGTCTCATCCGAATGACTAGCGTCCAGACCACCACTCAAGGTCTAGTGGAGGGGGAGAAAATATTGGCGGCTGAGCCGTGATTCGGACCAGCGCGCTCAAATTCTCTCGCTTCCTAGGCGGACGCGTTACCTCTAGGCCATCACTCCACATTTAGGTATCGGACCACTTGACGAGGTTGTTCTCTCATATCATATACCGGTGTCAACCTGGCTGAGAGGTACTGACAAACACCTGCAGTGCTGGTCAGGAAATTTGAGCAACATTCTCAAAGATGCATCCGTGAAGTGGAAGACCTTTGACTGTGTGGTCCCAGTCTTCCCCTGTGAGTCCATGGCATACTCGATTCTGGGCAGGAGCCGGCCACAGGTCGAAAAACTGAAGACATCTATGAAGGGGGTCGAGGATCGAACCCACGGCCGTCACGAAAGAAGGCCATGATCGAACACGCGTCCTCCCAGTCGTCAGTCCGCGACGCGACGCTAACCACTTTGCCACGGCGGCTAGTGCAAGAACAGTCTTGGAATCCTTCCTCTTGTGCGTCTGTTGGGAAATAGCGTGGTATGATCCATGTACATCATGCTATCATCAAGCTGAATCTCCTATCTTGGCTCTACGTAATGAAGGCCTTTGACACCAGTTGACTGTCACCACTCAGTATGGTGTTTCACAGTATTTTGGCATGATGCCTGTTTCACCGTTGCTTGCCAGTAATAAGTTATGACTTAGTTGCTCGGTATTCAACCGGGGATTGGCGCTATATAGATATTCATATCATCATCGTAACAGCTCCCATACTCTCTCTCTCTCTCTCTCTCTCTCTCTCTCTCCATACATGTATTTAATATAACAACATTTATATGCGTATATGTTTGTGTGTCTCTAAGAACAACGGTAGACGTGTAAGCCGGCGTAAGTGCTGATATCTTCAACGTTAGAAAATAAAGATTCAAAGATTCATTCATTCATTCATTCATTCATTCTCTCTCTCTCTCTCTCTCTCTCTCATAGACTTAGTGCCCGGGAGGATTTTTTTTAAAGTTAGCTGTATTTGTTGGGGTTCGCAAGTACATATTCACCTATATATTCTCACAGACTGTCCATTAGCCTACGCAATCAAGGTTTCATCTGAAAATTCAAAAGGTTAGGACACAATCATGTCCAAGCTCAAGGAAAAATCAATACGACATTTTGGAAATCTATAGAACAAAGTGTCCGAGCGCTTTCGAAAAACTAGGGTTTCTTTTTGTTGTTTGTTTGTGTGTGTATGTGTGTGTGTGTGTGTGTGTGTGTGTGTGTGTTTGTTGTTTTGTGTGTGTGTGTCTAGGGTTTGTATTCATTTGGGAAAAAAAAGGACAATAGAACTTTCAAGTTTGATACAACTGAATAAAATCAAATACACTTTTCAAATGTATTTTGTAACTTGAAAGTTAGATCTGAAGCTCGAGAGAACCTCACTACGGGCTTGATCAGGTGACTTGGACCGAATTACACGTTAAATTGTGGTCCAGGCTGCTGTGACTATAAATATGATCTTTGTCATGGTGTGTGACTATGCAGAAAAAGCCTTGATTTACTTGACTGCCACCTGTCCAGACCATTCAGAAACGGGAAGTTGTGTCTGTTCCTCCCTTTCAGCTTGAGGTGCAAGCACCTGTCCTCTGTGTCAGCTGGTAAGCGGGCACAGCGTGCTGTCACCTTTGTTCTGGGCTCTGAGGCCCCGCTCTCAACTGGCTGTGTGCAATGGAAAACTCAGTGCATTACCTGGCAAAGATGCCAGGTTGGGTAGCTCATCTTTATGGCGACAAAGCATCAACTTCCACAATTCGACCTTGTTGTCCTTTGGATGTCCCGCAAGTTTCACATGATTCTTGGCTGGTCGGTCACTTAATTCAGTTTTTGCTGCCCTACCTAACTTGGTGCATCTGAAAATTACGAGCCCTGTTGGTATCGTCCTATCATTGACCCAATTGTTTTCATAGTTCAGTTACACACGGTGTAATACAACACACACTGTGTAGTCTACCTTTCTATCACACACACACACATACACACACAACACACACGTGTGGATTTTAGATTACAATAGTTTGCTGTACTGGTGAAGCGTTGAGAATGAATACGGTTGTGTGGGAGTACTCTGCATTCGCGCAACAAAGACAGAAGGGATCGAGTGGGATGGGGAAAAAATGAGAACAAATTATTAGGAGCAGCAAACTATCTGGATGTTGCTGACCGAAGCACACAGGGGGAGGGAGAGAGGAGGGGAGGTTGGGGGGCGGGGAGGGGGGGGGGGACGCGTTCAGAGTCTCATGGCTTGCCGCGCAAACTGACAGGAGTAAACAGGTTATACCTACATGTAAATTTGCGTTTGTACTTGAGGAAGGGGGAGGGTGGACGGAGGGGCTGAGTCAATGACAACTGGGTGACCCGGCAGGCACTTAAACTTGTCAATAGCACGTGCTGTTTCTGGTCAGAGCCGGCTCCAGCCAACTCACTCCAGCGTGATGATAAAGGTCACTATGTTGATCTGTGTGTGTGTGTGTGTGTGTGTGTGTGATCCACACCTCTCCTTTCTGTCTGCCCCATCTCTGTCTCTGTCTCTCTGTATCTCTCTGTCTCTTATCTTATTATTATATTTATATAGCGCTGAATCTTGTGCTGAGACAAATCAAAGCGCTTTCGCACCAGTCATTCACACGCATGCATAACTCTGAAACTGGAGAAACTGAAGACAAGGAAGAGGCAGGGAAGGGAGGCTATTTTGGGAAGAGGTGGGTTTTTTAGGCCAGACGAAAGCGTGTCTCCCCGTGAGTGTCTCCTCTACACCCCTCCTTTCTGTCTGTCCCGTCTCTGTCTCTCTCACTCTCTCTGTCTCTCTCTTTCTCCTTGTCTCCTCAACACACCTCCATTATGTCCCCCCCACCCCCACCCCCTCTCTCTCTCTTTCTCTCTGCCCGTGAGTGTCTCCTCAACACTGCACCCTTTCTGTTTGTGCCGTCTCTGTCTCTGTCTGTCTGTCT
>NC_134876.1:82246173-82366173 GCF_041734735.1 Babylonia areolata
TAAACAAATAAGACAACAATGATGACAAACGAGCAAACAAATGTAAAACATGAAGACACACATTCATACATACACCCACACAATTCTCAGATCATTCTCAGAGGATAGGTACACAAATATATAAGCATGCACTCAAGGCCTGACAAGCGCGCCTGGCCATGCTGCCGTCAGGCATCCGCCTAGCAGATGCGGCGCAGAGCACACGGACCCGCCCGACCACAGTGTCGCCTCCCCGACGGAAACTGAAGTCGTGAAGCTGAGTGGTTATGCCGGGAGAATTCAGTCTCAGCAGCTCAAGGAGGCGCCACTGCGCCCGGACAAACCCACACACGCCACACCACACCCGCCAAGCAGACGCCCGACCAGCAGCGCAACCCAACGCGCTTAGTCAGGCCTTGGGGGGAAAAAAAAAGGTGAATAAATGATAGATAAGCTTACACAAATAAATAAATAAATAATAACTATAATGTAAAAAAAAAAAACAACAACAAAAAAAACAAAAAACCAACAGATGTAAAACATGAAGACACACTCACACACCCACCCACACATGCATAACAGACACGCACCGAACACGCAGCCTCACAGATATGAAAGCACAGTCGAACACATACAAACGTACATGAGCCCCAACACACACACACACACCACACACATTACCCTGCACCTCCTCTACCCCCCTCCTCCACACACTCAGTGATTCGCGAATCCGTATATTCGCGTCACGCATTGATTACCATACAGATCACCCAGTCTCGTGCCTTTTATCTCAACATCAGTTATCGTTTGCACTTTACGGTCATGCTCCTAACATGATTTGTTTGTTTGTTTGTTTGTTTTTTGTTTCCGCTCGCATTTGTTCTGAGTGTGTCCGTGTCTGAGTGCAGGTGTGTGTGCAGGTGCACCTAAGTATGTGTGTGTGCGTGTGTGTGTGTGCGTGTGTGTGTGTGTGTGTGTGTGTGTGTGTGTGTGTGTGTGTGTGTGAATACAGTGTGTGTGAGTGAGAGGGAGAGAGAGAGAGAGATGCGCGCGTGCGCGCGCGCGCGTGCACACACACACACACGGAGAGAGAGAGAGAGAGAGAGAGAGAGAGAGAGATTCCTTCCACATTCCACGAGCATCCTGCATATCACACCTACCCTTTCTCATATCCCACACCACTCGTACTAACTGGAACAGAAACTTACAAGTACTTTCTCGTGCAGTTTGGGGAGTAGAGGTTTTTTTGTTTGTTTGTTTTTTTTTTTTTTATCAAGCACTGTACCAACCAAACTGACATATCTAGTTACTCGAAACAGACAAAAATATTGACCGTGGTAGAAAAAAATACAAGACTGTACTCAAAACACTGACAGTTCATGAAATCAAAGACAGACAGACGTGTACACACTCGGTCAAGACTGCGCACGATGCTTAACTTGTAGTTTCTTTCTTAACTAAACTATTTAAATTAAGAACGATATTGAGTCGGTACCCGTAATAGAGCCAATCCAGGCAGTCCACCCGAAATTGGCGAAAGCGTGGCCATTGGAGGTATTGGTGGGGTGGTACACGGTGACCTGTGGGTAGTCTTTGAAGGGACCTGGGTTATGTTACAGCGGAATTGGAAAAAAAACAACTGATATGATTATAGCCTTCAATCCCTCAGAGATAGAGTCAAACACACAGACATACAGACTGGGAGACAGGACAGCAGTAAACCAGGAATAAAACACACATCTCCGTGCGCTCACACGCACAGAGTCACGCACATACACGTAAATTTACACACACACACACACACACACACACACACGGACACACATCCACACACATACGGACACACACACACAAACGCACACAAAACACACACACAAAACACGCACACACAGACATACGGACACACACACGCACACACACACACACACACACACACACACACACACACACACACACACACACACACACACACACACACACACACACACGGATACACATCCACACACATACGGACACACACACGCACACAAAACACACACACACACACGCACACACACACACAGACATACGGACACACACACGCACACAAAACACACTGGCACACACGCACAGGCATACAGACACACACACGCACACAAAACACACACACACGCGCGCGCGCGCGCGCGCGCGCGAGCACACACACACACAAACACACACACACAGGGACACATACACACACACACACAGGGACACACACACACGCAGGGACACACACACCATCTATCGCCCAGTCCAAAGCACGGAGTTGGAGCAATGATCCCGGCACCTCCACTGCCGATCCCCACG
The DNA here is from genome assembly GCF_041734735.1 of Babylonia areolata. Taxonomy (NCBI): domain Eukaryota; kingdom Metazoa; phylum Mollusca; class Gastropoda; order Neogastropoda; family Buccinidae; genus Babylonia; species Babylonia areolata. The sequence goes on from NC_134876.1 coordinate 82,248,481, forward strand.
ATCCCATCATGGAACACGACCCTTTCCTGGGAAAGGTACATCACTAGATAGATAAATAAATAAATAAATAAATAGATACATAAATAAATGACCCTGCGTCAAACAAGCAAATTACGATGCTTCCAGATTTTCCATTTTATTTGCCTTTATCACTGGTTAAAGGATCAGTGCGCGCGTGTGCTTGCTCACCGCCCCATTCTCCATTACCCCCACACGCACATGCACACACACACACACACACACACACACACACTCTCTCTCTCTCTCTCTCTCTCACACACACACACACACACACACACACACACACACACACACACACACACACACACACGAGAGAGAGAGAGACAGACAGACAGACAGACAAACAGACAGAGACAGAGAGAGAGGCAAATTATCTATGATTTCAAAGAATGTTCGCGTGTTCACCTCCCCTCCTCACCACCAATGTACCCTTTCCCCTCCGCCCTCCCCACACACAGTTTGGAATACAGAGAGAGACATGCAGTCACAGCTGGCAAGTCGTGTGAAAACAAGTTATGTATACGTTTGTCATGCTCGTAAAATGCCGTTACGTGTCTGTGTGAGTTTGTGTGCGTGTCAAACTGAAACATGACTGAATGACACAGGAAACGAATGAGATCACCCAATGGCAGCTGTCAGTCGGCTCTACCCATGCAGGCAGCCTCAGTCTTGTGCAAATGACACCGTGTTTCCTTAGAGTTTGGTCTCTGACCGCAAATAAGAGCTATATCACCCACATCATCACATACAAGAGATATATATTCTGTGTTGAAAGCAAGTCATTTATAGTTAAGTGTGTCACACATGCCAGAAGTTTTTTTTTTTTTTTTTTTTTTTTTTTTTTTTACAAAGAGCCAGGCAATGACATAGTGTGAAACAGGTGTCCTACTGCCCTTGGAACACTTGCCACGACAGTGTGCACCTTGATCTCTGTTCTTGGCTGTTGGACTTTCCAGTCTCGACATGACAGTGAACTCATCCAATCCTGTTCTTACCCGCGGACTATGGACAGTCAAGTGCGATGACAGCTCTGTACTCGGTGCCCTTTTTTGTTTGTTCTGAATGACGAGACGCCACTTTACTCTTGTCATCAATGTCTGTGTAAGTGTGTCAACAACCATGGGTTATCCGGTACGATCGGAATATTGTTGCTTACTGCGCATCGTTCATTCGTCACACACTGAATGATTGGCCTCAAGGGGGGTGTTGTGTTCACTGTATTTTATGAGTCGTTTACAGCTTTAGTATGTAGATCTGTCTTCCTTCTCCCTCCCCATTCTCTTATTCACACACACACACAGGAAAGTTTCAGGAAAGTTTCACTTTCTCAAGGAGGCGTCACTGCGTTCGGACAAATCCATACACGCTACACCACATCTGTTGAGCAGATGCCTGACCAGCAGCATAACCCAACGCGCTTAGTCAGGCCTTGAGTGCATGCTTACATATTTGTGTACCTATGAAAGTGGATTTCATTTTACGTAATTTCGCCAGAGGACAACACTCTCGTTGCCATGGGTTCTTTTTCAGTGCGCCAAGTGCGTGCTGCACACGGGACCTCGGTTTATCGTCTCATCCGAAAGACTAGACGCTCAGTTTGATTTTCCAGTCAAACTTAGGAGAAAGGGCGAGAGCGGGATTCGAACCCACACCCTCACGGACTCTCTGTATTGGCAGCTGAGCGTCTTAACCATTCTGCCACCTTCCTCACACACACACACACACACACATACACACACACACACACACACGCGCGCGCGCGCGCGCGCGCGTGCGTACACCGGGTTTCATGTTCGTTCTGTTCGTTTAGATATACATTCATCCATAAAACCGAGGCACGTAAAATCATCATCATAACGAACATCTGTCTCCGGGTGATACTTCTCTCTTTCTCTGCGTCTGCTGCATGACTGGCTGACTATGTGTGTACGCGCGCGCCGGCGCTTGCGTGTGTGTGTGTGTGTGTGTGTGTGTGTGTGTGTGTGTACTTGTGTGTGTGTACTTGTGTGTGTGTGTGTGTGTGTGTGTGTGTGTGTGTGTGTGTGCGTGTGTGTCTATGCGTGCACGTGCGTGTGAAAACCAGACGTCATGAGGATTACAATGTTACTTCTCTTGTTCTTACCCCTTTTTGGGGGGGTTGGGGGGGGGTTGTTTTTTTACATCAGATACTGCTCACTGCTTTGTGACACTACGTTAACACGGAGACTGAGCCGGAGAGAAGCAGCAGGTAGAAAATAGGCATGCAGATAAACAGAGATATCAAAGCAAGCAGAAAGACATAATTAGGCTACAACACGCGTTGGCAGACATGTATGCAGAAGAACAGACAAATTGGAGCACTGAATTTGAATTGTTTTTCAAATCATGTAATCAAGCTCTTACGCGATACTCTGATTATGCTGACATCTGGATGCCAGTAAACGACACTGCATGAAAAAACGAGAACAAGATCAAGAAGTGGGGCAACAAAACCTGCAGTTATCACTATTGCTAATTGTACTGTACCCTGTTATATACTGCTACTGCTAGTTGCAACGGGACCATCAACAGCATTGATAATAGCAACATCACAGCAGCAGCACTAGTATACTAATAGCAGCAGTTGCTGGTGCGACAATCGTGCCTGCTGCAATCATTGGAACTGCTGCTTTGGTGGCTTCTAATTAATGTAGCTGCTACTGTTACTGGTGCTACCACAGCCACTGCTGTATATACATACATACCGCCACGACTCACTGCTGATTCTATCTAGACTTTACAACAACAGTAACTATTACTACTGCTGTTGTTAAAGCAAGTACAGCTGTTAGGTAACTGGTGCTGATGATGACGATATCATAACGATGACAATGCCGATGATGGTGATGCTATTCAAAATGACGACTTGGCAACGACAATGATGATGTGTGCTTTCTGCTGCTTCTTCCACAATAACGGCACCTGTTGTCACTATCGCTCGGCTGATGTGAGTTGTGTGGTGGTGATCATGTTACTAGTGACTACTCCATCACTACACACAGAACACTGAGGCAGATGGACAGGGGATAATGCTTACGTCAGTTCACCAATCATGTGGATTCGCAGGAATTTCTGCAACATAAAAAAGTATTAATAGCTCGGTGCATACACTCCCCTCAGCCCCCTCCCACTACCTCTCTCTTGCAATGTTCAGTTTGCGCAAGTGTGTTCAGCGTGTACATATTTTCACCGGCACTGAGTGCCCATGTACATGAGCGGTACATGTGTGTGCATTTGAGTGAGAGTGTTCGCACGCGGTTTGAGCGGTTGTGGGAATGCATTCAAGTGCACATACCTGATCAGTAATGTACCCCGTGTGCTACGCATTTAATAATACTGGGATTGCTTTATTCGGTCCTATCGCCCATATACATTTCAGTACATATTTTTTCACGTGCAACAATTTATAGCAAATAGTTGTTTTGGAGTTCGACCAGTCTCTGTAGACTTCCGGAACCAGAAGAAAATAGGCAGAATTCAGGGAGAGAGAGAGGGAGGGAGAGAGAGAGAGAGAGAGAGAGAGAGAGAGAGAATGATGATGGAGTCTCCCGTCGGTCCGACGGATGAGTAGGCAGGCAGGCTTATCTGTCGGTGTGTGTCCTCATATGGGAGACGAGGCAGATTCCCACAGCACTTCCCACAGGTGTTGCAAGGGAAAACATCTCCAGAAGTTGCGCCCTGCTTCCTTCGCTCACGCTTCTCCTTAATGGCCAGCGTTCTCTTTTCAAACGTGCCTGACCAGCACAGGTGACTTTTTTTTCTTTTTTTTTAGTGAGGAGGAGTTGTGCAGTCCCTTCCCCACTCTCTCGCCTACCAACGCTCACAGCCCCGCAAGTGCAGGTACTGCCACATGTAGGACGGCCTCGGCAGGTGTAGGTTTCAAGTTTTCTTCGGAGTTCCGTCTCCTAGGAGGACTTCCAACCAAGGATAAGAGCTCCCCCTGCCCTTTGGTCATCCTCTTCCGCCTTCACAACCGTTGGGAAAGGTTTCCTCCTCCGCCTGGTCTGTCGTTGGGAGACTTCACATGCGGCAGGTAGTACTGGGTTACATGGCCCCTGACCTGACCTGAAAGGATACAAGTGAAGCAACTCCTGTTTAGCTTTTGAAGTCTTAACCGTAGGATGGATTCCCTCCCTTCCAACGATTGCTTGCGCAAGTGGTCCTTCAGAACAAGTAAAACGAGTTTTATATTTCGCTGCTGTTGTTACTGCTGCTGCTGTTGTTGCTACTGCAACGACACACACGCAAGCCATTAATGATAATATGGTCAAATATACTTGATTGCAAATAAAAGCCACAAACTTCACACAACTGGTTTATTTGTATAGGGAATCGATGGTAGGCGAGTTCCCGAAATACCATGCGTTGATTTACAGAACATCAAGACCGATTGCCTTTGGTGTGTTCATCATTCTTGAATCAAATCAACTGAAATGTGGATATTGATATTCTGATCATATGAATCACGGTTTATATAAGTTGTTTGCTGGGTTTGGACGGTGTCACGATCTCACCCATATTCACACCTCATAATGTTGCACAGGATTTACTTTGATAGTGTATGACTGCGAATAACTTGTTCCCCCAACTGATTTTTTCTCATATAAATTCTTGATCTCAAATTGAATAATCAAATGTTCGTTCTTCAACATAGCTTCTTTTGTCAGTTAAATTTTGTATTAGTGAACGCTTCGAGATTTCTGCCCCCCTATTTTTCACCCTAAAAACAGCGTTTATCAATTGAGAAATTGGTGGTGTTGGTAGTTATGGTTGTGCATGGTGGTAGAAGTTGCAGTAGAAGCAGCAGCAACAGCAATAGTAGTAGTAGCAGCAGCAGCAGCAGCAGCAGTAGCAGCAGTAGTAGTAGTAGTAGTAGTAGTGATCATATTAAGTTTAAGTGGCAAATGTGTTAAACACTCCCCAAAAATGCTTTCTGTCATACGCTGGGTACATTCCATGCCCATTGACAGCCCTTCATCTCTCTCTTCTTCTTTTCTTCCATTAACATTATCACTGTTGTCATTGTAAAAGTTATTGTTTTTATCATTTTTGTTGTAGCTGCTGCTCATTGGCAGTTCCATCATCATTATATCACAAGCATCATGCCTACCTTCAAGTCGATGCCAGCAGCGTCTGTCAGTCCTTTGGCTTCTTCGAAGAAGTAGAGTCCCGTGTGGCGTTGTGTGGCCAGCAACTCCAGGTCCAGGGCTGCGTCCAGTCTGCATGTTCAGGCAACACAGAGGGGAAATACGATATACGTGTTGTGGAAATGTATGGAATGAGAGAGAGAGCGTGTAAAAACGAGAGAGAATTCAACAAAGAGAGCCGGAGAGAGAGAGAGAGAGAGAGAGAGAGACCCTGAGAGAGAGAGAGAGAGAGAGAGAGAGAGAGAGAGAGAGAGATTGGAGACGGAAGGGGACAGGAGACTGTGAGAGAGAGAGAGGGTGAGGAAGGGAGGAAGAGAAAGAGAGAGGGAGGAAAAAAGAGAAAGGGGGGGGGGAATAGACAGACCGACAAACAGGTTGATCGACAGACATAGACAGTCAAAGATAGACAGAGATGTATGCATACAAAGTCAAGTATTGCAGACACGTATCGGAATGTCTGATGAGATAGGGAGAAGAAGGGGGGATACATAGAGAGAGAGAGGGATTGAGAGAGTGTGTGTGTATAAGAGAGAGAGAGAGAGAGAGAGAGAGAGAGAGAGAGAGAGAGAGAGAAGGAGGAGACAAATATACCAAGAGAAAAAATAATCCATTATAGTTTTGTTTTTGTTTAAAATCAAGAAAAGGGTCGGAAAGAAAGAAAACCAAGTTTAAAAAAGGAAGGAATAAATTACAAAAGCAGTTGACGTACCCAAAGTCTGCCACATCCTTCAGAAACCAGCCTTGGAAATGGATGGTCTTGTTAATGGGCTCAATCTGTACATGGACAGTACACCTTAATTTGATTACTTCCAACAAAACGACCACCTGCACGCAATTTACCCACCTACCCACCAGCTGACCAATCAATCGACCGACCGACCACTCAACTAACCATCCCACGACTTGAATACTCTGAAGTAATTTATTTTTAAGCTTATAAAAGTACTGTTATTTTGTGCAATATTGTAGAGGAGGAAAACAACGGAGCAACCCTTCCGCTGCCGTTATTTGAAAATAACTTTGCAAAGATTAGAAATGGATAACACACACACACACACACACACACACACACACACACACACACACACAAAAAAAAAAAAGAAAGAAAAAAAAGCCTCGGACCGAGGACAGACACTCAAACACAGAGAGAAAGGAAAGAGACAAAAAGGAGAGACAGGGAGGGAGGAATCGCATATGGAATCAGCATCACTTTAATATCTCAGTACTAGTAAGAGAAAGTAAGTGTGGTGGAGTCCGTGATACATACAGAGTACAAACAGAACAGTAAACTGTGGAATACAACATGTATACCCTATATCAACAACAACAACAATACACAGCATGTAGTCATAGAAGCAGACATGCAGACGCACAGAAAGAACAAATCAACACACACACACACACACACACACACACACACACACACACAAAACACACACAAAAGTGAGGTATAACCTCAGTCCTTACAATCTGGTCCTCCATGTACTTCCACACGTCGTCGATCATCTGTTTGGCTTTGTCTTTCATCAGCGTGCCATGGGCGAACCCCATGTCATAGGGGTCTCCTGCATGCAGCCACATAGGCAGTTGTTCAGATATGAATTCAACATCAACCTGGTGTCGGATAAATATATTGGTAAAATCCTATCTTCGCATCATGAACTATCGCACCTATTTTACCAACAGTTTTCGTGCATCTATGAAATGATAATACCATTAGTATATGTTGCAACTCATTTCGTCAAGTCTCCACACTCAGCTCTTTCAAGTCTGGCCTTAAAACCCACCTCTTCCCAAAATAGCCTCCCTTCCCTGCCTCTTCCTTGTCTTTTTAGTTGGTTTTTTGTGTTTTTTTTTGTTTCAGTTTTAGAGTTATGCTTGCGTGAGAATGACTGGTGCGAAAGCGCTTTGATTTGTTTATGCACAAGATTTAGCGCTATATAAGTACCATTATTATTTATTATTATTATTATTTTCAGTCGATTTCGATTCTTATTTTGTACGTCATTATAAGCTTACTCGATTCTGATGCGGATTCAGTCACTGAACTAACGTGACACCATCTTGCTTTTTTTCCGTTTTTCTTCCCACAAACCATAGATATGTAACCAATGGGTACAATTATTTCGGATGCTAAATTCCGAACAAATCTTTAATATTCGTCAAGCGAGATAACAAACACCAACGACGAATTATTCAGTCAGTCGTACCAGTGAAGAAGCAAGCAAATGTGCAACTCGTTTCAGATCCGTCTGTGATATTGTCCGGGGCTGCTTTTTTTTTCTTTTCTTTTTTCCCCAACGACGCATACAATTGAAAATAAAACACTGTCTAAACCACACAAGATGGGAGTCAAGTGGCTTTCTGACGTGTGTCAGGCTTGTTTTGTAGTCACATGAAAAAAGAAGAAGAAAGTGTCGTCTGCTGAGAAAGGAAAGTTTTTGCATTTTTGCTCAACGCAACGTTCTTTTTAATGCGGCCAATGAATGGTTGCGACTCAGACGTTTTTGGTATGTTTGCTTTTTCTCAGTGCACCGATGTTTATCTTAAAACACACACACACACACACACACACACACAGACAAGCACACGTGTGTCACCCTTTATATCCACCGAGGCAGGCATATAATTTAAGTATATTTGCTATGTTTATTTCGGAATGTTAGTTTAATAAAGAATGGCAATGCTTTGTAAGAGAGACTGAGACACACACACACACACACACACACACACACACACACAGAGAGAGAGAGAGAGAGAGAGAGAGAGAGAGCCTAGTTCAGTTCACCAAGCATCAGTGAAGGGTAAATCTTACCTTCGTTCATGGAACGACACACACAAAAAGGCTTATCCCAGGACACTGGAAATTTTCAAAGACCAACGACAACAAAAAACATTATGTAAGACATTATCGTTTTCCTTCCTTTCTATGTCTATGACTACAGTTAGCTCGCAAACTTACTCACCCCAGACATGGACGATGTCGAAAGCATCCTGTCCGTTGCCCACCCTGTAGTGCTTGCCGTTCTGAACAGTCTGCACAAGTTGTGGAGGGTCCGTGTAGATGGCCTGGAGGTTAGGTTGGGCAGTGGGATCAGGCTGAAGGCACCACACAACCACGGAAGCTTAATTGCGGATAATTATTACAAAGTATGTTAAGAGGATAAGAGTGTGATAAGAAGAGGGGAAAAAACAACAACAAGCATAGCCATGCAAGCACTAATAAAAATCAAACTGGTCAAAACAGTCAGTCAGTCATCACTGAGATAGTCCATATTATGTTCATTCATTTGCTATTGTTGGTTCAATGGTTCACTGTACGCCAGACATCTCATATGTTTACGAGAACTAATTAAAAGGAAAGCAGAGTCAGGTGATCTGGCAGGTGGGAAGAGGTAGCTCGAGCTGGGGAACTCGAGGAGAAGGAACAGGGGAAATACAGAGTTCATGAGGAGCATAAAGAAAATCAAAAACATTGCCACTGATAAAAATACGAGACAACAGAACGAAAAGAATACTGGAAGAAACAAACATTTCAAAGAGTAAAACACAGAAGGAAAGCGAAACACGTGCAACTTACCCATCCACTGCAATAGGCACCATCAGTTAACGGCACCAACACTGACAACAATGTTACCATAACAAACACACCCGACAACATGGTGTACATCTTGTCATTGGACTCGGAGAAACCGACGACGTGACTGTGTAATCACTGTTTCTTTTCTAACTGATAAGAAATGCACAACGACGGACAATACCAGACTGGTCGAGTGAACGATTTTTTCCCCGGTTGAGCTTTGATCTATATGAACACATTTCTAATCTTATCTGGCCAAGTCTTTGGGTATACTGTGTTATATTTCAGTCGGGGAAGGGGATAAAGTTTAAAACTAACCGAAAGGTTTTTTTGTGTTTTGTTTTGTTTTGTTTTTCTGCGGGACTCCTGATGTATGTCGATTGGGACTGCGTTTTGGTGTTGCTTCTTTTATGTACGTCATTCTCTTCCAAAGCAGACTGCGCGGAATCGTTCACAGTGCGTTACCTGTCGTCATCCACTGACCAGTAGGTCTACTTCGTATTTTACTTCAAAATCAGTTTATTGTTCTGTTCCCCCAGCAGCACTGAGCGGTTTGGTTCTTCTTCTTCTTCTTCTTCAGTCGAGGGAGAAGAGAGGATCGATGTCCTGCCAAACCTTCTACCACGTAAAACTTAAGTCATTTGACTGAAATGTCTTCCAAGAATACAGACGGGCAACGAAGGCAAAAACAACATCCTCTCTCTCTCTCTCTCTCTCTCTCTCTCTCTCTCTCTCTCTCTCTTTGAACTCAGACTGTAAACAAGCGAATACTCTCCCTATAATCCGTAGATTACAGTACAAGGGTGTGTGTGTGTGTGTGTGTGTGTGTGTGTGTGTGTGTGTGTGTGTGTGTGTACATATACTGATTAGATTATTACGGTGCATGTTACTTTGTTTTCCTTATCAGTTGACCTGCTGTTCTCTATATGTTCAATATGATATGAGGTCATCTATCCATTAGCTGATATTTTATTTCCGATATCTCTGTCTGTCTGTCTCTGTCTCTGTCTGTCTGTATGTCTCTCTCTCTCTCTCTCTCTGAGTCTCCCTATCCCTCTGTATGTCTGTCTCTCTCTCTCTCTGAATCTCCCTCTGTCTGTCTGTCTGTCTGTCTGTCTGTCTCTCTCTCTCTCTCTCTCTCTCTCTCCCTCGTTCATCTGCAACATTTTTATTTTCATATACTATTTTATATGTTGAATTATGCTTCCTTTGGCAATGAACATACCCCCGACCCCCCAGCCCCCCTGTTATTGCTATATTTATATGTGTGTGTCCCTGTTTGACTTTCTGACTGTTTCATATTCACATCAGTATAGAATTTGATAATATATATACAACTGTTATGTATGCTTATGTGTGTGTAAGTGTGTGAGTGCGAGAGAGAGAGAGAGAGAGAGAGAGAGAGAGAGAGAGAGAGAGAGAGAGTATGTGTGTGTGTGTGTGTGTGTGTGTTCTCTATGTTGTTTTTTTCCTATGTAGTTTATCAATACCATGCTTGTCCCTGTGTGTGTGTGTGTGTGTGTGTGTGTGTGTGTGTGTGTGTGTGTGTGTGTGTGTGTGTGTGTGTTATTATTACCATGCTTATGCCTTTAGTGTGTGTGTGTGTGTGTGTGTGTGTGTGTGTGTGTGTGTGTTATTATTACCATGCTTATGCCTTTATGCAGTATTGTGTACACATGTTATGACTTTAAGTAGCATTGTGTAGTGCATGCAATGACATATATCACTTGCAGTATTGTGTAGTGTGGACCCGGTTTCAGGGCGGGGACTGGAAGAAAAAAAAGCGCGCCAGTGAATATATATTATCCTCGAAATTAAAGAATTTTGTCTTGTCTTGTCTTGTCTTGTCTTGTCGCTACTTATCAAAAAAAAATTTTTTCAGTCTTTTTTTAAATCTCTTGATGGTGTACCGCTTGAGCACTGGAAATCAGTACATACTGAAACCAGCAGAACTCAGTCAAGTTCGTGATAATAAACTGCCTCCGACTTCAGTTCCGAGTTCCGCGATTGCATGAGCGACACTGGAGAGCTCAGTAGGCTACTGACTTCATGTGTCTCGGTCAGTGATCCACTTCAGTCAGCCTGGGATGGCAGTCAGCTGTATATGTATCAGTGTACGTCGGTAGGGGCTTGAGGCCAATTCTGACATTAAAAAAAAAGAAGAAAGAAATAGAATAAGAACGCCTGAACTGAACCCATATCATTTATATCACAGGCCACTGAGGCTATGATCCCGACGGCTAGCCGACATAGCGTTGCCCGGGATTGACTCCTGACCGCCTCAACCCCAGTCCATCATTTAGGTATCCTTATTTTGGATGAGACCCTACTAACTTGTTCTCAGTGTGTCAGACAACAGGCGATGTTTATAGGCCTCAACTGTCACAGCGGCATTTACGGTTTCCTCGCTGTGGCTGTTCCAGTCCCTAACAGTTCTCGGGAAAAGCTTCTTTTTTTTTTTAATTAAAAAAACAAAAAGATTTCCTGCTTCCTGAAATCGATGTAAAAGCAGCGCGAGGTGTTCCGTGTGAATTTTGAGATGATGTTCTGGGACGGATGTCAGTCTTTGTCGCGTATCGTTGTTCTAGTATGCCTCAGTCTTCAGTGTCCGTTTTATTGGAGTCAGTGATGTAATCCTCCTCTTTCACTGCGAAGACTCGGAAATGCGCCGGTATTGACAGTCTTGTAAACAAATTTTTGGCGCTGCTGTTTCCCTCTGTGTGTGTGTGAGGGGTAGGGGGGGGGGGGTGCTATTGTCTTTCTTTATCAAACTCAGTGTTTCTCAGTAAAAACAAAAACAAAACAATAAAACTCCCCCCTCTCTCTCTCTCTCTCTCCATTTAACGTCTTTTCATATTATGTACAATATTTTGTGTGTGTGTGTGTGTGTGTGTGTGTGTGTATGTGTGTGTTCACGTCCGTGGTCAGTGTTTGCACTCCAGTGTGTGCAAGGGAAGGAATTCTTGTAGTCGTGGATAAGGGAAATAATTCTGGAATCAATAGTTGAGCCATTTCCGGGGAAGTCGTCTGATATTTTCTTAGGATGGAGTTGCAAGATAATTTTTACACTAATGCAGAATACATTGAAACGGTGAGATTTTCAAGAACACTGTTAATTTCTGTGTATTTTTTACGTTCGATGTAGTAAGAAAAATGTAGATCCAGTTTTTACTTAGTTGCAGAACGTGCGGTTTTTCACACACTTGATCAAAGCCGAAGGAAGAGGAAAAAATGTGTGTGTGTGTGTGTGTGTGTGTGTGTGTGTGAATCTAATGTAATAGATGTGAAAGTTTGTTTGTAGGTCTTTATTTGGTAATGTCGTATGATACATCTGAATGATCTGATGGCATTGATTTTATTAATGCTATTGGCGCAGAATATAGACAAACACACTCTCACACACACCAAGGAGTTTATTTTCTGCACACACACACACACACACACACACACACACACACACACACACACACAAAGTTTATTCTCCATACAAACACGTAGATATACATGATCACAGAGAAGCATTTTTACTTCATATTGACATAGAACTGAACATGAAGTCTTGAAACCTTGCTGACATCAGGCATACAATCACCAGTTGAAGTATACATGTATGCAAGTACACTATACAGACATACACATCAATGTGGTACACACCCTTGTGTTCACAGGTGTGCATGTATGCACAGACACACACTTATATGCATACATACACATTTGAATTGTGGACATGCTCTCTCAGACATGCAGTGATGTACAAACTCACACATGCATTGACTTACACATGCAGTGATGTACACACTCATACATGTTGTGATGTATGTTAGCACTTGTACACTTGCCTCCCCCTTCATTCCTATTAGCCCCCCCCCCCCCTCAAACGCCCCCCCCCCCTCCCCCACACCCACACACACACACTCTCACACACACACACACACACACACACACACTGAATTCATATCACACAAACTGACAAAGTCACAGTTGTTGAAAACTACCAGTACCGCAACCACAACTAATGTTTACAGGCTTCTGGGAACAAAGTAAGCCGACAGTCAGTGCTTTGTGGCAGTCAAAACATAGTCATCAATGGCAAGGTGAGTGAAAATCTGTTATATTTATAAATATTACAACATATTCCATCGCATTTGTGAAAAATACAGGTCATCTATAAAATAAAAAAAAAGAAAAGAAAAGTCTGTCATCTGTTAATAATAATGCCTTACATGTACATTTGATAGAGGCAAATTCATGGGCTGATGTATTGTAAAATAAGTTTTTAGAGCAACTGTAACCTGTTTTTCTTTCTTTCTTTCTTTTTATCCATAGTAGATGTAAAATAATAATAATAATGGATACTTATACAGCACACTGTCCAGAAATCTGCTCTAGGTGCTTTACAAAAACGCTTTTGTTAACATAAAACATTACATCAATGTTACATATACACACACCAAAATGTGACTACACACACACACACACACACACACACACACACACACACACACACACACACACACACACACACACACACACACACACACACACACACTGCATACATACATTTTAACATACAGGTGTATAATTATGTTCAAACAATTGCAGCAGACTTACTGTAGTGTTAGTCCACAGTTGTAAAGATCAAGCTGTCCAGTATGTTCAGAATTTTAAACATAGATACTCATTCCCCTAAGTGCATTCTTATCTTATTCAATGTGATCTTAGTCACATAATCACACAATTGACAGTGCACATTGTGCTGGGCATATGCTTGGAACTGTCAGTCTGAGTGTCAGGTCTTGTAATGTCATTCACCAGATTATAGCCTTCCAATTTTCAGTCCACTGAGTAAACCAGTGTACTGCAAGGAGTGATCTGAATTAAATTGGTTTAACCTAACGAATTCACAGCTCTTACTTCTTAATTCTTAGTTACACACACACACACACACACACACACACACACACACACACACACACACACACACACAATTACTCACACTCACTCACTCACATGCCCAGACACGCACACACAAACGTGTGTGTGTGCATGCATGCATGCACGCACACGCGCGCCCACGCGCACACACACACACACACACACACACACACACACACCACCACCACCACCACCACCACCACCACCACCACCACCACCACCACCACCACCACCACCACCCACACACACAACCCACCACAACACACACACACAAACGTGTGTGTGTGCACGATTGTGTGCATGCGCGCGCGCGCACAGACACACACACACACACACACACACACACACACACACACACACACCCAGAGCTGTTTCTCTTATGAGGAATATTGTACATTCTCAAATGAATTGTTTATTATTATTTTATTATTTTTTCTTTTGAAATGAAATTACATTACGTTTTCAGTCATTTTATATTTGGTATTGGTCTCACACTGTTTATCTTGAACACTCCCTACAAACTTGTAAGTTGTATCTTTTCATGTGTTTGATCTTGATCTTAACTTGATGTTGATCATTCTTTGGCACTGATATTTTGTCATTTCAACAGACGTTTTTTATTCCACTTTGTGCAGACAATAGTGATGACGGACTGTGTGATCCGTGGAGACTTGGCAAATGTGCGGATTGGTCGTTTCTGTGTGGTCAGCAAGCGTGCTGTCATCAGGCCTGCTTTTAAAAAGTTCTCCAAAGGGTAACAGTATTTGTCTTTTATTTCATCCACTGCTATACTGTCAGTGTCAGTATGTGTCTTAACCCCATTTATTCAACAGTTGATGTATTATTCATTTATTGCATGTGTTATTCCTATACTTTTTGCGTACCAATTTTTTTTTCCTGCTGTAACACAATTCATCACACACACACACACACATGCACATGCACACAGGCTCTCACTCTCTCTGTCACTCAGTCCCTTTCTCACTTAGGCCACTGGACTAAAAACTATATCAGAAGATTTGGTTTGATTTTTTTCTTTCTGTATGTCACTGAGTAATGACAAGTGTGTCTTACTGTCTTGCAGAGTTGCCTTCTTCCCATTGCACATTGGGGACCATGTCTTCATAGGTGAAGACTCCATTGTAAATGCTGCACAAGTGGGATCTTACGTCCACATTGGCAAGAACTGTGTTATTGTAAGTTTGTGTTTAATACATGTTATATGTGTCTGTGTGATGAATAGTGAGAGGGACTTTGTGCGTGTCTGTGTGTATGGTTATATGCCTGTGGGTTTGTTTTTTTTTTCTCTGCATGTTTCATTGTTTATTAACCATTCAGTGCCAGAGAATTTTGTAAAGAAGTGCTCTCTCCTTGCCAGGATTCAGGGGTAATGATTTCAAAACATTTAAGCACAAAAACTATATGAGATACAGAATGAAAGTAAATGTTTTTGTGAAGGAAAGTGAATGTGGATTCTAAATCAGGGCTTTTTTTCCCACTGATTTTTAATCAAGATCTATTGAGGCATGTCAGAGTGAATATATTTTCTGTGCATAAAAAAAATGTCTATTTCAGCCTCCACAGAATGACACAGAAAAAAATTGAACAAAATACAGCTTGAAATAGCAGAGGCTGATTGTCTGATATATACCAATAACTTGAACAAGAAAAAATTAAATGGCATATAAGCTTATTCCTTTAAGTCAGATCTGAAAACTTACCTTTTCTGTAAGCATTTTTGTTCTGGGCAGAACAGTTAAACCAAGGTATGCCTGTTAACAAGTATCTTTGTACTACTATTTTTGTAGTCCTGTTTTAATGCATTGTGTATTTTATGTAGTTTTGGTCTTAGATGTGATGGCATTTTTTCTATCTGGTTATTTTTCATGGGTGTGTGTATGTGTGCGTGCGTGCATGCATGCATGCATGTGTTTGTGAGGGTACAGTGCTCTGGTACATGCGTGTAAGTGTGTAGGCATGTTAGTATGTCCGAACAGAATTCTATGTTAGAAAATAAGAAACATCTTAATGCTCACGGAATTTTGTTTTTAGTGCAGTTAATGTCAGTGTGTGTGTGTCTGTGTGTAAGTGTGTTTGTGTGTCTGTAAGGGAGGAACATCTATATGTATGTATGTGTGTGTGTGTGTGTGTGTGTGTGTGTGTGTGTTCTATGAAATGCATTTTGTTTTAATCTAAGCCTTATTTACTTCATAGCTTTGATAATCTGATTCATCTCTAAAGTTTGCTTTTTCATTCATATGAACACATTGGATGTTTTCCATTGTCAGATAGCGGTTGATGTGTTTTTTAAGGCATGTTTATAGTCAACTGGATGATGAAGGCGCTTTGAGCAGCATTGGTGCTGGATATCGTGCCATAGAAAAACTATGTATTATTATTATTAATATTAATATTCACAACACTTATAGTCATGTAAGTGAATAACTGTCTTCACAAAGTGGTCAAGATATTAGTCAATCACATTCTCAGAGAGTGAGCTGTCAAGCTGTCAACTTAATTCCTGTCTATTGTCTATCAACATTGTATTTAAAGAAAATCATGGATGACTGGCTGTTGCCATTGCCGGCAGCTGATCACTGTCAAGAGACAATTCATTGACAGCTGGGCCACGCCCACTTGAACCCATCCTCTGTTTGGCCTTCGACCTATTCTCTTATCTCTCCTCCCCATCTTCTCAAGTTACGTTAAAGTACCACGCCTTCACTGTCAGTTATGGTCACCCGCTCAGAGATGATGTCTGATTGGATAGATGGACTGAAGAAAGAGTGGGATGTTGTTGTCAGTTTCGTCACTGTTGCTGTCATCACCTTTGAGTTGAAACAAATCTTAAGACAAGACAGATCCATCTCTCATCGTAATACCCATACATAATCAACAGCACAGTTTGCAATGCGTAAATCCACTGACTGGAACACTGTCTTCACTTGATTAAGAGTCTGATGCCTTTTTGGCATGTGAGGCAAAGTCTCCTTACAAAGTGGTCCAATTAGCAAATCATTGTTTAGAAAAAAGGGGTCTTCGACCTGATGAATGCTCGTTTAACCCCTAGGCTGCCTGTATGATGAGATAACTCATCAGCACAAGCGTGTACGCTTCGCTGCCATGGTGACGAGATAACTCGTCATAGAAATATTCTGACTTTTCCCTGGTTTGCATTGAGTTCGTTCACAAAAATACTGGAAGATTTAGCTTGGGGGATCTTTCTAGATTCTATTCATAGCTAGAAACCCTATTTATGTCATGAGGCAGTCCTTTATTTGAACGTTTTGGTTGGATTACTGCCGCAGTGTTTGCCTGGCTCCTCTCCTAGTTCGCTCAACAAAATGTCGGACCCCGTGCTCAAGAACATGTGATCGTGGTTGCATGAAATCAACCAAGATTGCTTTCTTTTGCTGATGCTAAGAAAGAATTGAAGTGTAAATTCGAAGGAGAAGACAGTGATGAACTTTTGTAGGACAATTTGATAGAAAATAAAGGGAGCAATGAAGAGACTGGCCAAGATACGACTATCAGTTAGTGATGCCGACTTTACAGTTGTAGCGGACGTCAGAAAGTGTCCAAATTTTTAGCAGGACACAGTGTGAGTCATTTTCTTGACAGTCGGCCAACGCGATCTGATGAGAACTGGATGATGTGACCATGTGTGAGAGGGGTGAAGAGGAGGGGGGTGGAGACTGAGGGGCTGTGGTCCCACATCCATATTATCACTTGGAGGTATTATCCATTTGTCCAGAAAATGTGATATTTTAGCGCAAATTACCTGAATAATGTTTGTAATGAACAAGTTGAAAATGTGACAAAAAACAAAACACTGATTTCAAAACAACAGCATGTCACTGAAAATATATAAAATGGGAAAACATCATGTGTTTTGTATTCTTTATTCATTTACCTTTCAGAAAATAGATACTTTTATGGGTTTTTCGCCAATAACAAAGAGCACAGAATTTTTATAATATATATACCGTTTTTTGGGGGGAAAAAACCCTGGCAAATAGATTTCACTTAAATCTTATTTTCCTGGCAGCGAAAGGGTTAAAGATTATGTTTATAATCCAGACACATTCAACTAATCATTCAGAGTCTTATGTTCATTGTACCAACCTCCGATGAAGGAAGAATCAAAGTACATGCAGGACGTATCATAGGCACTATCAGACTATGGCCACACTTTTTGCAGGATGTCAGCTGACGTCTTATAGCCACTCAGCTAGTTAGTACATTAGTGCTTTCAACATAGAACCAAACATATTCATGTAGTGTGTGTGTGTGTGTGTGTGTTAAAAGGTATTGTCTATATTTAACATGAAATGAATCATGTAATAATGTAAGCAACTAGAAAAAAAAGTTTTAAAACTGACCTGTCAGTTTCATACTCTTTCATCACCCCCACCTTTTTCCACCATGACTCAATTGCCCTGTCCCCCAGAGGTGATGGTTTGATTATTCTCATTGTTAATGTTCAGTGTTTGACATGACATGTTACCCAGGGTCGCAGGTCTGTGCTGAAGGACTGTTGTGCCATAGCTGACAACACAGTGCTCCCCCCTGAAACTGTCGTGCCTCCATTCACCGTTTTCTCTGGCTCTCCAGGTAATCCAATTTACAAAACCATTTTTGTCATGTGTTTGTTTGTTCTTGTGTAGTGACGTAGCGGTCCATTGCTAAATTTGATTACTTGCCACCATGAATACCATATCTGTTTTGTTTGTTCATTCATTTTTACTAAATAAGAGGGTGGCAGTTTTTCAGGTATTCCACACTTCCAGAAGTAAAAATGGGCCATGTATTCCACATATCTGATAAAATGAAAACTCTTCTATGCTTCATTGGTATGTTTTTATTTGTACTTTTTTTTTTCTGAGTGTATATGTATGTTTGTGTGTGTGCGCAGGTCAGCTAAGTGGTGAACTGCCAGAATGCACACAGGACCTAATGACTGATGTCACCAGCAGCTACTACCAACACTTCCGGCCCCATGGGAAGGGAAAATGAATGGTGCTACACTTCGAAACTCTGTAGAACTGACCTTCATTTTAAGAATCATTCTTCAGTGAATAAAGAGCTAAAACAGTTTATGTTTTATGTTCACATATAAAAGAATAATAAAATAACAATAAAAGCAGACAGGTAAATGACATGTGAAATATTTTTTTTTTTCATCTTATAAGATTGGCAGATGACATGAAAGACTCCTGTCTTCTTCATCCTAATTAATTAGATTAGAAAATAATCCAACACTAAGTGTCACACTAACAAAGTTATACGAAAACAAAGTTATTTTCTCCAGTGACACGTTATTTTGTGTCTTTAGAATTAGACTGTGGCAGTGTCAGCTAGTGTACTTTTGTTGGTTTATTGGAACCATGCTGGTGTATATTTAGGAACTATTGTAATTATGATTGTAAAATGGAAAAATTGGGCAGAAATGTGTTTGCTTGTGATAGGTATTTCTGTACAGGAATGTGAATGTGTATGTCCCTTCTTTCTGCTTCATTGACATACTCATTCCATTCTCTCATAACGTACACTTGCTCTGTTATTTGAACTTACAATGTATATGAATGCAGAGGTGGACCGAGAAACACAGAGAAAGGCTCATACATTAATGGTAACTGCTTTCATTTTGAAAAGATGCAAGCACCATGTTACAGTGTTCTCTGGGTTGTCAGCTCCTGCTTTTTCCTTTGATGTCCACACTTGTGGTTGGAATTCTTTAAGCACTCACAGAGTTCCTAGACAAACATTTGATGAAAATCTCAAGGACTTGCAAATGAACTACTTAGGAGGATGAATAAGTCAAATCTTCTCAAAGACATGCCCAGAATATGGTTACATGAGGGAAGGCACTGAAGCAAATTACACAAAAGAAACCTTTAGGCTAGAGGAGTGTAAGAGACATAAGTGAATCCAAGATCCTACTGTGTAAGAAAAATGAAAATAAAAAAGATTCTCAGTGTATGAAAATCAGTCTAGGAAGAGCTATACATGTGCTGAGATTTCCTTTTTTCAAGTTGACCACAATTGTTTCTTTTTACTGTCTTTTTGTGGACCTTCAGTCAGTGTTAGATGCTTTTCCTGCTTAGTTGTGTAACTGGTTTATCTGCTGTCTTCTGTAGGTGACTTTTTGCAGGTAGTTTTGTGGCGGTTTTTTTGTTGTTGTTTTTTTTAACTTTCTGCAGGGGTTTGTGTCTATTTGTAATCCTTTTGAATGTATATGTGCATGTGCATGCAAGTGTTGGTGCTGGTATGCATGAATGTGTGTGTCAGTACATGTGTGGGTGAAGTTTACTGGTCTTTCCTGTTTGCATATGTTAGTTTTGGCTGTAAGGGGATCAATCATGTACCATAGGTCTGCTTAAAAAAAAAAAGTTATAGCCTGATTTCTTTTTCTTCTCCAGCTTATTCTTTTTGTCTGTCTGTTTTCGTTATGGCAGAAGTGTGTGTGAAATTATATCTGATGGATTATATACTTATTTATGAATAGGCTTTCAGTAAATATGGAATGTGAATCATTTGTGACAGCAAACTAATAGTAACAGACAACCTGTTTCAAAGATCATGTCCATGTGAGCAGCATCTGCCAGTAGCCACACAAAGCTGATTGTGTCATTAAACCATGCACCATTGGCTGTTCACATGGTATGGTTTGTCCACTTTGATAATAGTGTCATTATTGCTAAGTGAATCTGTATGTTGTATGGTGGATTTATATGAGAGAGGGAGAGAGAGAGAGAGAGTGTGTGTGTGTGTGTGTGTGTGTTTTACTCAACAGACATGCATTCTAGAAATGTCCTTGTTAATGAAAAATAAAAATTGTATTGAAAGGTGTATTTCTTTTTTAGGGGAATTTGTGGATGGTAAAACAAGATCAGTCAAGCCACTCGTTCTTCCTTTTGACAGAATGACATCCCAAAGATGAAAAACAAATACAAGAAAACTATCTGACTGTCTTTTCACATTTGTGGATAAAAAGTATGAAATTACTTACGGTGTTGATTTTTTACATATAATTTGGCTTTTCAGTCTTTTGAGTTTTATATCTTGACAGATGCTGCAATTTGATTGAATGTTTGGCACCACTTCACATGTAAGCTTGGTCTTTAAATTGGTAAACCTTTCTGTCATTTTCAAAATGAATAAAGAAAGTTTTGCAGCACCTCTTCTCCCATCCCCTAGGCTCATCCAGTTGACTTTTTCCCACATTCATCATGTTTAATCACAAGCGTCTTTTCCAAGTGTTTCCATCCATGATTTTTTTTGCCATTGTCGCTGGCATATTGTTGCAGGTTGTTATTGGTATTTTGTTCTGTGCAATATTAAAGAAATGGGGAAAAAAAACGCACTGTGTTCTTTTATGCGTTTTTTGTAGCACAGCATTGTATGGTTTTGTGTTCTGTTTGCTTCTTTTAGAATGCAGTGTTGGAAGAGGGAAATAGAAAGGTTGTGTTGAATTCAGGGTTATGCTGGTGTGGGTGTGGTTCTGAAGTTAAAGCCATATATAAACACATCACATGTAAAGAATGAGTGCTAACATAGACAAATGTGCACACACACACACACATACTTTCATACAAATAACAAGCATGCACACACACATGAGCACGCCTACATGCAGGCACACACTCCAAGGTTTTTTGTTTGTTTGTTTTGTAGATAGTCAGACAATTCAGTTGACACAGGCTTTATTCAGAAATCAATGATTTTACCTGTAATGATTCTTCATTCATAACACACATTCTTACAAACATGCAAACATCATTACAGCTTACACGTGAAAGTGAACAATGAGATGTAAGACAACATTCTATACTGGTATTTAACTCACATGGTCTGATTTCATTCAGAAACAACATGGAACATTATATATTTACAGAACATGTGTCCTGAGCAAAGATGCTGCGCATGACAATACCAAATAATCATATGTACAACTGTGTTTAAGACAGAAGAATTAAGCCAAATCTTTACAAAAAAAATCATTGGACAGCACAGTTCCTGTGAAATAACCAATCAAAATCCAGAGAAACAACTAAATACATTCCATAGACTCACATGTACTTGTGATGAAGAATGTCTTCATTGTCTCATTCATGCAAAACTATTGGTTCATGCTGGACTACAAACAATATACTCTAGATTTACTTTTTACATGTTTTCACTTTGTTGTTATCTCCTGGTGACAGGCTTAGTATTTTGTTTGGTTTTCAAAGATTGATTTAATCTGCTTTTGGATTTAGTTTATTTACATGTATTGACATCGCTTTCTTTGATCATGGAACTTAGTACACATCTTCCCTAACTGATAGAAACACCTGTACAACATCAACAGTTTTCAAAAGCATCCAGACAGGTTAAGAAGAAGGTACAGCGTTGTAGACACACTCAGGAGTGTGCAAGGTGGCGATGGGCTTGTTGAGGGCGTTGGTGAACCCTTCATCCCTGAGGAACTGGAGAACCTCCGCCTCGTACTTCTCACGGAACACCTGGACATCTCGTGCCAGGACGAAGAGCGTGGCCTTGATGTTGTCAGTCACCACTGAATACTGATACTGGCCGTTGGGTCCATAGGTGGCAGGTCCCAGTTTGATCACCCAGTCTGTGTGAGCATCACAGTTATGGTGTTTAATTAAAGTAAAAGCTGAAAGCACATGATTGGTTAGCTACCAAAAAAACATAGCCACAAAAATGGATTTTTAAAAGGTTTTTGTGTATTGCCTCTCTCTCACTGCAGCAAAAATGTGAATTAATCAAGCAATGAATAAGTAAATATGTTGTGGAGCAAAACAGGTAGAAGTTGAATCCATTCACGGACAGGGCATACCTGGGGAAGGGACAGACAGGAATAACAAGGAACAGGCAGAACTTTAGAAAGGACAGAAACAGGATTTACAAGGGGCACATAGGATTTGCAAGAGAGGGCAGACAGGACTCTGAAGGGACATGATTAACAAGGGGAAAACAAGATTTGCAAGAGACAGGACTAAGGACATGATTTACAAGGGCCACACACAGGATTTGCAAGAGACAGGACTCAGAAGGGACATGATTTACAAGGGCCACACACAGGATTTACAGGAGACAGGGACAGATAACATACCGGAGGCAGCAAGAAAGAAAGGACTGAAACTGAAAGGGTCACACAAAACTGACATGACACAGGGCAGGCAAGAAACACAAGAGACCGGGACTTACAGGGGGCGGGGACAGGGACAGTTTCCAGGTGAACGGTCAGCTGTCCGATAGTGTTGCCCTTGGTGGCGTAGCCGTGGATGGTGTCCAGGGGTCCAGTTACCGTTTCCACTCTGTCGGAGTTGAGCACAGTGATGCGGCCATCAGGCGACACTCCGTCTGTAGGATTAACACAGAGGGTGATGACAGGATCACAGCTGTGGTGGTGGTAAGAATGGGGTAATGGTGATGGTTTGTTTGGTGCTGTTTGTTTCTGAAATGAATTCCTCTCTAACCCCCTACACCTCTCTCTTTCTCCCACACACGTGCACACACACACACACACACACACACACACACACACACACACACACACACACACACATACACACACACACACGCGCGCACGCACACACACAAACTTACATATGCAAACATGTTGTATGCATTGACGCACACACAATGCACGCATGTATGCACACAAAAACAGACACCCAAATAGGTATACAGGCTCACACTATGGCAAGAACGCACATCCAGAGAGAGAGAGAGAAGGGGGGGGGGTGAACATTTTTTCATGTATCTGTCCATAGGCATACACAGACCTGGTGTATAAAATTGTAGGCATGGGGACATATCAACAAGACAGAAACAGACAGCCACTCACAGTCAGCTGTCACGCAGACAGCGTTTCTCTCAAATGTCAAGGCCACAGATTCGCTGGCGTACATCTGAAAACCAGACAGAAAACGTCGGTGTCTTAGAGATTTTAAATGTGACGTTGGTATATATATATATAAGAAGATTCATAAAGCTTTTTGGAGGTTAGCGATGGGGAGTTTCAGTTTCAGTTTCACTTTCTCAAGGAGGCGTCACTGCGTTCGGACAAATCCATACACGCTACACCACATCTGTTGAGCAGATGCCTGACCAGCAGCATAACCCAACGCGCTTAGTCAGGCCTTGAGTGCATGCTTACATATTTGTGTACCTATGAAAGTGGATTTCATTTTACGTAATTTCGCCAGAGGACAACACTCTCGTTGCCATGGGTTCTTTTTCAGTGCGCCAAGTGCGTGCTGCACACGGGACCTCGGTTTATCGTCTCATCCGAAAGACTAGACGCTCAGTTTGATTTTCCAGTCAAACTTAGGAGAAAGGGCGAGAGCGGGATTCGAACCCACACCCTCACGGACTCTGTATTGGCAGCTGAGCGTCTTAACCATTCTGCCACCTTCCTCCGTCGATGGGTAGAGACGAGGAAGAAAGGAAGACGATTCTGGGGACTATTGCGCTACACCATAACTGGAGTTATTATGCACTTAAAAACAAGAGGCACCACGTAATCAGCCCCTCACCCCGCCATACAAATCACACTAAACATTATATTCCATTTGGATTTCATGTGAGAATGGACTGAGAAGAAATTAAATAAATGGAAAGATACGCATGCAGGAAAAGGTACTATATATATATATATAGAGAGAGAGAGAGAGAGAGAGAGAGTTCAAAAATGAAGATCGACAGAAAGAAACCTATACCAAATATAAGCTATTAATCTTGATTGAAAAAAAAAACTTAAACAAACAAAAACCACTTGTATATGAAGCAACATAAAAGATGTGTGTTGGGGGTGTCAGCCATGAGATGAAGGCAGAAGCTTATATTTGTATGTAGAGTTAAAGAGTCAATCGATAGTTATAAAGATCTGACTGGAAAAGGCCGCAGTCACTTCATCAGTGGTTATTCCTAAAAGCTGCAGCATGAAAGATTATTTGCATTATAGTCTGTCGTATCCAACTATCACCATCAGACTAACAGAGGAGGCAACTACTGTCCAACCGAACAATCTGGGCTAGAATTATGATTATCGTGGAGAGTGCCGTGCCCAAGTTACATCCCCACTCTCTCTGCTAAGAGGGCTTTAGCCAGAAAATTCATGCGTTGGGGTGGTCCCCAAAGGCCAACTAGCCCACAAGGCTGCAGCGCTCAGAGCCAGTGCAATCTTGATCCTAAGATAATGCCAGCAACAAATGCACCTGACCAGGGGTGAACCCAAACCACTCACCTGGTACCACCTGCCAAGGTACTTGCTGTCATCCAGCTCAGCCACCGTTCTGGGAGCACCACCGTTCAGAAAGACGTTGACAGCGGACCCGATGACGTTGCCAACAGAGTCCAAAAGAAAGCCACTGGCCACTGCCAGACAGCACAGCATCACTGCAGCCCTCAACATTCTGATGGAATCGACTGGTGTGCGGCAGAACCACGAAGGGAAATGATAAAGAAAGAAATCGGTGCCGGTGGCTGGAGAACGTCTTTCTCAGACTGGAGGTTGAACTTCAAGTGTCTCAAGTCCCTGAACCCAGGATTTATATACAGGATTTCAGGGGCTTAGCTTCCACAGATGAATATGCTGAAGCACGTGTTAAGACACGTGGAGGGTGGTGTGTTACATGAGCTGGGAACAAGGGTCATGTCTGGAATCACCACAGTATCTTTTTCTTTCTTTTTTTTCTTGTAATCTTTTCCCCCTTTTTTTCTCTCTCTCTCTGTATCAGGTCATTCTTCCAAACACGTGGCTGCTTATATAAATTACAAAGATAAAAGCTGCATGGGAGTGTCGTAGCCTTATCTTCTGAAGATGTAGGAACTGTAACAAGCCTGGTCAGGTATTCCCTTTTCCGTCTGTCTTGTAATTCTGTGTGTGTGTGTGTGTGTGTGTGTGTGTGTGTGTGTGTGTGTGTGTGTGTGTGTGTGTGTGTGTGTGCGTGCGTGTGTGTGTGTGTGTGTGTGTGTGTGTGTGTGTGTGTGTGTGTGTGTGTGTGTGTGAGAGAGCACTTGGATGTTTTCTTATGATTGTAAAAGCGGTGTTTTTATTTGTTCGTCCATCTGTCTTTTAATTGGCATAATTTATTTGATCAATACTTATATCGTTTGTGATCATCAAAGGACACACACACACACACACACACACACACACACACACACACACACACACACACACACGCACGCACGCACACATGTACTTATATCGTTTGTGATCATCAAAGGACACACACACACACACACACACACACACACACACAGAGAGAGAGAGAGAGAGAGAGAGATGACATATCCAAATGGACAGTGACACTTTCATAAAATGGACTTTAAAACAGCTAATATCATTGATCTCATTAAAACCTTTCCCTATCTGAAAAAAAGAAAAAAAAAAGAAAAGAAAATAGATAAAAACAAAGAAAATATCATTTTTCTTTAAACCTGTCATGCACGCCTGTACTTTATAAATTAACCGTAATTCTCGATATTTTTTCATGCAACTTTGTCTTATAAGCGGATTTTTTAAATGAAAAAAAAAATGAAGGCATGCAAATTGTGTGTGTGTGTGTGTGTGTGTGTGTGTGTGCAAATTCACCCACATTTATGTAACAATGTTTTCATAAAAGACAAGATCAACTTGTGCCACTTTTCTGATGAGTACCTAATGATGACTGAGTATGGCATGCTTCGTACACGTGTCTGTTATAAAAGAAATAAAGGTCAAGTAAGATAAAGAGAAGGGAAAACAGACATTTGACATTGGTGCATATAGTTCAGACATCTGAGCCGTATCAGGACTGTCCAACTATGTTAGACACAAAACTGTCACATCGTCATGAAAGCCTCCGCAGTACATGACATTATCTTAACTATCATGTTCCTATAGGGGGAAATAAGACTATAGACTGTTTTGAAGACGTCAGTCCTCCTTCACTTATCATCCCCAGTTTACAAGAAAAAAAATCATAATGAGACACATAAAAAAACATACTTCAAAGGCAAATAAAAAATACAAAAAGGCCATAGAATAGAATAGAATATGTCTTTATTACCAAGTGTATCGGGGTCACAAGGAATATTGGGGGGATGGGGTGTGTGTGTGTGTGTGGGGTGGGGGGGGGGTTACTACATAACAAGATACGAACATAAATCGAAAATCATACACAAACACAGATAAAGTAGAAATTAGGATACATACAAGTGCATATCAATAATAAAAAATTTTAAAAATGTGCATACTCACACATGCACGCACTGCACACACACACACACACACACACGTTTGAACAGAAACTGCATATTACATGTGGATGGGGCTGATGACTAGATCTTCAGGTGGATGGTGTTGTTGGTTGCACAATTCTATTTATCACACTGGATTTGTTCGGGAGACAGGGCATTGACTGCTTTGGGGAAAAAGCTATTGGCGAAGCGATTGGTTTTCGTCCTTATACTTCTGTACCGTCGACCAGAGGGGAGCATCTCGAAAATCCCAAAAGCTGGATGTGATTCGTCCTGGCTGATTGATTTTGCTTTTTTTGAGTAGCCGCTTATAATATATGTCTTCTAGAGAAGGCAGATCAGCCCCGGTAATCTTGGTGGCAGTTTTTGCGATTCTGTTAAGGGCTGCAACTTCTGCCTTGGAGACAAATAACACAGCAGAATGGACAGAAAATGTCCATCCCGGTATTTAAAATCCCACTACCTAATCTCTAGAGCAAAACAGCACAGACTGTACACCATAGACTGCGGAAAAGAGAAAAACGTATCAAGGCTTGCTGTAAAAAAATTAAGAATTTTTTTTTTTTTTTTAAAGAAAGAAAAATGAATGGACTGGGAAGGCAGAAGAAATCAGACAATAGTGAAGGAAGAAAAAGGCAGAAACGAAGAGAGCAACCCTGGTATCACACAGGGGAGGGGGGGGATAGAGAGACAGGCAGAATAATGAATGAATGAAAAAAAATGAATAAGAGAAAGAAAAAAAATATTTAAAAAATGAAAGAAATAAGACTGAAAGAAAGAAAGAGAGAACAGAGAAAACAGGAAAGAAAGTGAAATTTCCTTGAAGAAATGGCTGAAACTGAAACTGATGTATCATCCCCCCCCCCCCCCCAAAAAAAAAAAACAAAAAAACCAACAACAACAAAAAACAAAACAAACAAACAAACAAACAAAAATCTCAGATGTAAGGAAGCAAACAAAGAATTGTGCATGAAAGGAAAAGTAATAAACAACACACATGCATAAAACAACAACAGAAAGCAGGGGAAAATGGGAAGGTGGAGGCTTCCACCCTCCTCACACTACCCAATCACACATACACAACAATTAGTGTGAAACACTGGAGCTTGGAGGCACCCACCCCACCCCACCCCACCCCCACCTCCTCACATAGAAAAAAAAACCCCGTAAGGAATGAGCATGTTGAAACGACAAGACAGGCAGAAAAAACAACAACAGGGACTATTAAACATATCAAAAAGCAAACGAGACAAACGCACAGGTACACACAGATACACTGATAGACAGGGCTTCAGTTTACATTTCATTGTTTAATTGATCTGTTTTACATTTATTTGGTTATTTATCATCATTGTTGTCTTTTTTCTTTCTTTATTTTATTTTATTTTTTTTTTTTTTTGTATGCTTACAGTTGACCTCATCAAGTTTTTGTGCCTTATAAATACATTATTAGTAATAGTGGTGTTTTTTTTGTTTTTGTTTTTTAATGTATTTATCTATTATTTATTTACTTATTTATTTTTATTTTATTTATTCATTTATTTAAATTTAATCTTTTTTTGTTTATTTGTTTTGGTTTGGTTATTTTATTTTATGTTATTTAATTTAATTTTTTTTCTCTCTCTCTCAAGGCCTGACTAAACGCGTTGGTTTACGCTGCTGGTCAGGCATCTGTTTGGCAGATGTGGTGTAGCGTATATGGATTCGTCCGAACGCAGTGACGCCTCCTTGAGCTACTGATACTGATACTGATCTGTTTCTCTATTTTCCTGTTGGTTCTATCATGCTCTCTCCCCATCCAACACTAAAAGCACATGTTTTTGTCAGCCCTAGTTGGTGCCTCAATATTCTTATATTTAAAAAAAAAAAGGAAATAAAAACACACTACATCTCAGTCTAAACCAGAAAATTAATGTATTCTTCTTCTTCTTCTTTTTTTTATTTTTTATTTATTTATTTATTTTTTGGTAACATTATTTCCATCATACGTCATGAAATGAAAGGAAAATACATAAGAATTGTCCCTTTCTTTGATTCTTCCATTGGGATGGTCAGAAGATAGGATAAGAGAAAAACAAAGCATCTTTGACTTCGTTTACAAATGAACGACAGGAGAGAATGTTCTGTAGTGGTCCATTTCAGTCAAAGGTTGATGCACCACCAGTGCTCAGCAGTACAGGATGTAAAAAGAGTAATCACCTGTTGTGACTTTAACCTCGGCTCACTTCACAATCTTCAGTTTCGACAGTTTATCTGTCACATTGTGTGTGTGTGTGTGTGTGTGTGTGTGTGTGTGTGTGCGTGAGTGTGTGTGTGTGTGTGTGTGTCTGTGTCTGTGTGTTTGCATGAGTAGATGGCTTGGAGCTGGTGCAAAAGACTATAATGATACAATTTCAAAGCAAAATAAATGGTATCTTGCAGCATATCAATGGCATTCATATTTGCCATTTTCACGATGTCTCTTGTCCACTATCATGTGTACTTACACAATACTGCTGACCATGCCCATAAACTTCCCAGTAACAGTATAACATTGAAAACCGTTGTAATTTCAAGGGAGAGAGAGAGAGAGAGAGAGACAGACAGACAGACAGACAGACAGACAGAGAGAGAGAGAGAGAGAGAGAGAGAGAGAGAGAGAGAGAGGCAGGTAAAAAGGAACAGAAAGAAAAAGACACACTCATTTGCCCAGTTTCCCCCAACCCTCCATTCATTCACATCTCCCACCCCTTCTAACCGATAATACTCAAATGTATTCATAAATACTTTAACAAAATGTCTTCAATCAGCGATATGTGTGACGGGACATTAAACAAAATTCCTCCTCCACACTGAGAAGATGAGAAAGACATAGCCAGACAGAGCAGAGTGCTATCATGAAGCTTCATAGACGGCAAAAGCAAGGCAGTAAAAAAACAAACAAAATATGCTGACACATTTGATTGCTGACAATTTTATTCATTGTAAACCTTGATCATATTATTGGCTTTTTTCAGCAAAATACAAAATACTGATACAACAGAAGAAAGTAGAGAATGAAAATGAATACATTTTGAACCATACATGAAGATAATTTACAAGTTCATCATCCTGTCAAATAACAAATATTACAGGTACAGTAACAAATATTACAAGTAACTAATATTACAAGTTTATTCAGGGTCATAACTGAAAAAGAACAAAAAACGCATGTCTAAGTTAATGTCTATATGTAGAGTTATTTTTTAAGACATGTATTTTGTTATCGCCTGAAAGGAAAAATTTGTATTTAATTTGTTGACTCTTTGTCGAACTCAGTATGTTTCATGTAATAAGTGAAGTAAAAAAAATCAAATAAAATGATTTCAGCAAATATGAACCTTTAGTAATGAAGCATTCAAAGAAAACAAAAAGGGAGAAAAGAGAGAGGAAGAGAGGGGTAATCAGTATCTCTGCATTTATTTATTAATAGGTATACAAAAAATAATTTTTATTAGACCCAGATAATCTTTTTCTTTTGTACACTTGACCCTTCCCCTATTTAGAGCACATGCACATACTCTCACACACATTTCCCCTTGTCTTTCACAAATTAACAAGAATAATATAAGAAAGAATGGTACTATGTTCAATTATTATGAACTGTACCATCACAAATGTCCCTCTACCACCAACGCTCACATGCATGAATGCACACACACACACACATGTATAAACACCCTCCTCCTATTTGTGCATAATTTCTTATTTCTCCATATATGAATAAACCATCTCCTTGCCCCATATTAAGACAGGCACATGAAAAATAGTTTTGATGACCTGCATAAAAACATTTAAAAATCCAATAGCCTTTTATGGTCATCAGGGCAGTGAAATCACATCCACTGCATTTTTAGTTCAGAGGCTCATCTTGTCCTTCTGCCATTTTAATCTTCCCCAACCAAAGTCAGGTACCCATTCACACCTGGGTGGAGTGAGGAAAATTGGAGTAAAGTGCCTTTCCCAAGGACACATCACCATGCTGAAATGGGGCCTAGAACTCTGATCAGTGGTGAACACCGGATTATTGAGTCCAATGCCTAACCAGTCATGTCAAGGCATCTCCTGAATATACCCAAATCTGTATTGTTGTTTTTCATTCCACCAATCATTCTGAATTTAGTGTCAAAGATAGGGTGGGCTGCTTATAATGTGCTTTGTCCAATGTGTGAACTTTATACATGATTTCCTTTTGAAAATAGGAGGGTCTTATCCCCTGTGGCACATAACAGACCCAAAATAATGATGTTACACATGTAAGCATGCTTGTGTGTGTGTGTGTGTGTGTGTGTGTGTGTGGTTGAAACATTTTTCTCCATGCATCGGCCATTGTGTTGTTTTCTTTGATTAATGCGCAATTTTCTGTTTCCTAAAACTGATTATTGCTATCATGATTACTGGTGATGAAGACTTACAGTACCAAGTCCAAAAAACACTGCCACAATTACTGCTCCATGACTTTGAATACAACATAGTGGAAGACATGTACTGGTTATCTAAAAATGAAGGAAAGGAAAGAAAGGAAAAAAGATAAAAAATGTTTAACCATTTGTCATACACTTAATACATGTTCAGAAGTTAAAAGCTGCCATTCCTGCAAAAACTGTGACTCAGTATTATGCAATGTGGTTCAATACTATTCCATATAATTTCTTGTCTGGTAAGGCATGCTTCACCCTCACAGTGTGTGTGTGTGTGTGTGTGTGTGTGTGTGTGATTCAGGAATTTCTTTATTTTTTTCCTACTTAAGTGTATGTGTGTGGCTGCTCATGCATGTGTGTGCATGTGCACACCACGCCAGTGTGTATTAAAGAATTTGCATGCATGTATGCATGTGTGTGGGTGTGTGTGATGTATGCATGCATGTGATACATTTGAGATGTTTCTGAATTACCTGCACTCCACTGAATACAAATGTTACCAATTGCTTCTGTATCTCTGGAAAATATTTTCACCTGGCAACAACCTGTGTGTGTAGTTCAATAAAGGTTTATGAGCAAACAACTTCAAGTGGAGACAGATACAGACGTGATGTCATACATTGGTTCAGCAGGTCAAAGATGTCTTAGAATGAAAGATGAGACAAGTTTATTTATTCAGAACTTAAGAAGAATAAGACAGCCAACCCTATCAACATAGCAAGCCAAATAAACAAAGTATTATTCATGACAATATACACTGTACTGAACTGAACATACTTTGGCAACACAAACAAAAAAGAGAAAAGAAAAACAAAAAGAAATACAAATCTGCACACACATGACACAACATGTATGTGGCAAGCACACACAAACCCATGCACACTTCGAAATGCACTATCATCCAGTGCCTACTGAAGGCAAACAGCTGAGCTGGTGAGAAAGATTGCAATATCAGTTGAAAAAAAAAAAAGACAAAAAAAAAAGACATCAACAAACCAACAAACTTGTTCTGTTCAGTAGGGCAATTTTCAATATAAACATGCATTCAGTCTACCGGTTCAGACAACAAACAGGAAGGCAAGGCATCATCAACCAACATCATCTGTTCTTCAGGACACAGGATAAACACCATAACTATTTCTAAAATCTGGACATGATTTCAACAACAGCAACATGTCATGCTCAGTTCCCTACTTCCCACCTCTTACCCCTGAGCAGTTTATCTGCAAAGCGAGATATTTTATCGGCAAAAAAGCTTTGCAGCAACACAACAATTCAGTAAACCACAAAGAAAATGTCAAAAGAAAAACCAACAACCTCCCCCCAACTCCCTATCTATAAAAAATGGAAGGCAAATGATGGCGATTTCTGTGTGACATTAGTGATATCAATTCTATATTTACTGAATATCAGCAGGAACATGGGTAGGAAGTGGGGCAGGAATTCTGGGAGGCATGGGGATGAGGGTAGGAGAGGGGCTTAGAGTAGTGGGAAGTGTGGAGGGGAGGTGGGAGAGAGGGTTGGAAACCAGCTGCCTCTATCGTCTACCACAGCACTGCAATGGCATCTTCTAGGACAATATTCACTGTGATCAGGCACTTTTCAGCTGGACCGAGCAAAACTGCAAGAATATGCACTGAAAAGAAAAGAAGAAAAAAAAAGACTTGACATTATAGGAAATGTATTCCTACGAACCTGTGGACAATCCTGAAGAGCAAAGGATACATGGATTGTTGTAATTTGGAAAAAACCTATCCTGAACATGTTGTTGTTTGAATAATACAATACATGACAACGCTCAATAACCAACACTGCAGGAAAAATCTAGCATGGTCATTGATATTTTACTGTGCAGCACAAACACCAATGTAACGTCTTAAGTTAATAAGTTGAAAATCTCTTTGATACTATATCTAAAAATGTGGATGGCAATCAGAAAAAAAGCACTTCCCATCTATTCCTCTCCATTTATTTTCATCACTTGCTGTAATTGTTCATTCTGTTTTATTTCTTTTATTCTGAATGTACATGTATTTACTGCTGAGGGCACAAAACTGGATGAGCAAAGCAATGAGCAAGAGCAGAGACACAGACAGACAGACAGACAGATACAAACACCCACATTTTTTTCTTTAAGTTTTAAGACCAGGCATACATCTCCATGGGTTATTAGAATCCTTGAAGAAAGAATTTTGTATTTTTGTTCATTGCTTCTCCAGTCATTTAAATGTGACTAAGAACATGTTTCATTCCAATGCCTGATAACATAGTTTATTCAAAAACCTATCAACATATTTTATTCAAAAGCGTATTTTTCAGAAGACTGACTTCATAGGCTATATAGGCAGATTATTACAGTAGACACATTTCAGGAATTCACTGTTTACGATATCAGTTGGATTGAAGAGCGACCCCCCACCCTCCCTCAGCCCCCCTCCCCCCCCATAAATTCTGACCAAAGATGGTACAACTTCTAAGTCGCATAGTCTATATTTGTCTCAGATTCCAATTTTGTGGCAACAAGCGCACAGTGAACGTACATCGTCTTTGAGACATGATTACACAGTACACTTCCCCAAGTTAACAAAACTATGAAGATAACTGAATTTTCTCCTAACCTTAGGCACTGCACTATCATAGATTTTTCGCTCGATGATCTTGTCTTCTTCCCTAACTGGCACCCAGCTTCATCTCTTGATGTAGCAAATTATACTTGATTACAGAAAGTGCCAAGCACATAACTGATGCATATCGAGCAACTGATACAAGCATATTAGTGAACATGTGGAATATAAGTGAAGAAACTGACACTTATCTTAATTCTTTTTTAAAAGAGTGAGTGAGAGAGAGAAGAACAAATGCCTCAATGGAAGATGGCTAAACTGTAATTCCCCAAGAAGACAACAGAAAAACAAAACAAACAAAAAACCCCTAGCATTATCAAAACCTGAGCTGCTTTGAAATAGCCGGACATGAGTCAGTCTTGCAGCAAAATGTCTTTAGCTTGTCTTTCATGCTGATTCAAAGTGTTTGACTTTGTTGCTCACTGCAAGACCAACTAATGTAACACTCAAACCAGCCTGAAAAACACTGCCAAGAAACTGGCAGTGTAAGGCGTAGTTCACCAATAGGAGGAGTTTGTATTATACTCCATGTTTGGTGATACATATACTTACCATGTCAAACTGATGCAAACTAGGCCTATCGGTTTGCTCTGCTTGGCCAAATTTCGCGCGGCTAACAGTGCCCAGTCCGCTCTTAGCCAATCAAACGCCTCTAAAAGCTATAAGCGCTGAATCATTCCGTGGCCATAGAAAAAAATTGCCCCATGAGAACCACGGCGGAGACGCAGCAACGGACGAGTTTGACATGGCAAGTATATGTATCACCAAACATGGGGTATAATACAAACTCCTCCTTTTGGTATCATATACTGTACCATGTCAAACTGATGCAGAATTTAAAGCAAATGGAGGAGGACAACGCCTACTGGTTCGTATGGGGAGCCCTTGTAACCGAGACGGCAGTGTTAGCCGCGACAAAGGAAATCCCCTTGGAACCGTCAGCCCTGGTCATATGGAAATCCCTGAGGTAGAAGTTGATGAAGGGATTCTCAGAGCGCCAGAAGGCTGCCTCCAAGACATGCTGCAGTGGCACTGAGTGCTGGAAAGCAGCCAAAGTAGCTATGGCCCGCACTCCGTGTGCTCTGGGATTAAGACAGCTGATATCCCTGTGAGCATGAGAGTAGGCTCTATGAATGACTTGGGAAACCCAGCGGGAAATGGTGCCTGCAGCGATGTCTTTCTTGTAATTCTCATTGAGGGAGATGAGAAGACACCTCTGAGAAGAACACCTAGGGCGAGACCTATCCCAATAGTATTTGAGACACCGAACAGGGCAGAGATGCCTATCCTCATCATCTTGGGCAAGAATATCAGACAAAGGTCTGACCCTCAGAGAGGGGGAAGGGACCTCAGGGTCTTGGTTCTTAGCCAGAAACTCTGGAAGGAAACGAAGAGTGATGGAACCATCTCTGTGGAAGGCCAGATCTTGTGGCATTCCACTAAGACCATGAATCTCGCTTCTACGACGGCCTGTGGCCAGCAACAGGAGGAAAGTGGTCTTGAGGGTGAGCAAGTCAAAAGGAGTAGTCCCCAATGGCTCGAAGGGTTGTTTTCGAATGAAATCCAGCACCAGGAACAAGTCCCACAGGGGCACTCTTGTGGGGTTTCTAGCTTCCTTCAGAGAGGTGCCCCTAGCCACCTCTCTGAGCAGGAAATCCACTTCAAAGGTGGGACCACCTAGCTGTTTGATTGTGGTACAGATGGCAGACCTGTACCCTCGCACAGAACTAGCAGACAGGTTGAGAACCGAGGAGCAGTGAGCCAGAAAGTTGGCCAGCTGCATGCTCGTAGGGTTAGTAGGGGGAACATCCTGAGCTGTACACCACTGCAACCATTTCTTCCAGCGAAAGTCATACAAAGTCTCTGTTCCCTCCCTCCTTGCTTTGGTGACTATGGAGAGGAGGTCAGAGGATGGGTCAGGAATGAGAGGTGCCATGGACTCCATCATGCCCAGAAGGGAAGAAAGTGTCCGCGCTGTTGTTTGGGAGGAACGGCGCAAGTGGCTGAGGAGGCCTGCCAGACGTTCCCAGCGATCTGGCATCGGAGAGACTATCATGGACCGCGTGTCGAATCTCATCCCTAAGAAGTCGAAGGACTGACTTGGGGACAGATCGCATTTCTCCTGGTTCATGAGGAAGCCCAGTTGGGAGCAAAGGTCTAGAAGTCTGGCCGTATGACTCTGGCACAGGGCCTGCGACTGGGCCAGGATAAGCCAGTCGTCCAGGTACACACAGAGAGGAATGGATTCCAACCGGACGATGGACACCAATTCCCGAACCACCTTGGTAAACAGGAAAGGGGCAAGGGACAGACCAAATGGATACGCTTAATAGCCAAAAAAAAGTGTAAGACGAGACAGAGTGTAAACCTGACAAGATGGCGTGGAGAGCCTTGGCCAAAGGAATGGTTCAGCGCTTATAGCTTTTAGAGGCGTTTGATTGGCTAAGAGCGGACCGGGCAAGACGGCTCATCTTTTCACTGTTAGCCGCGCGAAATTTGGCCAAGCAGAGCAAACCGATAGGCCTAGTTTGCATCAGTTTGACATGGTACAGTATATAACACCAAATTCTCGATTTAATCAATCATTCTATAAAAAAAAATCCTCACTACTGGAATTTCAGGGACAGGAGAAGAATGTATATTTCTATGCGCATTATCATAATCCAGATGAATGCATTGTTCCAAATGTTTCTATGATGTATAAACTGAGGATAGACCTTCAATAATATAACACAAACATGTACGTGATTGTTTTCATCATAACTGATCTGGTTTTATTTCTAAAAGATTTTCATTTGCAAACAATCAACAAATGGCAAGCTCTCAAAACACTACAGAAAATGAAATGACAGAGAATTTTGACACATCCATTTGATGTCTTCCAAGTATAGCATTTAAACAAAATTTGTCACTTAAACAAAGGCCCTTGTAAGGAAAAAAAAAAAATCAAGGCTCTTGTATGAGAAAAAGGCCCTTGTATGGGATAAAGACCCTGTAAGAGAAAAAGGCCCTTGTATGAGATAAAGGCCCTTGTACAAAGGCAGAATGTGTGTGCAGACAAAATACTACACAGTTCCTTACATTCTAAGGTCTACCACACAGAAAACGTGAATTCATTTATTCATCTATTTCAATATAATAATCAAGTTCTAGCATGATTTATGTAAACACAAATTTTACTGCAGCCAAACCTCCCTGAACCCCCCCCCCCCCAAAAAAAAACAAATGAACACAAAAAAACAGTACCCTAGCTTCATCCTGTACATACTCTGTCAATGCACAATGAGACTATACACTCACCACAACAATGATACATGTTAAGGCACGGACTTAGTAAATACATGGACATTGTGAGGATAAACCTTTCTGATCTCTCATACACTAACAGTGTAACAAATACTAAAAGCCATTGTCATTTATGTTTTATTTTGTTTATCAGTAATGGCAAATACCGCAGTTAATTACACATACTGTGATGATAATGAAAAAAAAAAGGAGAGCAGTAAAAATTTTTTTTATTTTTTTTTTTTTAAAGAATGTTATTGACCAATGTTGTTCACAAGTAAGCATCCTGTATTTCTATGCTGAAATTCTGTCTGCAGACTTCACAAGAGGATTTTCCTATTGCATAGAGAACCTGTGCATATCACTGTAGGGCATATAACTCATTGACAAGTAAGCCACCGTGTTCTCAAATCTTTCGTCTTAACGAATATCAAAATCATCAAAAGATGAGTGACTTTGAAAGTCAAAGAGTGGAACATAAATCTTCAGCCTACATTTTTCCGAACAGTCCTTTTCTTTCCCCGCATTTCAACTAAGAATCCACTGCATTCAGAAATATCTGCACCAAACTGTGAAGTTTTCAAATTTCATACAAACAATGAGTTCTGAGTTTCCATCTCTTTTCATGATAAATCTGAAAACATGATATGAAAATACTCATTCCTTATCGGTAACCTGCTAAATGTTAGCGTTACAATTCTGAAATTTCATGACTGCGAACGAAGTCCGGACACAGTATTTTCTTAGGCAGTGAATACCATTTATTTGCACAAAAGAATGTATCTTTCATAACTGGAATGTGCAGTTATGCTGCATTGTTGTAATGGGCACTGAAGACCGACTTAAACAAAATTCACCAGCTTACAAATATCTGAAATAGGGCTTTTTGTACATAGACCTACTAGTAGCCCATCAAAATATACACAACTGAACTGAAATTGGCATCATTAAGCTACTCCTTACTTTTCCATTACTGATCAAACATATATACGTAGAAGCATCAATTTAGAAAGAAGAAAAACAGAAAGATGCAGAAGTAATTCTGACAGCAATAAACATATGCTAAGCACAGATTCACTTACACAAGACAGTGATAAGGTACAAGTTACAATCAATATGCAAGACAGTTTGTTGAAACTATAGTTACAACACAAAAGAAGAGACGAGAAAATAAAAGAAAGAGAAGACATAATAATAAAATAAATCAAACAAATCAACAGCACTGCAATCGCCCAACATTCAAAAGCACCAAAAGTGATCACGTAACTGGTAAATTTTGGTCTCTTAATCTTCAGACTAGAGATAGTATATCATGTAATCCTTGCACTATCTTAAAATGAAGATTTATATATATATATATTGCATTCCATTTCCAGCATGTGGGTTAAAAAAAAAAAAGCAAAAAAAAAAAAAGCAAAAGCCAGCTCTTCTGCTATCAAAGACAATTCAATATGTTGACAATATATCGAAGTATTTTTTACTATGTTCTTCTATATGAGTATATCTGTCTACATCAATATATGCACAGAAATATATATCTCTCTGTATATACAAATATATAAACACTATGGATAACATTTATGTGAACAATAATTCAATATCATTAATTTCATCTCTACTTTCAGGTTCAGTGAAATTAAGAGCGTTGTTTGCAATGCATCCTTTGTAACAGCCTGGCTAAAAATATATTCATATAAGAGATGTTGCAATAGTTGTTTTTGTTGTTTTGATTTTTTTAATAATTATTTATAGTCTGTACTTCCTGACCACAACTCGCCAAAAAAAAAAAAAAACTGAACAGAACACACTCTCTCCCAATAAGTCACGAGGTCTACATTCATTCCTCTTCAGCTCTAAACAGGACTGAACACAACTCAATAAGTGATCAGCACTGTGTGTGCCTAGCACAGGTTTGTCAGATAATGCTGTCAAGGGCACTGGGTGATTAGAATGGGGGCAGCTTATAGATTTAAACATTAACATTTCTCACTTCAGATTTCATTTCTTACTTCAGATTTTTATGCTCGTGGATCAACTTTGCAGGATTTCAGAACACACAAAATACTTCTAGCCTACTCCTTCTAGCTGAAGTGGCCCATATCTTTGAGCTGGCGCATGTTGAGGACAACACTGGACACTGTGCTAATGAAGCTCTGTGTACATGTGTTAAATCTCACATTGCTATTGTACTTACAATTCTTTTCTCTTTTTTTTTTTTTGCCTTTAGAGCTAGATGTAAAAAAAAAAAAAAAAAAAAGTGTTTATTCCTTCACCCTTTTCAAACAAAATGTTTATTTTGTTTTGTTTTTTCACCAAATTCTTACTAAATGCAGCAGCATTAGGTATTGTGTGTGATCAAAATGACATATAAATAGAGAGAGAGAGAGAGAGAGACATACATACATACATACATACATATATATATATATATGGGGAAATGCCTAGTTCATATAATAAATTCTGTGGCATTCTGTGTTTGAATGAAACATGTATGCATTAAAGTTCCCTTTATCCCTTTCTAGTGAAACTTAAGTCTCTCGAGATATCACATTTTGTCCAAAACAACTACCTGATTGTTACATCACATGCTTGATACATTTGATAAAAGTAAAGAGAAACTAGAAAAGTAGAAGCATATGTTTGGCAACTGGAGGGAGTTGTGGTATTTGTTTATTTTGTTTGTTTTTTTGTGTGTTTTTTTTTGAGAGGGGTGGATGGATTTTGGCGGTGGGGAGAGAGGGCTAGTTCTGATACAAACAGTTTTCACAGGCTACACATATTCTGGATGAATGTGGAAGTCTTATGGAAGTCATCATGGAAGTCCTTGATAATGAACACAAGAATGTGATTTGCACAAACAAAATTCAATATTCCCTTACAAACAAAATGGAAGAAATCCATCCATTAAACTGTGGTCAACACGAGTCACACAGGTTGTATTAACATATACAGGACTTTAAAGCCTCCAATCATATCACTGCCACGAATGTAGAAAACTGAAACAAAAATGTATCACACACAAACAGCACACACACACTCACACCCCTTGGACAAGACTTCCTACATTTTGCCCATTCAAAAGTTCTCAGTTTATACATCTTTAGTGCTCAGTGATTCTGATGTGTGGCTTATATATCTGGTCAGTTTTCATCAGTTCATGGAGAAGCAAAAGCAACAACAATAACAACCCCCAACCTCTTTCAAACACATCACTCTGCTACCACAAAAACAAACAACTCAAAAACCAACAATGAAATTGAACAAAAAGTGGTCATCAAGTTGTAAAAACATTCATACACTAAAGAATAAGACAAACATATGTGAGAAACCTAGTTGTTTTTGAAACCAGTTACACATATCAAGACACCTTACACCCTCAAAAAATGGCAAAGAAAAAAATTAACACATGCACTCACTAATGTATGCACATACAAAACAAATCATTATCATCACATGATAGATTCTGCCTCAATGGAGATATTTGTCAGTCTTAAGGTAACAAACAAAAAACAAACAAACAAAACAAAAACAAAACAACAACAACAACAAAGGTTTCATTCATTTGTGATCATACTTCAGACACTAAATCATGTCCAAAATGAATTCTTGAACTAATCTTGTTCCCTAAAGCTGGACAAACATAGCAACATTTGTATGTGTACAACTGCGATTAAATGAGTATGTGTGCAAACAACAGAGAGAAAAATGATAATGAGAGAGACAGACAGACATACACAAGGCCTGCCTTCCTGAAATACCATTTCAGCCCAAGTTTTCAGTAGTCAGAGAAAGCAGGGAGATTGAACAGTGATTGTGTGAAGCAAACAACTGGGTGAAGAAAAACCAGATCAGACTGAATGAATCATGTAACCTGGAATTACAGAAATCAGAATATAACTGTGGGTGTTTCTTGAAACTACCACAGATAAAACATAATAGAAAGAAAAAACGAAAAGAAAGAAAAAGAAAAAACGAAAATGGCTGGTATGGACACTGAAACAAACTGTCCTGAAGACAGCAACTTGTGAAAACAACGGTCAGACCAAGATGTACAAAGCAAAAAGACAACAGAGACAAAAGAAACATGCTATTAATATAACACACTATTCATGGCGTTTGTCCATTACCTTTTTATATTGTTTAGATTAGAATACTCTGTGTTTTGCAAGTACCAGTGAGACAGCAAAATGGATCATCAGAATGGAAAAAGACAGAACTGTGGTCATTTCGTTTTAACGATGCGCACATATTTGAATTATTTAATTTCACTTATTAGTCAACATTAAAATAAATCTAAGCATGCATACACATACACGCACACACACACACTTTCTGACACATTCCCAGGGGTGTACATCTACATGGGATATCAGAAACAGGCCTGTCAATCTTGCTGAGAAGTCCATTCATTATTTCATTGAAAGAGGTCACACTTTTATGCCCCATTGTTACCTGTCATGAATACAGAGACTGATTCCGTTTTGAGCATCATGGACTTTCAGTATCAGAATCTGTAGCTTGCCCCATATTGATAAGTAGACTGAAACAGTTTGTGCTGCACAGGTCTACTAACAGCAGATGACTGTCCTGCTGCATGTACCAACTTTCCATACAGATGTACTCCCCAACATTATTCTAAGATAACAGACAACCAAAGCCTTCCTACATAAATTCAAAGGAGACAAAACAAGGCTGCAAAGTAACATTATACTTTAAGCAGTGTAACATGACTATATATTCATTTTCTGAAAGACTGCGTTGCACTCCCAAAGGGTAACACTGATCAACAATAAACATCACAAGACACCACCGACAGATAAACAAAAAAAACATTTGAAAAGATACTTTCCATAGGCTGGCATTTCATTTTCAGTGACTGTTTCACCCACCAGGATGCCAGAAGTGCCTCGGGTGCCCGGGTTTTTTTCCCCCACCACTGACTGAACCTTTATGGTGGTCTGGGTGCAGTCTTTTGGATGACAGCCACAGTTAACTGCACTTTCATAAGCAGCATTCATTTGGCACTTGTTTATAATATAAACAAAACTACAGCAACAAAAGCATTGTCCTTTGACAAATTCTGCAGACACATTCACTTTAACCAGTTCATTTAGAGACAGGGAGGAGCGTGGTGTGGAGGGAACAGGATATACTATACTGATGAGACACATCTTACAAAGAAAGTGGTCCAAATTTCACACAAGGTTAAACTGGTCCAAATTTCACACACCAGATAGGGATTAGTGGTGGGAAAGGGAGTGGTGGAGGGAATGGGAGGGAACTATACTGATGAGAAATACCCTACGAAGAATGTGGTCCAAATTTCACACAAAGCAAAAAGTGGTCCAAATTTCACAGAAGTGAAAGTGGTCCAAAATTCACACAACAGATAGGGAGGAGTGGGTGGGGGGGACAAGAGGGAGCTGTACTGATGTGACACACCAAACATAAAAAGTGGTCCAATTTTCACACAAAGCAAGAGTGGTCCGAATTTCACACAAAGAGAAAGTGGTCTAAACTCCATACAAAACTTTGCAGAAACAAACAAAAAAAACAGCTGTATAGTACAACTGTAGGCACACACATAACCACCCACTCACAAAATCAACAAAGTGGAAAAAAGAGACAAACACCCAGCCACAAAAGAAGAGATCGCCACTCATGACAACCACACACACACACAGAGTTATTTTTCTATTAGTGTTTCAGTTCAAAATGGCATACACATGTAATACATGCCAAATGGCTATTACACAAAATCAAAAAACTAAGAAAACGTTTTTCTCATTTCAGTCAAACGTGGTCCATTTTGTACATTCAGTACATTTTGTACTGGTGTGAGACACCAGTGTGCACAAGCCATCCTCACTGTTCATGACAAGAAAACACCACCCATTCTTTTGTTGGTACAGCTCAGATTAATGAAGTGATTCTCTGCTGAGGTCAGAGATGGAGTGGAAAGGGGTGGGCGAACACACACACACACACACACACATGCATGAACACACACACTCACACTTCACCTTAAAGTTAAAGCATACTTTTTAGCAGCACCCTGAATACCACCCAGAAAAGCCTGTACACACAGTAGCAGATTGAAGTGTCCAGCACAAGCTTTCCCCCTCTTGCTGGGTTTACACGTGGGTTATTTCACACCCATCCCACTCATTGTCACTCTCTGTGTCAGACAAGTCATCCTCATCCCGGACTTCAACATCACTGAAGCCCCCTATTGAGATTCCTTCCACACTTTCACCCAGGGAAACAGAGTCCATGACCACCCCATCCCTCTTGGACGAATGAGGAATGCCAGGAGTCAATAAATGATAGTGATCCAACAGAGTGAGGTTCGGGGTAGTGGAGTGGGTGACTGGAACCTGTGGGGGCTTCTGGGAACTGA
Source organism: Babylonia areolata (assembly GCF_041734735.1). Classification (NCBI taxonomy): domain Eukaryota; kingdom Metazoa; phylum Mollusca; class Gastropoda; order Neogastropoda; family Buccinidae; genus Babylonia; species Babylonia areolata. The sequence goes on from NC_134876.1 coordinate 82,292,190, forward strand.
CGAACAGGTGATCCGACGTGCGAGAGCGAGGCTGATGACAGTGATCGTCTTGCCGTCGCAACTTATCCCCAACCACATCATCTGCGCTCTTGCTGCGTTCCAGGTTCTGCTCCAGTTCTTCCATGGGCTGGAAGAACACTTTCACCTGCGGCATACGCAACAAAGTCCAGGCATCTTCATCACAGGTAACTTGAGGACCAAAGTCACAAACTAGCAGGGCACTTTTACCAGGTGTTACCTTCATAAGTGGAGTGATGGCCTGGAGGTAACGTGTCCGCCTAGGAAGCGAGAAAATCTGAGCACACTGTTTCGAATCATGGCTCAGCCACTGATATTTTCTCCCCCTCCACTTGACCTTGAGTGGTGGTCTGGGCACTAGTCATTCGGATGAGACGATAAACCGAGGTCCCGTGTGCAGCATGCACTTAGCGCACGTAAAATAACCCACGGCAACAAAAGGGTTGCTCCAGGCAAAATTCTGAGGAAAATCCACTTTGATAGGCAAAACAAATAAAACTGCACACGCTGTAGTATAGCGATGCACTCTCCCTGGGGAGAGCAGCCCGAATTTCACAGAGAGAAATCTGTTGTGATAAAAAGAAATACAAATACAAATAAATCCTTTTCACAAAAAAAGCAGAGAGACAGTTCTTAATATACTTACTTATGCCCATCGCTCCAGTTCTTAATATACTAATAACAATAATAATGATAACAACTAAAGAAATAATCATTATTTACAAATATTATCTATCATCATTATTAACATATCTTACTGCACCTGTCAGTGATTTTTTGTTGATTTTTTTAACATATGCATATGTCTGAAACAATCAAAATTAGTAGAAAAAGTAAATATATTTACCAAACAAGTGCTACATTATCATTTAACACTACATCCTCCTAACAAACACTAAGCCATACAAGCATCACTGATCAACTTCCTCCCTTTCTCAGACTTATATTCATGGCCCGTGCCTGTTCCAGGGAATCTATCACCGACTCCACAACAAAACAACTACTGACATCACTGTGGGCTTAACTGGTGATGCTTCTGTTTAATGGCAACAAGTACAGTTGACCACCATTGAAATGACTAGGCAGCAGTTCAGAAGGGAGTCTGCTGGTAGTTTGGTCCCACTGTGGACCCCAAGCACCAGGTACTTAGAGGGAATGGAGAGGGGATGGGGTGTGGTGGGGCTGAATCAGGATAGATTGCATGGTGATAATGCCACTAAGACATGGAGAAGATCAGGCACAAAAAAAAGCAAAAAGAAAAAGGCTGTATTAATGGAATATAAACAGACGGAAGACCTGAAAGATACAGAAAATGGAACCATGTGAGAAAAAAAACAAACCCCAAAAGAATGACACTGCACACATAGGTGGAATCAAGCACTATCAGCGATATTCCATCATGCAGACCCAGACCCTCTCTGACCTTGAAGTTGGGGCTGAACAGTTTGTGGGTTTTGTCCTTGTTGGCTCTATCCAGTTCCATCTTGGGGAGGGTCAGTACCAGGGTGGTCTCCGGACCCCTCAGGCACCCGGCACCGTTCCTGGGTATGGAACTGGGGTCAGCAGTCTCACCCACAAAAAAAGTGTTGAACCACAGGTGGAACATCTTCTCCTGCAAGCAGTAAAGTGGTGATTAAACCACACTGAGGCAAATGTAAAAGTGTCACTCCTTACTGAATAAAATCACACAAATATTCCAGAAATACAAAATTTAATTAAGTTGTGTGGGTTTCACTTTTACAGAAGAGATCAGTCTTTTCAAAATATTTGTTTTTAAAGTCATCTTTATCTTCTTGATTACTTTCTTTGATCAATAAAGAAATACTGAAGTCTTAAGTCTCAGTCATAAATATGAATGAACATGGAGGAAATTGCTGCCCATGAACACAGAAAAAGAAAAATCTCTGGCACTGTACCCTGACAATTACAAAATAAGCAAAGGGGGTGAGGAACAAGTGTCTTCTTTTACCTTGCTATTTGTTCTTGTGTAAACTGGGCATAAGAGACGTGCAGAATTAAAAATGCAGGGATCCAGTGAAAGTATCAAACAAAATAAATTATATTCACTCTTTCTCTTCCCCCCACAGAGCTGTATTTGATTCAAACCAAAACTAGTAACTGCAAAAATGCGTTTTCACAACTGTTCATGTAATGGTAACAAACAGCACATAAAACACATCTGTTCCAACCTTCTTTGTCATGAGAGTTTTGTTGAAGAATTCAATCTTGATGTCACCACACAGAGGAACAGGGTTCTGCACGTCCATGTAATAGAAGCTTTCCCCTTTGCTGATACTGTCGTACACTGGAGAGGAGTACACCTTCACCTTCAGCTGGTGAACCTCAAAGAATGGTGCTGAAAACACATTGAACAAAGATAGATCAACAACAGTGGCAAAATCAATGTAATGTCACCATGGTCACATGCATGTAAGTATGTCTATTTAGAGTTATCTATTCTCCTCCGAAACTTTGAAGCTTTTTTCTTTTTGAATAGCAGATGGAAGACATGAAGACTCTCTCTCTCTCTATATATATATATATATAAATACTAATAAAATTACAACAAAAAAAACAACAACAAATAAAAAATAAGTCAAAAGTCAGACTGAATATTCATTTACAACAAATGTCCACAGGGGTATCTAACACAATTAACACACTAAAAAAAAAAACAACAACAAAAAACACCAAAAAAATCTCTTATTGAACCTGTAGAAAATGCCCTCATCATGCAGTTCATCATTCAATGACAATCATTTCAGAAACAATAGTTACTTGCTATCATGAAGATAAACCCATCAGACCCTGTACTTCAGTCTATGAATTGCCAAACGAAATGAAAAAATTGGTAGCGAGCTAAAAGTAACCGTTTTGTCACTCACCAGTGAAGAAACATACACAACAGCCATCCCATCCATCACCAAAGCAAACACACACACACAAGACTACACACATGTATACACTCATGAATGCACAGTAAAACATACACATACAACCATATGCATGTATGTATATGCTCACAAATGATACACATTAGAGGATACTAACTGCATGAGTTGTTGCTGTTGAACATGGGGATGGTTTCAAACTTGATACCCTTCAGCAACAGGCCGACAGGTTTGTATGCCACGTTATACTTCAGGAGATCGCCATAGTACAGCACATATCGCCTCTGACTCGGTATGGTCACTCCCTGTTTTGACAGACAGATTAAACAGAAACTTATCTATATGTTTACATTTTCTATGATAAAGACAAGTAGGCTACAAATAATCTGTGAAGTAGGCAATCCTTATATTGCAACAGTTTCAGGCACCGTATGTCTGCAAGTGCAAAGTTAACAAAGCAACACACTGAACAGTGCAGAGACCTGCAGTGCCTCACTGGGAAAAGAACATGTGGTCAAGCTGACCATCTATGTTAATCTGAAAGGAAAACATGAAGAATAGTCATCAAGAAAGCACGCAATATCACAAAAGGTCTATGATTAAAGAGACTGGATAGAAAAAAGAGAAACTTTTGTGGGAAATCAAAAAATACCTAGTTATGATGTAAACAGTGGGGAAAAAAAATCTATCGCAGCTGGCCAAAAACATGGTGTGAGTGTGCCAAGATTGAAAAAAAAAAAGAAAAGAAAAGAAAAAAAAAGAATTTATAATTAATATATATCAAGAAAAGTCATCAAATTTCCTTCAAGTCAAAAGTGAATTGATCAACATTCAATCCTTACCGTAACAGTATTGTTAGATCTATGGGTTTGTATCTATCAAGATAATTTTCCTAAATAAGTGTGTTTTCAAATCCTCAATATCTGACCAGGCAGCCTTTTCAAATGAAGACAAATGATTACAAAGGAACATTCCATTCCATTATGTTATCATGAAACATGCAAACACACAAAGATATCCATGCACAAAACTTACACACATGCACACACGTATGTAATTTGAAAGCATGCACTCACACACACACACACACACATACATACATTCACCTTTTCATCCATTGTCCTGCTTTTCCAGTAGGATCCTATACTTCATCACACGCTCACACACACACACACACACACACAAACACACTCCCAAGCACACACACATACTCACGTGCACAGCAAACACACACACTCACCTTTTCATCCCTTGTCCTGCTTCTCCCATAATGACGCAATGCTTCATCTGCATCTTTGAAATCACCACTATGCAGTAAGTAGGCACAAATCATTACACCAGTGCGACCCTGAAAAAATAAACAACCACCTTCAATCCCTTCTACACTGACGACATAATAGCAGGGCAACCTTAATGATCAACATCACCATTACAAACAACAGGATTGATAAAAAAAAAAAATTAAAAAAAAGAATTTATCTTTCTAATCTTGCCAAACAGAATAAAAGAAAATAAATTTGTTTTTTCATTTATAAAATGTTCACTTGTCGGCTTTTCTGTATCTTTAAGTTTAACCCTGACATGTAAACAGACTCTGAACAACTACCTTTTATGGGGTGATTCAAACAAACAAACAAACAGACGAACAAACAAGCCTTGAAAGCTTTGAAAATAAACCTTTTTAATTTTCCAACTTGTCTGAAGTTCTTATTAAGTTAGTGCTAAAAGGACCTAAATATCTCACATTTTTCTGTACGTGTATGTCTGTAAGATGACTTTGAGCTGAGAATAATCCAAACCAATGACTGAAAATTTGTCCACTACCCATTTCCAATTTCCATCATTTTGCCAAGAGCCCCTTATACTATCTCACAGAAAACAAATCCGTCTAAGTTAACATGGATATACCCTATACCCATGAACAAGCAAACTGAAATACAGAAATATAAAAATCTCAACACACGTTATATCATTGTGAGCTAAGCAAAAGAAAATGGCAGAATAAACTATAACATACATCTATAAAAAATAAACGAGATAATTCTAAATAAACTATTATCTGCCAAATGCTTCTAAATCTATTCCACTATCTATATTATATGTCTTCTCTCTCTCTCTCTCTCTCGAAATATATATGTATATATAATATATATACATATATATTGTAATAATTACACAATTTTTTTTTTTTAAATCATCTTTAATAAATTACGATAAATGTATTAGATGCTGATACACCTTTTGAGAGTGGTGGCATATATATGCTTATATGCATGAGTATACACTTTACCTAAACTCTTATGGATTAACCATTCAGTGTCCTATGTTTTATGTTTAAAGTAAGGATCAATCATTTACTAATTTAGTGTGAGATTCTGACACTCTGTGTGTATGTGTGCATGTATGTGCGTATGCATGCACTTGCATTACCCTTCTTGTAAATCAGTGTCAGAAGACTCAGATGTTTACCTTTCCAGCCTTGCAGTGAATGGCAGCAATATTGTCCTTGTCTCTGGCAAGCCATTCATCCAAGTCCTCACAGAAAGGGCGTATCAGTTCCAGACGAGGAGGGTTGTGGTCTTCAAAAGGGAAGACAGCCACCCTCTGGTGAAACTTTTCTGGGTGATACTGCCGCTCTGAGCATCTAAAATAATAATAATAATAATAATAAATGTTTTAAATCACATTTATCTCTAATCAATACTGTATTGACATGCCTCTGAAAGAAAACCACAGACTTTAAATTGTTGGCATCCAGTTCAGATTTCAATGTAAAAAAATAAAAATAAAAATAAAATAAAATAAAATAAAGCCCTGATACCGAAACATTCAGTGGCAAGTGGAGAGCTTTTTTTTTTTTTGCTTTTCTTTTTTTTTTTATAACTAGCATTAAAGCTATAGCAGATACACAAAGAAAGTGGATGCTGTTTTTTTGTGTGGTAAATAATGAGGATACTGAAACAGGCTTTTCTCCTGCCTATTTTGATTGCTGGTGATTATCATTTAGGCGTTTCAAAGTAAAGATAATTTTTGTGCAACAATTTTTTTTTTAAGTCTATTTCCACCTCCACAGAGTAAAATATCCAATATAAAAACAAACAAAACACAGCTGGAAATGACATGCTCGTTGTCTGTTTAAAAATCATTAACAAATGAAAATAAAACAGGATAGAAGTTTATGGTAACAATCATAACTCTTGCAGACATTTAAATAAATAACTGTCCTGACAATGACTAAAATATGGGTTCAAACAATGTAAAACTAAAAGGTCAACCATATACTCATAAACTGTGCAGTCAAGCTTCGTGACACCAAAGAAAGTTCCCCTACAGAGGAAGAATCTCTCCCTGTTGCATGTGGGCTGACAAAACTCCTCTGCTGTGCATGCCAGTTTGCTTCCTCTGCAAACAAGTCTGTCTTCTGATCAGTGACAAAAAGTGTGGAAAAATAAAGTCTTTCCTGTCTTTTGCACTTTCAACCCAAAGTTTCATGAAAATCATGGATTACTGGCTGTTGTCCAATATGCGGCAGTATCAGTGAAAAGAATGGTTCACTGGTATCACTTAGTCCATGACCACGCCCCTTTCCACACCCTCTGACTGGCATAAGACCTCTCATCTTACACCACTCCTCTCCATCCCTGCCCTTCTTCCCACTCTTCCCACTCCATGCACACGTACACTGTCCTCACTGCTAGTAACAGTCCAAAAAGCTGTTTACTGTGATACAATGACTGAATGGTGTCAAATGTTGGGCTGTCATTTTTGTCACTGTTTGTCATCACCTTCAAGTTCTAATAAATCATCAGACACAAGAGAGTATCAGTATCAGTATCAGTAGCTCAAGGAGGCATCACTGCGTTCGGTCAAATCCATATACGCTCCACCACATCTGCAAAGCAGATGCCTCACCAGCAGTGTAACCCAACGCACTTAGTCAGGCCTTGAGAAAAATAAAATAAAATAAAATAAAAAAAATAAAAAATAAAATAAAATAAATAAAAATAAAATAAAAAATAACAAAAATTTAAAAAAATAAATAAATAAATAAATAAAATAAATTAAAATAAAAAGATAAAATAAAAATTAAATCAAATTAAATTAAATTAAAAAAACAAGAGATCCATCTTCATTTGAGATAAACCCTCCTTCCATGCATGTTCCACATGCTCCTGTTAACAAATCATTATCAAGAAGAAAGGGCTAATTCAAATATAACAAAATATTGTTTAACAATCCAGAAACATCAAGCTCGCCCAGAGTCTGTCCATATCCCTTGAACCAAACTCCAATGGAAAAAAAAAATTCAGAATAAAAGGCACGATGTCAGCTTATGTCCTGTTGGCACTGAACAGGATAAGTATTTAACAAAATATGTAAACTGTTTCGTATAGAATAAATGTGGAAAAAAATCTTTCCAGTGTACAGCTATCTGTTTATAAATACCTGATAAAATTTTATGTATTGATTGTGGATTATCCTTGTTAATAAATTATACATATATATATATATATATATATATATATATATAGAGATATAGATATAGATATGCATATGTATGCACCTTACTGTGTTCTGATCCTTGCAAAGAAGACCAAATCTGACAATAATTTGCTGGAAAAAAAAACTCTGACAGACCAGTGGAATGGACATTTTCATCATTTCTTATGGAATGATATTGATTTCAAACCAGCTGAAATTTCAAGCCCTGCATACACACATGCATGCATACAAACACACACACACACACACACACACACAGACACACACTCACACACACACACTCTGTTGATTAACATGAACAGTAATGAAGAACAAAGAAAATCATACTCACAAATTGTATACTTTATAATGATCCTTGTGCTTCCTCTCCAAGAACCTGCAAAGATTGTGGGGTTTTTTATGTTTTTGTTTTATATATATATATATATATATATATATATATATATATATATATATATATATATTTAAACTGGTTTAAAATATAATGGATCAGAAATAGACCAAGAAAATACAACATTATAATATAATACTTTTATGGGTGTGTCATGAACCATGTTTACTTAGCAAACTTCATGCAAAAATTGATGCAAATCCTTTCGGTTCTACTGTAACTTGTGTAAGCAAACAAAACTTTAATAAAAGCAGAAAAGGGTTTTAAAATTTATTATTCTGTCTACTACATAAAACTGATAAAATCACGAATGAATAAAATTTATGAGAATCATAGCAACATCAGTGTGCAGTTAAATGCACATTCATAAGACTTGGATATGCACACACACATTTATTGTGTTTAAAACAAAAATAGCAGAAATAAAAATATCTTTATAAAATAAATAAATAAATAAATAAAAATCCAAACAAAAACAAAACTGAAACAACCACTATCACAGGTAACAAAAGGTTCCCACATCATTTTTAAATAGCAGAAATAAAAATATCTTTATAAAAATAAAAATAAATAAATAAAAATCCAAACAAAAACAAAACAAAACAACCACTGTCAAAGATAACAAAAGGTTCCCACATCATTTTTGAAGATTTAGATGGTTAAGTAACATGGTTTACCTGTACGGCTGTAGGAAATTTCAGATCTCAGTATGGACATCAGAAAACATACATATTCATTGCCAATGATTTCTTTTTTGTTTTTTATTCGTTTACAGCAAAAGTCATGGGTATTATCCACTAAGTATCACTGCAGCACTTATTGGGGGAGGGGGGGTGGTGGCTACATTCACTCACACACACACACACACACACACACAATATACGACTAATAAAATCTTAGCAAACAAAAACATTTTCCCAAGTACTAATTAGCATTTTATAAGTATAGCAAAAGTTGTGCAACTTACTTGTACACATCTTCCAGGTTATTTCTGTAGACACCTTCCAATTTTTCAGACGGAAAGCCCATGGCAATGATGTTGGGCTTTATGTCTGATCACACAATTAAGGAGGAAATGCTGAATCAATACAATCTGTGTACAAACTTACTTCCATCCATATATAATATATTAAAAAGGGAAAGAAATATGGCAGAAAAGCAATAATAAATGAAATACGCTGCATTCTTCAAGAATATGAGAGGTAAAGGTGATGAAAAAAAACAACCAAAAACAAAACAGAAACAAAAATTACATCCAGTCTGAACTAACTTCCGACCCAAACATCATTGCCACACAAAGGATTGAGATCAGATGACATGAAAACAATCTCTAGCATAGTGGAGAAGACTTAAAAATGGAAAAGCCAACAACCAAATTTAAAAAAAAAAATTATCATAAGTGTAACAAACATGTGTTTGATTCAGAAACCATGAGTTGTGTCAGAGTACAGTCAGTATGGGTGTGACTTGTTGAGTGAAAGAAAAGAGGGAAAGGTATAAAATGTAGCCAATACTTTGCTGAATGGAAATACTGGTTTGAGTCTTTGACTTAAGTATCCCCCCCACCCCACCCCCCAACCCTTGTCATGCTATTTTGCGACAGGTATTATGGTATGATGTTTTGATATCATGTTTTGGTTTAATTGGTGTTGTATCTTGGCTCACAAAATGACAATGTTCAGTGATACGTCGGTTGTGTATCAGTTGTTGACCTACTGTGGGAACAATGCAAGCAGTGTGTTATGAGAAGCCATAAAGATGATAATTGTGTGTAGCATCTGTGTGTAGAACAGAATGTTTTGTTAAGTTGCTCATGGAGTTAGAGATATTACCGACCTGTTTGTATGTTAGGTGGTGATGGTTATATTTAAGGTGAACAAATATACCGGCTAACTGTGTGTGGAGGATATTCCACGTGTGTGTGTGTGTGTGTGCACCAGGGTGATACAGCAAACTGTTATGGGAGACAAGTTTGACTAGTTGGTAGTTGTGATTCCCATGTGCTGTAGTCATGTGTTAAATGCCAGTGGGACAACACATAACTGTAATGTGTTTAAAAGATTTGAGACCACTGAGAGTCAGTCCTATGTTGGTGCACACAGGTTGCTAAATATTTTACCAGAGACAATTTACTTGGTACTATGATTACCAGTGAGATACTTTATAGAGACAAAGGGAAGATATGTTTCGTACTTTGTAAACAGTTATTATTGTACGGTGGTTTAACTGTGGTTATGAACACTGAGAGTTTGTATTTTAGTCAGTGACATGTTTGGTGCACAGTTTGTATTAGTCATATATTTGGTACAATATTTTATGTCACTAACTGTTGGTTGAGAATAAGCTAAAGTAAATGGAGCTTCTGTATTCCACATGGATTCCTTTGAGGAGAGTATATATACATTTGCGTACATGGCAAAAGGTTATATTTTTGAGTGTGTGTTTGAATTGGTCTGACAACATATTGATGTTTGCATGTTATTCTAGCCTTTCATGGCAATGATGTTTAGCATATGTTTTGGTATTGTTCTGACCTGGGTTTTGGTTTTTGTATGTGTTCCAGGTGTGCTGCTAAATGCTAGCTGCTGCTAACTACTAACTGCAAAGTTAGGATGTGCTGCTAAGTTAGGATGTGCTGCTAAGTGCTGTTAAGTTAGGGAAATATACACCTCAATTCATCTTACTAAAAGACCCTGCTGTGGTACGAGGAGAGAGTGGATTGTGCACCTATCCTCTGCCTGTTATCCTACCTCTTCTTCCTTCTTCCCCTAAACCCCCACCCCTTTTGACACTAGTTTTAGTTTCACTAACCTGCCTTATCACCAACAAATATCATTTACAGAAAATAATATGAACGATTGGCTGGAAAAGCTGGCTTGAGAGAAAAATGTATGTATGCATATATATATATATATATATATATATATATATATATATATATATATATCTCTCTCTCTCTCTCTGTATATATATATATATATATATATATATATATATATAATTATTAATATTATGTTATATATACTCAATTGTTGTAGAAATTATACAATTATACATCCTTTTTTTTCTTTTCTTTTTTAAATTTCAAATCAGTTTAGTTGAACTTAAAAGCAAATCACACTCATATACTTTTTGCTGTTTGCTAATTTTATAACTGATATAAATTCATAAGGGGAAAATTGGGAGGGTGAAGGGATATATAATCAATATAATTTTCATAAGTGAATTATATCACATGTATGCATAACTATACTGTCTAGAAATGCAATGGACTGCTTCAGCCTGGAGACCTTGTACAGTTGTAGGGCTGTTTTGAATGCATCATGTTACTTGTCTACAGTGTATCACATACATGTATGTAATGTACAGACTGGGTGTAGTTTAAGAGCTTTCTGCTTAAATGAATAATACTGACAATATGTGATTTGGCCATTTGAGGAAGAAAACACTCCTGCAATCTACACAACACAACAACTGAAGTATTCACTGACATAGTTCTTCACTGATCTTGATGATCTTCAATGTGTTTCGTTAGGCATGCATGGTGCCACACTACTTAAATTGTTAAAAAACGATAAGTCATTCCTGTTCCAAAGAAAGCAAAGCCTATGATCTGTTTTTAAAGATAATCATCCTGTAATTTAAAGTTTATCATCATGTCATTAGTTATTCATGGAAACATTTCAGCACCTAATAATCTGCTGTGTCTAAAAACTGTATTTCACCATCTTTTCGCCCTTTTCAGTTAGCCTGCAGAGCTCACAGATCAGCTAGAGCTGTCAACGGCACTGATTTCTGTCTTTAGACACCTTAAATTTGAAACCCTAACAGCTTTGCTGGGATTCTTTTTGTAGATTTCAGTTCTGCAGAACTTCATGCATTATTACTATTATCGTACCACCAAAGATGTATTCTAATCTGAAAAAAAAGAGAGAGAAAAAAAACAACTCTTGCTGCCTGAATTAATTTGTGCAATAATCTTAGATTTTTTATGTAGACAAGAAGTTGTCAAGCTGGTGATCTCACATGTTTGTCTGTATGCTGAACATGTATCTAGGACTTAAGGAGCCATACAGAGATGTGTTCTATTTCCACTGTTGTATTACTTGTCCACATATGACTCGGCAACTGATAATGAAAAGCTAAGTTTGCCTGTGACACTACTCTTGAAGAGTTGTTTTAAAGATGAATCAAATACTGGAATGCAGCACTGGAAGTTGCTAGCTGGTGTGATCAAAACTTCTTAGAAATAGAAATCACTGAATGTCAGATTTTGTGAAGAATACATCTGACCTTATAACTTATATCAGTTGTGATTAAAGCAAGTTAATGAGTTTAAATTTCCCAGACTGATCATTTCAAATGATAGGAAGTGGGAGAAAAATGCAGAAAAAAAACTGTTAAGAAAGCACAACAGTGCCTGCACTTCCAAAGGCATCACAAAACTTTTCGACTTGGGAGTTGGAGTCAGAGCAGAAATTCTGGCGGGCTTCTACAGAATATACATTATATATATATATATATATATACTTGTGCTATCACTGTTCAGAAGCAAACCATTTGTATGGTACTTGGTACAAAGGTTTCAATTTATTAAAACTGCCACAAATTCAGAGGTCTGATAGATCTATCTCTGCATGGTGCACACAAGAAGCAGAGCTCTTCACAGAAAGCATTCAATCACTGCAATCAAGTATGAATGACATGTTTCATCCAGATCTATGGATCTATACTTCCCTCAGGTTAAAATGGAGATGTACTGGAAACAGAACTGCTTCATCAATACTGTATACTGGTATAGCTTGTTCCCAAATGCAATATTTATGCCAAGTCTCTAAATGAATTCAAATGAGAATAGTACAACCATCAACCAAAATGTATGGCCAATACCATTTATCTTACCAAGCCCCCACTCTTTGGAATCAACTTCATCAGCCTCTCCATCACTCATCTTCGCTGCAGTCTTTCAAATCCAGTCTGAAAAAACCAGGTTTCCTCCTCCTGAACAATTCTCAACAGCTTATCCCTTTCCAGTATGAACTAAAATGACTATCAGTGATAGTGTTACGTGCAGAATTTGTTGGTTGCGTTTTTTATTCTGTACTATTTATAATTGTGTACAATGACGTGTGTGCATGTGTGTGTGTGTGTGTGCGTGCGTGCGTGTCTGAGTGTCTGTCTGTCTGTGAATAATTTAATAATGTTTTGTATTTTGTGTTTGATTTTTCCTTTTATAGTTTTAGGTACATTAACGTTGTGCAAACACCTAGGGCTTATTTTCAAGATCAGATGTAAATGCTTAGAAAATGCTCATAATAATAAAAATAATAATTTACTGTGGTTAACATCATTAAGTCATTAGCCATATACAATGTGTGGTGTGAGCATATTTTATAAATCAAGAGAGCATATATCCACTGATGTGCTATGTGTGTGTACAAATTCATCTTTATGTCAACTAAATTATTGCTTAATTCTGTTTAATCAATGCAGTTTTCAATATATGTTTGTGCTTTTTTAAGAACTGTCCTCCCAAATATTCTTTGTGGGTTTGGTAGACTTGGTAATAAAGACTTATCTATAAATATCAAGCAAATATTCAACTGATGACAAATACTTTGAACCAGAAAATATAGTACAAGACAGAGTCAAATGATAATTCAGTTGTTGGCAGATGACCATGACATATAATGATATATATATATATATATATATATATATATATATATATATATATATAATTTGTTTTTAGTCTTGTTTCACTTTCACTTTTTTTGTGTGTGGCTATAAAAACAATCCATAAAATCACAGAGGTATAAAAACAATTGATAAAAATAAAATCACAGTATCTCAATTCTCATACACTTCAAATTCAATGTTTTTTGTTTAATATCAGCAACTGCATTCTACCATCTACTATATTATTATTAAAACAAATTTCTTAAACAATATCGATAAGATGTGTATAAAGTTTGTTTGTGAAACAATACAATATAAATTACAATCATAAATAATGAGTATTCTTACAAGCTGCCTGCAATATCCACATTTTTCCCCCTCAAGATCCAATGAGCAGTGTTCAAAACTGACAAAAGGCATGGAAGTTCACTCCGTTCTGTAGAACAGAGGGTGTAGGGGAAGAAATGTGGATATTGCCAAGCTGCCTATGCAGATAAACATACTCACAACAGTTGATAAATGTGTACACTGACATATAATATATATATATATATATATATAGAGAGAGAGAGAGAGAGAGAGAGAGAGAGAGAGAGAGAGATCTGCATGTGATCCATTTCTGACATTAAAAATTGTGATAAAGATTACATTCTTACTGCATTGTGCTTGAACTACAACAAAAAAAGCTTATACATATTGATTATTTATCACAATTATCATTAATTATCAGGAACTACATCTTGTCAATATCAGTAGCATCCATCCCAAACTGAGGAAGTATTTTAACAAGAACTACTTCCTGGTCATTTACTGGTTGTGGGCTACTTTTAATTTTTTACCTTTTCCTTTTACATTATTTATAATTATATGCAATCCTTTTTTCATTAATATGAACGCTGTTGTATATTTATCCCTTTATAACAGAAATGAGGGTGGGGTTAAGGGTAAAATGGAAAATTTGGGTAAAAGTTCTGCATGGGCTGTGAAGCACTAAAAACTGATCATGTCCATCACTGCAATTTCATACAGAGTTATCTTCCTTCACTCTTCTGTAATTTTTACGCCAACCAAAAAAACAACCAAAAACGATTTGATCGTGTACCCAGCAGTAAACAAATTATCGGGATGCATGCAAGCTCAAACAAATGAATATCGTTTCCCATACACAATCCGAATAATATGAAGCACTGGCATTGGCAAAAATATTAACATCACCATAAAAGGATACAAGTCAAATCCAAATCGAACCCATCTTCTCGCAATCTTCGCTTGTTTCTGCTCACCAACTCTTTGATCTTCGTCGTCATTTTCACGCAGATCTTCGGCTATAAACTGCATGTCATTTCACAGTCACAGGTTTTTCAAAACACAAGCCAAATTTCACAAGGAACAGATTCCCTATCACAGTATCACTGCCATCAAATGAGAATCCGTTTGCTGTAATGCACTGGGAATGAGTCGAGGCCTTTCAGGCAAATCAATCACAGCATCTGGCATTTCGCCGTGAACGCCGAACGAAGCGAACGCCTCCTGAACGAGATTATTAATAGATGATCTTCACGCCATCTCGGGTCAGTTCTTGTAAAAACACAGTATCCATCATGATGACATCAGGCACACACCACATCGTGCACTCAGTCACAAAATGTGTACAGCTTTTTTTTTCCGACTCGATGATTGCGCGCAAGAATAAAATATAATCCTGAGAATTATTCAAAATAAAGTTACATTCTGCGTTTGAAATTACCCCATACAAACACAGTTGATGCGAAAAGGATCTTCGGCGATTTTCAAGCTTATCAAAAAATAATATTTTTGTAGTATTAACATTTTGTGATGCAGGTCAGAGTTCAAACCGAAACTTTGCTTGAGAAGCACACTTCCGTGGCCTTCATATCTAGGTCAAACAGCACTCGTCTGACAGTCGTCAAGTGTAGGCCCAAACGACAGTGACACACTGACCGCGAATGCCCTAACCCCTACGACCGAATCACTCGCACAATCATTTTGTTAATACGCAAGTGTTGCTGATTGTTTTTGGAACGTAATCTGATTGTGAGTGGGACAGATAATATTTTTGTTACGTCAATAAATCCTAATGTTGTACTCTGTATAATATATTGTGGGTGCAAATCACTTAACGAGTTAAAGCAAGTTAAAATAATGCTCATACGAGGTGTGAATGAAATCTATAAATACACGTAAAAGTTTTGCATGCGTGAGTTGTGTGTTATGTAATCAATTACGTGCAAAAAAAACAACAAAAAAACAAACAAACAAACTTTGCATGCCGAATGCGTGTGTGCTTGATATTGATTACTCTAAAGGCCCAATGGTGTCATGAAAGGAAAGTGGATTGATTAATCTCAAAATCTATGTTCTGTAAATGACAGTATGAAATACACATGCATGCAGATTTTGGGGAAATAGGAATTAATGCAGCCACAAACCTGTTCAGCGGTATCTTGGAGTGCACCTGTGTGTCTGTGTGTGTGTGTGTGTGTATTACGTTATACATATATGTATATATATATATATGTGTGTGTGTGTGTGTGTGTGTGTGTGTGTGTGTGTGTGAATATATATACATGTGTGTATGTGTGTGTGTGTGTGTGTGTGTGTGTGTGTGCATCTTACACCCTATTTGACTGAAGGTGACACCCAAGATGCATGCCGTGGCTTATGCTGTTCACTGAGCCTGTTGTTATTATTTGCAGCACATTATATCTGTACTCTGTCAGTGTTACCGACTGACCACTGGCACTGATTTTCCCGTCCGTTACCATATACGACCCTCCCGGTTCTAAGTTCTTGAGATTAATACAAAGTAAAATTT
This sequence comes from Babylonia areolata, assembly GCF_041734735.1. Taxonomy (NCBI): domain Eukaryota; kingdom Metazoa; phylum Mollusca; class Gastropoda; order Neogastropoda; family Buccinidae; genus Babylonia; species Babylonia areolata. Next base: position 82,308,508 of record NC_134876.1, read on the forward strand.
CGTTTCCGTCATGGTGTGTGTGTGTGTGTGTGTGTGTGTGTGTGTGTGTGTGTGTGCCACCAGACCGTGACTCCGTGTGTGTGTGTGTGTGTGTGTGTGTGTGTGTGTGTGTCAGGTGTCAGTGTGTGTGTGTGTGTGTGTGTGTGTGTGTGTGTGTGTGAAAATTATTCCAGTGCTGATAACCACAGTTACAGATCTGAAACCCAAGAGTTCTAAACCGTGGCCGTCGAACCTCTGCTTGACTGGACCAGACGGCAGCCACTCTCACATTGACCAAACACCAGTGCTGATGATCACAACTGCAGATCTGAAACTGAACAGATCATGAGTGACGAGAACTTGTCTGAAAAGGTGAAGGATCTTGATGTTCAAGAGGCATGGGACTGCTTCAAAATGACACTAACGGAGACCATGGACAAATGCATCCCCCAAATCAGTACTGGCGCGCGTGTGTCAGTGTCACTAAGTGCCAGGTGTGCCACTGAGTGTGTGTGTGTGTGTGTGTGTGTGTGTGTGCAGTGTGTGTGTGTGTGCAGTGTGTGTGTGTGTGTGTGTGTGTGTGTGTGTGTGTGTGTGTGTGTGCGAGTGTGTGTGTGTGTGTGTGCGTGTGTTCAAGTTACTGATGGTCTAATTGCAACCTTAAACAAAAGCCAAGAATTGCATGTCTCGGTTCACAGTGTTTCCGTGCTCCGGCTCAGTGTCTGTCCCTATCTCTCAGACTCAGCTATGATCTGTATCTCTGTCTCATTCACACACACACACACACACACACACACACACACTGACACAATGGTAGGCATTGTACTCACTTCCACGTCAGCTCGTCCGGCCTTTTATCGGTTTGCCGCTGTGCTCCGGCTCAGTGTTTGTCAGTCCCTATCTCCCAGACTCAGCTATGATCTGTATCTCTGTCTCATTCCGAGTCACACACACACACACACACACACACACACTGACACAATGGTAGGCATCGTCAGTGCTCACTTCCACATCAGCTCGTCCGGTCTTGCCGGCGTGGACCCTGGCTTTGTAATATTACACTTTCTCTGCTTCCCGGTTCAGTTCTCATGCCACCACCACATCCCTTTCACACACCGTGATACAACCCCTTCGCTCCAGTTCAGAAACTTAAAAAGTCTTCTTAAATGCCGCGGAGCTGAGAGCACGAAACCGCGCAAAACTGCCGAAATTACAGACAATGCTCATATTTCCTCAGTGAGGGTTCACTCGACTGCAGCTATATATACTGTCAACTTTACTTGCAGGGTTGGTGGTTTTGGGGCAGCACAGAATCCTTCCTCACCACTGAACTGTATGACAAGAAATCAGGGCTCCAGTCAGCATGTTGGCATACTATATGCTGAGGGACGGGTGGACAGCGGGGTTGCGGGTTACCGCAACTGATCCGCCACACTATCGGAGTTGAAAATATACGAGTTGGACGAATGCCGTTTGTGTGTGTCTCGTCGAGGTGTCAGTCACTGATGTTTTCTGGACTTCATAAAAATAGCCTGAAATAGCGGATGACTTCCTCTTTCAAACACCAGCAGATACACGCTGCCCCGGATAACACCAGTGAAGACACTCAGTGATGTACTGTACCGATGCCTAAGGAGACACGAGGCCTCACTGAGTCAGTGACCCTACAACTTCCACTTACTATATATATGGATAAGAGAGGGGTTAAACAAGTACAGGTCATTAGTCAATTTATATCCGATCTACTGGATGTATTTAGGAAATATCTATCAGTTGCACTGATGCACCCGGCTTTAGTGCGAAGGTACACGGCACTCACTGGCAGCACTCACATGCATATACTCACACACTGCACATACAGTACACGCATGCTTGCACACATGCACACACGCACACAGTCACCATGACGCACTGGCACACACACTATCACCTGACGTTATGCGTCGCGAAGAGAGAGACCGGGTGACTGCAGTACTGAGAGAGAGAGAGAGAGAGAGAGAGAGAGAGGTGCACTTGACAGACATTTAACTAAAGGCAAACGCTGTGACAAGTGCACTTCATACAACGAATAACTGCTGCATAGAAACTGATTCAGTAAAGTCCTGTAGATCCATATACGCGCCAGTGGACGAAGCACACGAATCCCCGGCGACAGCTGACAACTGGTAATCTCAGGGGGGAGGAGGGGGGGGGGGAGGAGGGGGGCGCGAGGCACGACTAGAGTCATGGACATTGTTTTTATTTTATCTATTTATTATTTCAAAGTCCATGGGTGCAAGTTGGCCGGGATCACCGACCTAGAAGCACCGGTGTGTGGCGGTGAGGATTGGAGGGGCGGCTGGGCGATGGGTGGGGTGTTCACACACACACACCACCACCCCCACCACTTGAAAAATAAACTGATGAGTTTAAAAGGGTGAGCTACTATACCTTGGAACAAGACATCGTGCTGACTAAAAAACAACCACCACCCCCACCCCCACACCACTGACCTCACCAATGACAAACACTGACAGCGGACTGTGCTGTGTTGGGCAACAATCTTTTCCGGGGTTCGACCACATGAGAACTGATTACAGAGCAAAGCACGAGTGATCTGATTATAATCTCAAGTTCCGCTAAGGAAAAAAACTAAAGCTATTTACGAGACAAATATCGACGTTTTATCCTGCTGTTACGATTTTATTTCCTTTGAGTGTCTTAAAAAACAACAACAACAAAACAACAACAACAAAAACAAACTCACAACCCCCCCCAAAAAAAACAACAACAAAAAACAAACAAACAACAACAACAACAACAAAAAACAAACAAAAAACCAACAAAAAAACAACCAACCAACCAACAAAAAAAAAACCCACCTGACCCACAAACAAAGCCTCAGTTCCCTCCCTCCTTCACCCAACCGTACGTTTGAACTTACTTTTTTCTTCACGAGCTTTGCTGTGCGACCACCCCATCAACTGACTGAGGGAAAGTGTCACATATGATTTTAGAATTTGAGAAGTTAAAGAAGATTAAAACAACAACAACAAAACACACACATGCTGCCACACATATGGTTCCTACTGGCGTATCCAGCTGGGTAAATCTGGTAGCATGGCCCTCTTGTGAGAGCCATAATTATGATTGTGGCCGGAAATACACCTGCGTGGTGCAGTCCCACCAATCAACAACCCCACTTCATTACCAGCGGTGGAGAGTGTCTGGCAAATAGAAGTGTTTGTGGAGAAGGGAAAAGTGAATGACTCAATACAAGGGAATAGGACACAGGCGACTTCCTCCAGTAGTCCATTCCACTGGCGGGAAAGAGTCCCATGACAAAAGACGTCACACGAGTCAGGAAAGAATGCTGTATCGCTTTAACTAGTTATCTTATTATTACATTTGCTAGATTTAACTACTTCACTTCTCTCGATTTAAATATCTATAGCCAGGCAAAATTACTCAATAACATAGTTTTATTAGGTATACCTAATAATGGCAGCTTAATTCTTTGCACAAACGAAAATGAGTGCATTAGGATGTTCGTCCACAGCGGCATGATTTCTGATGACTGAAACCTAACCATCATCTGCACGCTCTTGAGCATGAAGGACAGGTATGGAATGAACCTGTGGTGTTGCAAGACAATTTCTTTTATTTTTGTTTGCCTTTCCTCCAGTTTTCCACCTGTGACACCTCCCGATGGTTGCTCTCCAGCTGTTCCTGTCAGACACCAACTGGTTCCAGATTGATCCTGGCTAGTAATACTGAAGCACATCGATGCTTCATCTCGTCTTAGAATCATTTGCGTGGGACTTCAGTCTTGTTTACCCAGAGTGGACTCTCCATTCATGACTTTGTTGGGAATCTATGCAGTCTTCAATGTGTCAGATATGACCAGCCCAGTGAAGTTGTTTCAGAAGCAGCATGGCCTCGATGCTACAAAGATATAACTTCTCCAGGATAACGATTTCCTGGTAACACATCACGAAAAAGTGCATTTCACTGGACTGAGTTGACGTTTTGAATAATCACATATATTATCATATGTTGCTGAAGATCTCTCTTTCTCTGTATGTGTGTGGGGATGGTGTGTGTGTGTCAGTGTGTGTTGAAGTATAGATTCTAGATGGGCACTTTTGAAGTTTAAATAATAAATTATAAATTCAAACAGGAGAGTTCAGCGGCCATCTTGGATATTGCGCACGTGCATCTGACTTTCATCCCAGGTGCGAGCAATGCCAGCCGAAAGCGATCGACACAGACAAGGACGCAAACATTTACGACCTCGACACTTTTGTCTCTTCTGTCCCTGCGTTTGTGGACCCGAGAGGTATTGAAACTGTTTTTACACATGAGGAAAAAGACAGTGGGTGGTTCATTTGACGAACTTGTCGCATTGTAAGATATTTTTTTCTCGTCAGTGATGAACATGAATGATTTCTGTTTTGCGTTTGTTCACGTCACTTTCATTCATCATTCTCATCAGTAGACAGGATACGACTTGTTTTAAGAAAATGCTTGAGCTTTTTGTGATCAAATATCGAATGAACATTATTCATTATTGTGATGTTGTTTGGTTGACCGCAACAGGGTCAGCCCGATACTCCGACTGCAACTGGTGCATACCAGTACCCCTACATATGTACACGTAGTATCTATATGCATAAGACTTTCATAAGTGTGATGAAGAGAGGAAAAGCAATATTCACCATCATCCTTTTTTTCCCAAAATGACAAATGTTCTGCTGTTAACTCATTATTATTATTTTTTTTAAACCGTTTTACAAAGATGATTATCTGAAAGTTGCATCGCGCAAGCACTCGGGAGCTCCACGCAGAATGTTGTGGATTTCACAGTTTACAGTCCTCCATTTCTTCAGTTGAAAGTCGTCATTGCTACTACCAAACACTGTACAATGAAGAGTCATTGCATGCACAATGAGAAAAATAAAATATTTAGCAAAAAGTCGAAAAAACGAAGCCCGCTGTTTCAAGTGCACATTCTGCCTCTTCCGGTCGCCTTCGTTGCTCGCAAATTCGGAGAGTCAATCAACTTTGAGAGTACAGATCATGTGACGTGCCTCTCAAGTCATGAAAGCATGGAACTCTCCAGGGGTCTATTGGAGGATATTATTTTTCGAGCCTTAGGCACTAAAAGCAGTACACTAAAACAGGTGACCCAAGTCTCACCCCTTAGCCTCTATTTTGAAAAGATATTAATATGCATACTTAAACAACCTTCACCTCTACAGAAAGTTCTATGACAGTTTCTGTACACCTATGTATTGACAGCCTTCCTGCCTCTTCTGTAATGAACACAATAAAAGTAAGTATATATATATATATATATATATATATATATATATATATATATAATTATACGAGGGTCATTCAATAAATAAGGTGAATTTTTCGGTATAAGGACTTCTAATACAGATAGAAGCTTACTTTTTAAAAAAAAATTTCAACGTAGTCTCCCAGCACTGTCACACACTTTTCCCATCTGTGCACAAGCCTCCGTATTCCCTCAGCGTAAAAACCTTTGGACTGTTGTCTCAGCCAGTCGCTCACAACACTTTTGACTTCATCATCACTTTCAAACTTCGTGCCTCTCGTGAACGCTTTCAAGGGACCAAACAGTTGAAAGTCTGAAGGGGCAAGGTCTGGGCTGTAAGGGGGATGAGGGAGCAGTTCCCAGCCCAGCTCGTTGATGGTCTGCACCGTTCGGGCTGCTGTGTGAGGCCTTGCGTTGTCGAGTAGCCAAGGTCATCATGGACAATTTTGTGTGCTGTCCCAACAGATAAGCTCAAAGTCCTTGCAATGTCATCCACTGTCACCCTTCTGTCAGACTGAATGAGGTCATTGACTGATTCGATCACCTGAGGAGACCTCACTTCTGTAGGCCTTCCAGGCCTGTCTTCATCCTCAACACTGCTCCGTCCTTCTTTAAACAATTTAGCCCACTTGTAGACATTTTTTTCGGCTGAAACATGTGGCACCATACATAGTTGACATTCTCCTATGAATTTCAACTGGTTTGCACCCTTCAGCAACGAAAAACTTGATAACTGACCGCTGTTCAATCCTGGAGCATGCTTCTTGGTCGGCCATCTTTGTTAATCGCCAAAACTCTCAAAGTTTTTTTTAATCTGCAAAACAAATTAAATCCATGTGAAAAAGAAGTAAAACAAAAAAAAAATTTTTTAAAGTAAGCTTCTATCTGTATTAGAAGTCCTTATACCGAAAAATTCACCTTATTTATTGAATGACCCTCGTATATAAAGAAAAAAAAGAAACTGGGCCTCCATTTTTTAGGACAGGGGTTTTGGTGAAGGGGTGCGACACTGTCGAAGCCTGTTGGCGAGCACAGTGTCTGACTTCTATAATTTGTATTTTTCTTGGTACTGTGGCAACGTACGTTCTGGAGTTTCTGCATAGTGGATAGTTAGAGAGTGCGAAGTGCAAACGTGTGTAGAAGATCATGGTTTACATTGACTGAAAGATACTGTTTTTATATTTTGTTATACTTGTGAGAGAGAGAGACAGAGCAAGACAGAGAGAGAGAGAGTGTGTATGTGTGTGTGTGTGTGTGTGTGTGTGTGTGAGAGAGTGGTGTGGGAAGATGTGCAATGCGGCTTGGCTGACTGAAATGGAGAGGCACGTGAATTTCAGTGATCTCTATATTTGTATATATCTATTTCCATTTGGTGCCATTTATCTTTTTATTTTCTATTCATTTTATTTGTTTGTTGTTTTCTTCTTATGTTGGACATGTGCTGCTTCCAAAAAGAAAATCTCTGTACCAAAGTATAGACAATAAAGTTTGTGTATTGTATTGTGTGTGTATTGTATTGTTCTTCGGTGCATGCAAATATACTTCCTTCCTTCCCGTTCCACGACCAGATTCTAGGTGTCCGTTTAACCAACCATGCATATTGTCTGTTGTCTCATGTTTCAATTAAAGACAACCCTTTAAATATGCAGTCTTCTGACTCTGCCAATAATAAATAAAGTATAACATTTTTTTAACTGTGTGATCCTATCCCCCCCCCCCCCCCCCACGCCCCCCTTTTTTTTTTCTCCTCTGTCAGTTATAGGCCCATTCTGCAGGATTTTGTTTTCACTTTCAGTCTGGGACTGGCTGATAGTGAAAATGTCTCAGATGGGGTCTGGATAGTGAGTATGCAGTGCTACAGATTGTCATAGAGAAATCAGAGCTGCATCTGTACTGGCACAGGAACAACCCTGGACAAGAAAACACATTCAGTCTCAGATATGTGTGTGTGTGTTGTGTGTGTGTGTGTGTGTGTGTGTGCCCGCGTGCGCGTGTGTTGTGTGTGTGTGTATGTGCATGCGCGTCTGTTTCTGTCTGTGTCACAGTCTGTGTGTGTGTGTGTGTGTGTGTGTGTGCCTGTGCGTGTGTGCCTGTGTGTTTGCATGTATCTACATTTGCAGTACATTTGACACAAATGTAAAATCAGGAAAAGTAAATCATGAGATGTAATGAATATCATAACGAAGCACGCCATTTCAAGTATTCAAAGGATAAAACTTTACTTCCAAAGACATGTATATTCAGAAACATGCGTTTCACAAGTTGTTCAACATAGCATATTTTCCCATGCACATGGAGGAAGGGTTGTTTCAGGACACTCAACTCATTTAAATAAAAACATGATGGAAGATGTTCCTTTTGTTGCACTTGCATCTTATCACAGACAATGATACTGTTTTCTCTTTGGGATCTGAATCCCCAGTTGTTCGAATGAAAAAATGCAAAATCACAACAAACAAAAAGGATAAATATACATGTATCACCTTCTTACAATTTTAATGCAAATGCAACAGTTCAAAAAAAAGGAAAGGAAAGGAAATCACAGACACAATCATCAGTTTGGAAAAAAAAAAGAGAATAAAAACAATCCAAAAGGCGAATTCTACTGTTCACAAAACAGCAAAATGTGTTAAAAACCCATTTAATCTTATATTGTTTGGGTAAATAGATGTGCAAAACCTAGTGGTTTCATATATTTGGAGACAATATCATACACAGATCTAAGAACTGGAACAAAGCATAATATCCCATTATAGAAATGACAAAAGAAGTATAAAGTTATCCATTTCATTCTAATCATAAACTTTGATACTTTAAAAATGTTTACTGTGAAATAGCTGCAGTCTTCAAATAATTATTTTTGAAATAGTTACTATTGAAATACGAGAGGATTATCACAATAATATTATTTCTACAGTCATTGTCATGAAACTAAAAAAATCAAACAAGTGAGATAGAGAAAGAGAGACTGTACATGTGCATGTGTAAGTGTTTGTGTGCACGTATGAGAGAGAGAAAAAGAGAGAATGTGTGCGTGTATGTGTGCATCAATGTATGTGCGCATGCATTCATGAATCCAGGTCTGGTTTTGCTCGTCTATGCGTGCAATTGCTTGTAAGCAGGAGAGGCAGGTAAGGAAGGGTGGGAGGACAGGGGAATACATATGATTCATTGTGAAAGTCATTATCCTTGCTGGAATTTAAAAAAATCAATAAAAACATGATCAACCAAGTGAGAAACACAACAAAACACCAGTCAAAAGAGTGGCTGGCACCCCACGTGTTTCCTGCAAAAATGCATTGGAACCTGGACAGGAAAATAATTATTGCTGCAGTACAGATTGTTAATATATATCTATGTTTTTAGAAACCTGCAAATCAGTCCCGAAATTTTCACTGTGTAAACAAACTGGTATAAATGTAAGCCCATATCACCAATGCCTAGATTTCTCTAAGCTTACAAGTGCACTCAAGGCTTTTTATCACTGGTATCAACACAACGAACATGAAATGGAATAAAACATAAAAACAAATGATGATAAAAGACCTGTACCTGTGTATGGCAAAGAAAAACCCAATCAGTTTCTAGTGAACTTTCTATGTTTGTCCACTTTGTATTATTTCTGGAGGAATGCTGGAAACACAGGCAACAACTGCTCAGTGATACTGTATCCGCCAGCAGGATAGACGGAGACTATACAGAACTGAACTACACAAAATCTAATGACCACACAGTCATAGATTAGATGATGATATGATTGTCACACATTACATTATGATCTGATGATCTTGCGGAATAAATAACATTATGATCTCAAGGACTTTGTTCAGTCTGACAGCATTTTGAGCAGTTGCTCTGTAACATACAAGGAGTATAACTCCAAGCTTATGCTAATCTGCAAATATTTGTTACCATAAGACATTTATTACTCATCATTTGTAGAACGATGAAAATGTTGCAGCCAAAGGTGACGCTCGCACCAAGGAAAAATAAATAACATGCAGTAACAATCTGATGCTCTTCCTGTCAAGTAATACATCTTGGATTTATGTTTACATTTGGACCAATAATGTGATGATAAAAGTTGAAACCATAGATACCCTGTGAAAGTTTGCCAATTCATACTCTTCATGAACTTACGATTATGAATTCATTCTCACAATAATCTGACAGCCATGGATGGAAAAAAACAAACCCCCGAAACCAAACAAAAAACAAAATGACACACCCCCAACCCCCAAAAACAATACCCCCACCCCAAAAGCAGAGTATTTCATTGTGAGTCTTGTGGTATGTGAAGACTATGCAACCTCAGGTGACATACATAACTGGAGGTTTAACAGTTCAGATTTGAACTATTCTGATGATCTTGCAACCATGGACAACATAAATAATGTGGAGTTTCTGTGTTCAGTGCTGAAGGAAACTGACAAACATGCAACCGTAATCAAACACATGCACCAAGATGTCAGACTGGCAGGACTCTGATGATCTTGTAACCATGGATGACATGCATCCATGTCGTGCACTTTTATGTTCAACAATAGAATAATATAGAACCAAATTAATGAATAGCCAAAGATTTGATTAAAACTTTTATTCATATAGCAGCAATAAACTGCAAGTTTTACACAATTTTGCATACTCAATCTAACATTCTCAGGAAGCGAACAGCCTAATGGCAGCTGTCAGCTCTACCCAGGTAGGCAGCCAGTTGTGCAAGTGACTGTGAGTTTGTAAAGCGTTAAAAGCTTGGTCCCTGACCGAGGATAGGTGCTGTGTAAGTATCTGTATCATCATCATTGTTACTATACTGAATGAATTCTGATCCAGTCCACCACAACATGAGAAAACACTTTGTTTTGACAAAGATAGTAAGACATGACTGTTTCATTATACTTTAATTTTGTTGTTGTTGAGTAATTAGTGAAAAGAGAAACAAAAACAAAATTTTGAGCTTGACAATCTTAATGCAGCTATGATGAAAAGTAGAACTGCAGAGGTCTAAGGAAGAAAATGGCCCAGTTATATACAAGCAGGAGAAGTCAGTTCAAGTTTTCCAAACTTTTCAAAGGCTGTCCCTAGATCATTTCACTTAACCTTTTCCTTATTTGTGGAACTTCACGGGTTAAGCGCTATGTTTCTATATGACTTAGAGACTAAAAATGTCAAACACTGACAAATTCAAGACTTCCATCAACAGATGTCTTAGACACATTATGGTCATTAGGAGTCCAGAAACAATATCAACAGCCAAACTGTGGGAAAAAGAACCAACAAGATTCCCATCAGCAGGGAAATCAGGAAAAGAAAAGGAAGCAGAGCCGGAATGGCCACACTTTGTGGAAATCTACAAACATGACCACCAGACAAGCACAGGAGTGGAACCCTCAAGGGACAAAACAGAAACATGGACGGACCAGGGCAGACATGGAGAAGATGCATGGAGGATGAGACGAAGGCAGCCAAACAGACTTAAGCAAAACCTGAAGAGGACAGCCCAGAACTGTGTCCACTAGAGGAGTGTTGTTGAGGCCCAATATGATCCTCAAGTAGTTCTACGACATACGTTAAGGCAAGTATTCTTTGTTTTGAAGGCTTTTCATTCATTCTGTTCATTCACTTTAATGAGGAGGTTCCTGTCATTTCATAAACTTTGTCAAAGATAGACTTGATCTTTTTTTTATATTTATTTTTTAATTCACATAGTTTCTGAGTAGGAATAACACGAGAAAAAGGTCAACAAAGAAAGTACACAAGAACACTTTGAAAAGACTTGTGTCACTTTTCGGGTTTTGAAACATAGATAGTGCTTTAAAGAGAATACAAGGTTTATCCTGCTGCCAAAAACTTGGTCCTAACAGTCTCAGACCACAGAGAAGCACTTAGGAGTCTAAGCGGCCCAACTCAGATGTGTAGATGTTGACACTCTCTGTGTCGTAGAGAACAAAGAAGATCTGCTTGAGACTGCTGTTGGCTGTAGTGTTGAAGTAGTTGCGGATGGATTGCAGAATAATCTGAGCTGCCGTCTGCTTAGGAAAGCCAGCGCTGCATTGGGGAAAAAAAAGAAAAAGAATTATGAATCCATGCTTTATTTTCATTTTCAGTCTCATGCAGAAACAAAAGTCACTGTCTGCATACATAAAAAAGCCTTTACCTAGCCCTTTTGATCACACCAAGTAGGAAATAATTTTGCATACACACTTGCACATGTAGGTGTACACACACACACACACACACACACACACACACAACAACAACAACAAACAAAAAAAAGATGTATATACAGATATGCACAAGTGTGGCAGCATTGCAAAATAAGAAATGGAGGAATTGGCTGGACTGTCCTTTCTGTGGATGATTTGGTTCTCAAAAGAATGGAACTGTGTTTCTACTATGAAGAAAGCAACTAAGGCAATACCACCTCCGTCACTGTATATATCTTAGTGTCACAGAAAAGATTATCACATATTTCTGAGGGAAGACTCCAGAAGAACAGAAATATGGAGATCAAGGAGAAACTGAAAGCCACTCTTGAAAAGAATTATGTTGGGATTAGAGTTTCCCCAATTTAACATGCCATTGCTCCAAGTTCTGAGGCATCTTCCTTAATCATCTGTGTGAATTACTGACATGCATTCTACACCTGACAAAACAACAGAAGCCCCCCACTCGTGATATCCAGTGCTATGCAACAGGACTACCACCCAGATTCAACAAAGAGAGACAAAGACAAGGACAAAGACATTTTCATCTCACTAATATCTAATAACAAAACTAAAACAAAACACACACAGACAAAAAAAAACAACAACAGGAAATTGTTGTGGTTTTGTTCATTCACTCATCTTTGCACACCACTGAATTAATATTACACCTGTCACACAAGAACTCACCCAAACCAATGAGCACTCCGCTGAAACTGAAATACATTCAACTGGATGCACTATCAATAACAGTTATATAACTATTTACCAAAAAAAATCAAGTACAAGTAACATCTGCTGACAGTTATCTTTCCTCAGGAATGAATCCAACCAGATACACCACATGGTCAATGCTTACCGTCCGCTGCCAAGAGATGGAACGGCAACAGTTTTGAGGTTCTTGGAGTCGGCTAATTTAAGGCAGTTGGTGATGGCCTTGTCCAGCAGACCTTGGGCATTGTCCATCTTCCACATCGGTCCATTGCAGCAGATAACAAACTTGGCTGGGAAATTGTGTCCTGGACAAATAGAGGCTGAAAAAAAAACAAAAGAGAAAAAGAAAAAATGAAAAAAGAAAAAAAAAAGTTATCGCAAACAGGGTTAAAATGTCAACAGAAAGGTCAATCAATAAAAAGTTCAGACATGCATATTGGTCAGTTTGCCCTATGCTTTATAGTATCAATACACGGGAGGCTGAGAGGAATGCTATTATGTTGTATAAACATAAAAAAACAGCACTTCTTTACATTCAGAAAAAGTGGGCAGACAGTGACATTTCATTTGAGTAATATGTTACATATATTTGTGGAACTCTGAAATACAATACTACAGCCTATGAGCAGAGCTGTACATATAACAAAAACAAACAACAACAACAACAAAAGCAGCAGACTACTCACCTTCTGATGTGGCCATTAAAGGGTGAGAGGCCTTCAAGTTGTCAATCTCTTTCTGGAAATCTCGACCACCAACTCTGGAGATGGCTTGTCCTGGAAAAAAAAGTTCAATGCCCAAATCATTTTAGCTGCTTTTAGGTCATTGGCTATTGTCAAGCAAAGATAATGGCTTTACTTGTCTTTCCGCAAATACTATAACCACATAATATCTGAACACAGAATTGCTTTTAGTAGTTGTAAACCAACAATGACAAGTTAACTGTAGACATTGTAAAGTACAGCATGGTATCTTATACTATCTAGAGAGAGAGAGAGAGAGAGAGAGGACAGATGGAGACAGTCAACATGAATAATAAAAAAAGAAATGTCCTTGATTTACTCTGTGTAATCTGACTGAACTATATAAAAGCAAATGCTAAACACAACCTCACTGCTGTGGCTCAAGTTAAACATAACTGTACAGTTGTATGGATGGCATTTTTTGTTTAATCAGAAGGCAAATGCAATGAAAGAAAGAAAAACATCAAAGTTTAATTATATCTATTGCCCCTTCAATCAAAAACAATGGCCATTTTTTCTTCTCATAAATCCCCTCCCCACTGCACAAAAGGAAAAAAATAGGGTCACCTGATCCCAACCTCTACATTTGTAAGTGACTCACCAACTTCCCCTCCCATGAAATAAGAAGAGTTTGTGGGGTGAACAATGGCATCAGCGGAAACCTTGACAATGTCCCCTTGCAAAACTGTCAGCTGAAACAGCAGTATTCATAGAAATGATTTACGTTTTATTCCATCATGCAAAAACCCATCACTCCATTTACAAAAGCCAGAGTTAACACAATATATACCCTGACACATACCTTTGAAGTTTTTGGTGGTAACAGAACTATAAAAAACAACAACAAAAAAACCCCCCAAAACATCTCTGAAGAAAAAAAAAAAAGAAAAAAAAAGAAAAAAAAGAAAGAAAAACAAACAAACAAAAAAATCCCCCAACAAACCCACCTATTTATTCCCTGCCACTCATTTAAGATGAGCAGAAGAGCTGTCTATACCGAAGACAGTATGAGACAGTTTATGATATAAACAGAGATATTTTGGGGTTGAATACACTGAATTCATAACAGATGGAAGAGAAAGAGAGACAGAAAGAGAAAGTGACAGACAGTCTGTGTGCACATGTGCATGTAAGTGAAATCGAGAGAGAGACAGATGCAGAGAGGGAGAGGCTTCAGACATTTTATACTGACAGTGGCCTATCCACAACCCATATGTCAAGGGGATGGAATACAATTCTCAGTTGCAGCAGAAAGTGTACTGAATGGAAGAAAACAAACCAACAGTCAACAGAAGCAAATAATGTCAATAAACTATGAGACAAGAGAGAGAAAATGAGAGAGAGAGAGAACGAACGAACGAACGAACGAACGAACGATTTATTCAATATAAGGCCATTGCCCCATTTGAAGGGGTTAAACAAAAGTAAAGAAGATTTTCTACCTTATATAATGTTATGAATATTGTTAACATGCAAATAACATACGGACACAAAAGTATTGCGTGAACAAGTAAATACTCAGATTCCAAGAGAAAAACAACAACAAGACGAACAAGCAACAAAAAGCAATCGTCTTTGCATTACTCTCTGACATCAAACAATTCTGTTGCGTTCTCACGCCTCTTCAAAGCTTTGTATATATAGAGAGATAAATTTATCATTATACTTTCATTTTTTGATGAAAAGAGCATTTGTATCGAAAACAGGTTCTGCCTATCGTGATAAATGTGTGTGTGTGTGTGAGAGAGAGAGAGAGAGAGAGAGAGAGAGAGAGAGGCAGATGGACAGACAGAGGATATAATAAAAAAAACAACAACAACAACAGGTGAAAGCACTCACAAAGCATTCACAATCCAAATGGCAAAAGAACTTAAGACAATTAAAAAAACAAAACCACAATATTATTCCTAAGTCTAGTAAGAACAGATGGCCACAACAGCTGAGAGGTTAAAGCATTAGACTTGCCATCAGAGGGTTTCAGGTTCGAATCCTGGTCACAGTGCCTGGTGGGTTAAGGGTGCAGCTTTTTTCTGATCTCCGAGGTCAATGCATGTGCAGATCTGCTGGTGTCTTAACCATCTTCATGTTTTCAAATGCAGAAATCAAGTATACATTTAAAATATATAATCCATGTCAGTGTTTGGTAGATTATGGAAACGAGAACATACACAGCAGGCACACCCCTGAAAAAAACAATAAAGTCTTGCACTCAAAAGCCCACTCATACACATGAGTGAACTGGGGAGTTGCAGGCTATGAATGCAGCAGAATTCCAAAGAGCAAAAGAAGAACTCTCCCCGAACCTTTTGGCCAAGGAACAGCTTTTTCTCTGACAGAATAGTGAATCCCCCAGCAGCCACTGCTCCTTTGCCTGATGGTCTGCTGTCATCATTGTCAGCATCATCATCATCATCAGCTGTTCTGACCTGCAAACAAACCAAGACTATAAAGAATCTGAAAATATGTCACCGGTCTAAATATGTACTTCAATAAATGTAACAATTGAAATAAAATGCCAGTACTGTTAATTTTTTTTTCTTTTATCAGTCCCTGGCATGGAAAAAAAAAAAAGTAAAAGAAAATGCACACTGTACACAGCATCTTATGATTCTAGACTGGGAAATAAGTTACGATGAGAAATTAATATGGAACACATGAAAATTTTAATCATGATCACACACACATACACATAATTATTCCTTCAGGTATAACTAAGTGATCACTACAGCTGAGATTGGATTATTCTGAAGAATTAAAAAGGAAAAAAAGGAAAACAAGGAAGAAATGAAACTACCCCAACCATACCAACCCATCACAAAGCAAGCAAGCAACCAAATCAGCTGTGAAGACTGATTATCAACTGATTGTGAGCGTGTGTGTGGGTGGGTGTGAGTCAGTGCACATGTTTATGGTGGAGAGCGAAAAAGCGAAAGAAAGCCACCCTAGCATTACTTCTGACCCAAACATCACAAACTTTACCGATTTCTTCCTGCCCCCCTTTCTGCTTCCAGTGCGCGCTGTTTTAGCTGCGTCTAGGGCTGCCTTGATCATTTTGGCTGCTGCCTTTGTCACTTTTTTCTTGTTGTGAGCAGCTGCCTTGCTACGTGCTGCCTTGCTTCCTGCTGCCTTGGTGCCTGTCCCCTTAGCAGCCGGGGTTTTTGATGCAGAGGCTGCTGATGGTGTAGCTGTTGTTGTTGGGGTGGCAGATGATGAGGCGGCCATGTTTCCCTTGTACATGCTGAGCGACAGCTGAGGCAACACTCCCCCTTCAGGAATGGTCACCTTTTTAAACAGCTGAACAACAAGCATTTCTGCCATGAAACTAATAATCAAACAAGACCTGAGCATTTGCATGTGCACACAAAAGGAGGAGTTTGCATTACACTCCATGTATGGTGATACACAAACATTTTTTTTATGTGAGGAATGAATTATCAGAACAAACATTCTTGAACACCCTCATAAAAAAGATAAAAAAACACACAAAAAAACAACAACAACAAACAACAACAACCAAGGAAAAGATATTCATCATGAAACACATCATCAAAAGTTGCTAAAAACTGCACAATAACATGTGGTTAATGAAAAAAAAAAAAAAATTAACAAGCATACTCAGATGCAGATTCACACACACACACACACACACACACACACACACACACACAACCTGACTATGCTATGTGCATACAAAGATTAAAAACATGTACTTTTTGGATGCAAAAGCCAATAAGGATTTGTTTTGTCACAAACCAGTTTCTTATCAACATCTATTCTCATTCTCAAGTGAATTCGGAACTGTCATTTGCATGTATCTGCAATCAGCCAAGGCTTCCTGTTATTCTGCCACTTTCATTA
This sequence comes from Babylonia areolata, assembly GCF_041734735.1. Classification (NCBI taxonomy): domain Eukaryota; kingdom Metazoa; phylum Mollusca; class Gastropoda; order Neogastropoda; family Buccinidae; genus Babylonia; species Babylonia areolata. The sequence continues at coordinate 82,325,331 of NC_134876.1, forward strand.
TTCTTTATTTAGTTTTATCTGTGAGCAGCGGAGTTCACTGTCATGAAAACTTCCATCATCTACTGAATTAGCCTTTTATTTCATGGTAGCAGACAGCAGAGGAGTTTTTTTTCATCCTGATCAGACAGTCCATTTGGTGTGGTTTATGTTTGGGGCTGACAGAAACTTAAGGAAATTCCCACAATGGGAATACTTGTCTGATACAACACAGTGGGATGAATTGTCTTATGCTGCAGTCAACAGTTAGAAGATCTTGACGGAAGATGAGGTTTCAGTTTCTTACTTCCTTACAGCCGTACAGATAATGGTGAAACTTTTTTCTTTTTAAAGATATGACCTGTTTCTTTGTGTGTTGAAAGTAGCTTACTGTGTCACAAGGAACAGGATGGTAATTATAATATCCTGGTTTGAAGTCCACTTGAGCTGAAAAGGGAAAGTTTTCATGCGTAATTGTATGAATGCTGGTGTGGTAGTTTTTTGTTTCAAGTACCAAGTTCCTGAGCAGCTTGTGTGTGTGTGTGTGTGTGTGTGTGTGTGTAAGCATGCACACTTGAGTGCATATGTGCATGCATATGTGTGTGTGCATGTGTGCGTGTGCGTGTGTGTGTGTTAGTGTGTTTGTGTATTTGTGTTTGTGCATGTGAGTGGCTCTTTATGTGCATTTATCATTGCATGTGCGTGCATGTGTAAGTATCAATGTGCATGCATTTGTGTGTGGAAATGTGTGTGTGTGTGTGTGTGTGTGTGTGTGTGTGTGTGTGTGTGTGTGTGTGTGTGTGTGTGTGTGTGTGCTATTAAACTCACTTCCTACATGATGTGTGACAGTAACAATAATGGATTATTCAGTTTTCTGCAGGCCATCTGGCCCATATGAACAGAAGAGAAAGTGTTAATACTGGATGCTGTAGGTGAGTGGGAAAAGGATTTGTTCCCAAAAGTACATGCACCACTAAACATACACTGTTGTAAGTGATATCACTTGCCAACCAGTTCTGTGTCACAGAATTTAGTAAAAAAAAAAAAAAAAAAAAAAAAAAAAAGAGAAAAGATTAGGTGTAAAAGCTCTCCTCTTGCCAGGGAATTTTGCAGATTCAGGGGTAATAAGTTTCAGAAAATCCTAGCACAAAATCTACATGAGATACAGAATGAAAGTAAACGTTTTTGTGAAGGAAAATGAATGTGGATTCTAAATCTGGGCTTTTCCCCCAATTATTTTGGATCTAGATCACTGTTCAGGCATTTCAAAGTGAACATAATAATTTTCATGCATTAAAGAAGTCTCTTTCCACCTCCAGAGAATGACACACACAGAGAAAAAGAAATACAGCTGTAAATAACCAGTTTATTGTCTGATTATACTAGTAAAAGAAAATAAAACGGCTTATAAGTTTATGGTAACAGTCCCAACACTTGTATAAATGAAAGTGAATGACTGTCCCAGCAACAACAAATGTGGGTTTGGTCAAGCTAAAAAGTCAATAATGTTTTCAGTGAGGGGGCTGTCATGTTTTTCTTACGCCTAAGAATGTCCCCCTTTAGAGGAGAGAGCGTTTTGATGATATTCCCTTCCTCCTGGTTGTTACTGTTCTGTCAAAGTGTCTGTTGTGCATCTGGTTTGTCTCCTCAATAACTAAATAGCACAACTGATCAGAGATAAATAGTGTGAAAAATTAACCCCCCCAAAAAAAAAACACATGATTCCCATCAATCATCTGTCAACCCTGGGATTCAAGGTAATCGTGGACTGGCTGTTGCCATTCGCGGCAGTTGATCACTGTAAAAAGACAGCTGAGTGACAGGTAGGTGCCATGCTCCCTAACCTCCTTCTGTCTGGCCTTCGACCTATTGTCTTACACCCCTCCTCTATCTCTCCTTCCCCCTTCTCAAATTACATGAAAGTGCCACACCTTCACTGTAGGTCATGGTCACTTGTTCAGAAATGATGTCTGACTGGATAGAAGGGCTGAAGAAAGAGTGGAATGCTGTTGTCAGTTTTGTCACTGTCGTTGTCATCATATTCCAGTTCAAATGTATCATGAGGCAAGACAGATCCATCTCACATCGTTATATATAAACATCAGCACAGCTTGCAAAGTTGTGTAAATCCGATGACTGGGACCACCGTCTTCACCTGACGAAGTGTCCAACACCTTGGCATGTGAGGCAAACTCTCTATATATGCGTGCTCCAAGTGGTCCAGTCACTTATCATTATTAAGAAAAGAGGGGTCTTCCAGCTGACAAATACTCACTTAAATAGTATGTTTATAATCCGGACACATTAAACTGACCATTGAGAGTCTGTTAATGCTCATTGTACCAAACTCTCAAGAAGGAAAAATTGAAATACATGCATCAGTAGACGTCCTATAGGCACTATAGCAACACGAAGTGGGGTTGTGAATAATTTTTAATAATGTTTGGTATTTTGTGTTCAATTTTTTTCCTTTTTGATATTTATGTGTGTGTTCTATTTGTAAACGTCTGGGGCTTATTTTCAAGATTAGGCGTAAATGCTCATAACAATAATAATAATGACACTACAGTATTCAGGGTAAAGTAAGATTGAGACATGTCATTCTTGACAGAACAAGTCAATCAGCTGCTGTTTAAATAGAGATATAAAACAATGTTTCCAGGATCTTGCATTTCCCAAACATACCAAAAGCCAAAGGTGCACAGCAGTGTTCTTATTCTGTGTGTGTGTGTGTGTGTGTGTGTGTGTGTGTGTGTGCGTGCGCATGCATGCTTGAGTGCACGTGTGTGTGATACACTTTTTTCTATTAAAGTTTTTTTTCTTAATGGCTGATAGACATTAAGAAACAAAACAAAAAAAGAACTATTCTCTGTGGGAGTACTGGGGGTGCTGTTTCACTCACCACGTCCAGTTCCTCATCATTGCGTACAGCCAACAGTATGTGCCTGGGTGTAATTCGACTTCTCTTGAAGGCACGAGCTGCATTGCCAGAAAGCTCCAGGATCTCAGCTGAAAATATATTCAATGATTCATAATGAATTTTAGATTTGGCCACAATACAAGGTTACTCTCTTCCCCTCGTTTTTGCTTTCTAAACCAAAAATCAAAATCAAATGATGGATGATAATTATCAATGGTGATAAATGCATTATTTCTTACGTGTACAAACACTGTATCCTAAAAAGAAAGAAGAGTATGACGAAAATTCACCAACTGACACCCTTTCCTAAAAATTAGTAAATCAAGAAAGAAAAAAATAGAATTATGCTAGTAAGTGTCTATATGGTTTTGAAAAAAAAAAAAAAGTATGATATTCATTCAGAATTTTAACAACATATAGAGTTTAGAGTTTAGAATAAAAATGAGACAAACAACAATATATTTTGTTAAAAAATACATACATGTGCGTGCGTGCGTGTGTGTGTGATGTGAGTGCCTAGCTGTTTGCATAAGAACAGTAAGTGCAGCCTAAATGAGTGTGTAAGCCATAATTGTGTGTTTTATGTACACAAGTGTTTAGTGAAAAGTGAGAAAATTTCATGGCCAAGCTATGTTAACATTGCCCTGTATATGCCTTCATCTTCTTCTTCCACTTGACAACCAACATGAGTAAGTTGATGAAAATTGTTGTTTTGTGCTGTTGGGCGCAATTAGACTGGGCTGCCAAGGGATGTGCTATAAGTTGATAGGGGAAATGGGACACAGTCCACTGGTGTGTTTGTGTCTCTAGGTAGGCCAATCTGGGTACCATAGTGGTTCCTGGGATCACTCCTGACCGGTGCAGCCCTACCCTTCAATGACACTACTTGCCAGTGGGGTAGAAAAAAAAAAGAAGTGGGGGTGCTCACTGGAAGAGGTAGAGGCAACCAAACAGAAGTGTTGGGGGTGGGGTGGGGGTTAAATCTGCTCTGATGTGTCACTGGCAGCAGGCCACTTTGGACTTATGCTGTGACTCAACTGTGACAACTTCCTGGGGCAGCGTGTTCCATTCTGGGATGGTGTGTGGAAAGAAAGACATGTCTGTAGTGCGTCATGCAGGTAGGGATGTTGTAGTTGCAGGTGCTGTTTTCTCTGCAGCATAGCTTGCTGTCTGTTGTTTTGGTAGGCAGACTGAGTTTATGGAGATCAGACCATGGTGGAATCTATAAAACATCTCCAGGCAAGCTTTTTTTCCGTTGACTTACTGGGGGGTGCCAGTTGCACCGGAGAAAGCTTAGGATCTTGTTGACTTTGTTGGTTCTTGAACTGAAGTGGAATTCCCAGTGCAGGTCAAAATCTTTTAATTCCTTTATTTGGGAGACAGTGTGCACAGATGCCAACTACTGTCAAGTGTTTGTGGGAACAATCAGGGAATTTGGTAGGAACACTCTGGCTGTGAGCCACATCAGCAAAAGGAAATTTTGCACTAGTGGGTCACGGTTAAGTATGTGTAACTGAACATATATTTTATCAACAAGGCATATAAACTGGGCACAAACACTGTTTGACTGAGACGCAACTTGATTCAGCCACATTCTCTCTTGTTGGGGCAAACATCAAGCTGATTGGTCCACTCAATGCTGTTTCAATGTAAACATGCACATGATTAGTTCAGCATCAACATGTGAGACCAAGGTTAGTAGTAACTGTTCTGGCCTTGTGATTGATAGGTCTAGAGTATCTGGGTAATGTTATGACAAAGAGCATGTGACCATGCTATGAAGTCAGAAATGAACTCGTTGGAAAATTTTGACTTTGCATGACATAACATCTGCACAAACTGCAATGGAGCGTAACATAATATGTCGTAACAGTTGGCATCTCTGGGTGTTGCTGAAATGAAATTACATATAAGTGAAGATTAATTAAAATCAGGTACAATGACTATAAACCAGGGCCATTGTATCTCTCTGAATGTTCTACTTGTAAGTTGTATTTGATTTCCTTTTGAAATCAGAAAAAAATAAAATTATAGCAAAAAAACAAACAAAAAACACAACAAGCAACCAAACAAGCAAAAGAGAAAAAGAAAAAGAAAAAATGGGTGGGGGTTGCAATAAGCTAATGGGCATTGGTACGATCCGTTTGGATGGATTGGTGAACAAACCCTCAGTTACTAAATGTCAACAAATGGCAAACCCACACACATGATCGATGACATGTAATGATATATACACATATCAAATAAAGCATAACAGATACCACCGTTGTACAGGAAGAAAAACTTTTACAGCATCAGATCTCTCGTACAACTGACCTGTCAAGTATTCGATGACAGCCGCCATGTACACGGGAGTCCAACTGCCAATACGAACATGATGGGTGTCTCGCTTCAGGTATCGCAACATTCGAGCCACTGGAAAGAGAACTCCAGCACGAGCCGACCGGGACACGGTCATAGGTTTCTTCTTGCCTCCTCTACCCGACATACCTACAGGATTTCGTTATGTGCTTGCTTGCAATTTCAGTTCCAGCTACCCGTTGCTTTTCTTCAGAATCTGCAAGAACTTGCACTTGCAGACGAAGCAGTGCGAGGCGTAAAGCGGAAATGCCTGTTTTTGTAGGTCAAGGTCAGTTGATTCACAGGAAATACATATTAATTTTTCCTTTCGTTTTCTCGAAAGTCAGACGGGATCTTTCAGCCTCCACTTTTAGTGTTCACATCGTCTCCGAAGCCATTCAAAGGAGTGTTATTATTTGATGTGATGAGTTTCCATTGTAAAAGATGTCTATCCCTATCAAAAAACGCAAAGAAAAACAAAAACAAACAACCCCCCAAAAAAACCCAACAACCCCCCCCCCCCCCCAAAAAAACAACAACAACAAAAAACAACTGCAACAAAACACACACACACAAAGCATCATCATCGCCACCACCACCACCACCAACAAAAAACCACCCACATAATTGAGATGGTAAGCTGTAAGCTTTCCCCCTTTCAAACCCTAGTTTTAAGCATTCCACAAACCAAAAAATATTGCTTTCTGATACAGTATTCCAACATATTTTTGCGTGACATTAAGTTCACACACAGCTGAATAAATTCTGGTAGAGGAAGGTCATAGAAAAGCCCTAAAAATGAAATTATTCACATAATGCTGACTTTCCAAAATCTTATTTTTCACAGAAGGATAAAAACTAGTGTTATGTTTGTGTGTGTGTGTGTGTGTGTGTGTGTGCATGCATGCATGTGTGTAAGTGAATAACAGATAGAGAGAGAGGGGGGTGGAGAGAGAGAGAGGGTGGGGTGGGGAGAGAGAGCGAGAGCGAGAGAGAGAGAGAGAGACCGAGAGAGAGAGAATACTCAGTGACAGACTATCACAATCAGAAGACTGGTACAAAAATAAAGGACCCTCTCCCAAATACAGAGTGCATATAACATGACCTTTATTTTTCAAGCACCAGCACAACAAAACACACCCACAAATGGACGTGCTACGCTGTGTCTTTCTCAGCTTTCTGTTCCACACACAACTGAACAAAAAGACAGAAATACAAACCATATGTTATCACACCAGGGTCAATGTACAGCAGAGTACACACAACTCTAGTCTAGATAATTATATATGTTACTAAAAAGCATTCTAATTCCATGGCAATTAAACTTTGATTCATTATGGTTTTGGGGGGTTGGGGGGGGGGGGGGGGGGAGGGCAACATTTCGGTTTGGTCAAAACTGGCTTGTGCGAAAACATGAACTCAGGCTGGAGAAGTGCACAGAATAGACAAAACACACAATGGCAGACAGATACACAAATAAGAGAGAGAGAGAGAGAGAGAGAGAGAGAGAGAGAGAGAGAGAGAGAGAGAGAGAGAGAGAGAGAGAGAGAGAGAGAGAGAGAGAGAGAGCGAGCATAAAAACAAAACAACAATGACAGTTACATAAATAAACGAGAGAGAGAGAGAGAGAGAGAGAGAGAGAGAGAGAACTCAGTGATAAACTATCAAAATCAGAAGACAGGAATAAAGCACCCTCCTTCACACACAGAGTGCATATGACATGACCTTTAATTTACAAGCACCAGCACAACACATGTACAAATAGACATGGTACTGTGCCTTTCTCAGCTTTCATTTCACACACGACTGAACAAAAAGACTGAAATACAAACCATCTGTTATCACACCTGGGTCAACAGACAGCATAGTACACAAAACTGTGAGTCTAGACAATTATTTAAGATGTGTTACATAGACTCACTGTAATTCCATAGCAATTACACAAACTTTTATTTTCTTTTGTTTGAGGGGGAACGGGGAACAAATTGGGTACATCAAAACTGGCTCGAGTGAAAACATGACCTTAGGCTGGAGTAGCCCTCATAAAAAAATATAACAACACACACTGTTAGAGAAATACACAGATAAGAGAGAGAGAGAGAGAGAGAGAGAGAGAGAGAGAGAGAGAGAGAGAGAGAATTTCAGGGAAAGTTGTAACAGCACTGATGATCTTAAAACACACACACACACACAGCGTTTGCATGTGGTTCTGTATATTATTGCAGGTAAATCATTGTTCTGGTCAACCTCCTGGCAACCTGACAATGATACCTCCTGGGGAATGCTGACTCTGGAACAGCAATGGAACAAATCAGGTGTGACAGTTTGTGGGGGTTTGGGATGGGTGGCATGGGTGTAATGCCATTGACATAACAGGGGAGCTTACTACAGATTCTGGCTTTACCATTATTATAAAAAAAAAAAAAAATCAAAAAAAAAAAAAAAAAAAAAAATCTTAAATCAGTTGCAAGGCATGCACCAAAAAATTAATATGAATTTTGGGAAAAAAAAACAACAACAAAAAGAACAAACCCAAATCAAAACCCAGCAACATTAGCATGTCCATATTCATATTCAAGCATGGTAAGATGAGAAACCAACTCATTCACAAAGAAAGCGATAGTGGGAATGTAAAAGTACAGGCCATTTGCAAAAAGAAAGATTATCCACAAGACAAAGTGAACATGAAGAAACTAAAATGAAGACATTTATGTGAACACACATACTACATCCATACAAACAGAGAAAAAATGAACAGCCTGGAATTACAATATGTTTTTATTCAGTGGTCAATTGTTGGAAAATTATCATTCATTATTATTACTATTATTGCTTATAGTCCGGCCAACTGCAAAGGACTGCCCGACTACACAAATGTCCAACCACGTTAAGCTCATAACTGTTACACAGAGAAAAAAAGAAGAAGAAAAAAAAGAAGATGAATCTACAGTTCATGACACATGATCTTACATTTAGCTCCTCAGGGCACATAAAATCAGGCCATGCTGAGGACATCAGCCCTTCAGCTTAATTTATTTATTACAAAAAATTGAAAAACGGAAAAAAACAATTCTTCAAAGACAAACCAAAAGTACATTGTTCTTGTTGTTCTTGTTTCTTATAGTCCAGCCGACTGCACAGGGCCAAATGAGGACTATCAAACCATACAAATGCTCAACTGCGTCAACACAAAACCGTCACATCTACACAAAAAAAGAGAAGTAAACACTGAGACAAACCCACAAAACACAGTTCATGACACAGTATCCCAACCATTTAACTCCTTATGGCAAATAAGAATAGGCCATGCTGAGGACACCAGCCATTTTGCTTGATTTATCATCCCCACATTACAAAAAATCATAAAACAGGAAAAAGCAACAATACTTCAAACAAAAAATACATAAAAAAGGCCATATTGGCAAATAACACTGCAGAATGGGCAGCTAGTGCCCATCCCAGTGTTTACAATCTCGCTACCTAATCGGCAGAGCAAAATAGCACAGATATTGTGCATCATAGACTGCAGAAAAGAGAACAAAAGTGTCAAGGCTTGCTTGAAAAAACGAAAGGGGAATGGACTGGGAAGACACAAAAAGGATACAAAAGTGAAGGAACAAAAATGGCAGAAATAAAGAGAGCAACAGAAAAGAGGAAATTTCTTGCACATAATTTCCAGGTGGGGATGGTATTTATATTGAAAGCCCCCCCAGCATCCCATGAGGGGTTGTTGGAAAATACTGTGGCAATGATGATGATGATGATGATGATGATGATAATAATAAAAATTATAATAATGAAAGAATCTGAATCTGGAACTCCATTTTGTCATTGTTATAGCTGTGCTGGGCTTTTGGTCTAACTTAAAAACAAAGGTCTGTCTACGGGCAAAAAGAAAATTTTGATGATCTGTTACACCTCTGATGGTAGCTAGATGCTTGAACTCAATAAATTAACCTAAATAATTACTTTAATTCCTTAGAAAATGAAGTGTTTCATCACATGATTCTTAAAAAAAAAGAGAAAAAAGAAAGAACAAAAGAAGAGAAAACAAAGCAATTAAAACAGGTGAACGCAATCACACAGTAAAACATGGGATATTTTTCAGTTTGCAGTTAGCTAAAAATGGGGGTGGGTGTTGGACAAGACAATGAATTAGGGTTAGGGGTGAAGGGGAAGAGGGGATAAAAACTATGTTGTACCTGTCCCAAATTTCTTCCTTAATAGATAGTGAAGTGTAGGCAGTATGTGTTCGGAGGGGCCCAAAGCATCAAGGAAGAAAGAAGGTGCTGAGTTGGAAATTGGGAACACTGAAGAAGAGGAAGGATACAACTTCGGAAGATATTACCTTTCATAAGACTTACAAGCAGATAGCATGTCTTCTGCCTTCAGTAACAAGAATTTGTAAAGCATCATATTATTTTCAGCCAAGAAAAAAATGAGAATGTAGAGACACACAACAGAGTGAAAGCTGTGTTCATAAAGGAAAAGCTGCAAGCAACACTCAAGAGTTGGCAAGACAAGACATCCTCCCTGAACATGGAGACAGACATGCAGGGGCTCTGGAAGCTGACAAATAAACTGAATGATGACAACCCCAGCAGAGGCAAGACCGTCATCGAGCAGGACAACCAGCTGAAAACAGAAAACCCTGCAGCCAACACCTTTGTGGAACTGTACCGAGAGGAGAGTACGATCCACATGCCCAGACAGCGCATCAAGCAGGTACGAGAGGAAACCACGAAACTGATGACATCAGACCCACATGGCATAGATGACAGCTGTACGAGTGAACCATTTACCATGAAGGAGCTGAAACAAGGCATCCGCAAGCTGAAGCCCAAGAAAGCTCCGGGGCCTGATGGTGTCACTGGCGACATGCTGAAGCACCTGGGACCAGCATCCAGAACAGTGCTGCTTCAGATCTTCAATCACAGCTGGACAGCAGGAGTTGTGCCTTCCATCTGGAAAGAGGCAGAGATCATACCCGATCTCAAAGAAGGGAAAGAATAAGAAGGACCCCGACAGCTACAGACCAATCAGCCTTCTGAGCTGTGTTGGCAAGCTGCTGGAAAGGATGGTCAACTGCCACCTCACCTTCCTCCTGGAAACACAGAACATCCTTTCACCTACCCAGACCGGCTACAGAAAATTCTGCAACACAGAAGACCAAGTAGCCCTCCTTGTCCAGGACATTGAAAACTCTTTTCAGTAGAAGAAGAAGACACTGGCCATGTTTTTTGACCTGTCAAGAGCGTTTGACAAAGTGTGGAAGAAGGGCCTCATCCTGAAACTTCTCCAAGCCGGCGTACGTAGCAAGATGTACATGTGGATCCACCACTACCTCTTCAGCTTCCACAGCAGAAAGGTCAAGCTACGTGAGGGTGTCCCCCACAGAGGAGTGCTTTCCCCAACATTGTTTCTGTTGTATATCAACGACATCAGAGACAACATCACAAAGCACGTCTCCAACAGTCTGCACGCAGACGACCTGGCAGTATGGACATCCGCTGAACACACCAGCACGGCCTCCTACCGGCTTCAGGAAGTCGTCAGCAATATCGCTACATGGACAGACAACTGGGGTCTTGAGCTCAACACCACAAAAACCAATGCAACACTCTTCTCTCTCTCCATCGCCAACGAGCAAGTCAAGCTGAAACTTCAGGGACAGGTCTTGCCCCAGACGGACACCAACATTCCTTGGACGACTTGGGGAGCAGACAGCAAGCTTCTTGCCAGGGTCTACATGGGAGTGGTCAGACCCACCATGGAGTACGCCTCAACCTCGTGGGGCACAGCCTCCAAGACCAACAAGAGCTGGCTCGCCAAAGTCCAAAATATGGGACTACGCCTCATACTTGGAGCCATGAGGTCCACGCCGATCCATGACAGGGAGAAAACTGCTAACGTTGAGCCCCTGGAGAGAAGACGCGACTGAAAGTCCTGATGCAGGGAGAGAAGCTCAGAAGACTGCCCTCACACCACCTACACCACAGACTGGAGCAGCCCACCAAGAACCGTCTGAAACGTCAGAGCCTCAACCACCAGTATACAGCACTCAGTGTACAGCACAGCAATGTTCTGGTGGCAAAAGGGGAGTCTTGCACTGACCTTGCCTTGCCTGACTGGAGGCTCGACCAAGAGATAAGAGGCCACCATCAGCCTCAGAATTCCTGGCATCACCACCAAAGTCCAGCAACCAGCTACTCTCAAGATCCTGACTCTGGCCATGATAGAGGAGTCCTACCCAGCCAACTCCTGGACCCATGTATACACAGACGGATCAGCGGAGGAAGCCACACACAACGGAGGCAGTGGTGTCTACGTCAGATTTCCCGGTGGAGAGCACAGCAGCATCGCACTCCCTGGAGGAAAGCTCTGTACCAATTTCAGAGCTGAAAGTCCTGGCCATTAAAACGGCAGCAGAATTCCTCTCCTCCTGTGGAAAGCCCCTTGGCAGCATCTCCATCTTCACTGACTCCATGTCCACACTCCAGGCCCTTGACTCCCCTGATCCTGGTCCACTGATCCAGTCCCTTAAGGCCTCCCTCGCAACCCTTACCCAAACAGCCCCAACGACCCTCCAGTGGGTGCCTGCCCATGTACGCCTCCAGGGCAACAAGCGTGCAGACCACCTTGCTAAGGAAGGAAGCCAGCTGACACAACCAACCATTCCTGCCACGTATGAGGAAGCAAAAACTCTCCTCCACAGCAGATTCCGAAGAGGCTGGGTCACCCTGAACGGAAGCTACCAGGCACACCAAGATCGCATCAGGACACTGGAGAGGAGACACCAGACTACCATCTACCGCCTTCGCACAGGACACTGCAGCCTCCGAGCACACATACAGCGGATTGGAGTGGCAGCCACATCCCCATGTGATTGCGGCCAGGCTGACTGGACCCCATCCCATATTCTCCAAGACTGCCCCACTGTATGAGAAGATGCGGCAACAGTCCTGGCCTGGAGGTGCGGACCTCAACACCAAGCTCTGGGGGACGGTAGCCGATCTTCGCTAGATGTCTGAGTTTGTGGCATCCCTCAGACTTTGACCCTGACTGTTTAGCTGTTGAACACAAAAGAAAGAAAGAAAGCCAAGAAAAAAAGAGAGAGAGAAAAAAAGGCAGACACATAAATTCTTACTTTTTGTAAAGGACCTGTTTTTTTTAATTTTTTAAATTTTTTTTAATTTTAGACAATGAATTGCTGACAAAAAAATTATTCACAGAAATTTGGCCCCTGTTTATCAGGTAAATATCTCTGGTACCTTTCCACTTTCAAGCACTTGATGTGGATATGATCACACATTTATGGGGGAAAAACATCTGTCAAAATCTGTGGTTTCTGACTTTATATAAATTGCTTCAATCTGAACCAAAGTTTCAGTTTTCAGGGTCAGAATTACTATATATAATGAATTCTATGAAGGTGAAGGAAAAGATTACATGACTACAAATACAGCATATTTTCACAAGTGATGATCATGATGAGTGCTTTACACTTTCTAGTATTATGATAATTTACAAAATCAAAAGATTGTTTTCTGAATCTGATAATGAGGTTTTCAAAAACATGCATACACATACACACCCATGTGCTGACATGAACACAATGCAAACACACACATACATGCATGAACACACTTACACATGTAAGGGTAAAGGAAGCATCATGCAAAAAATAACAAATGAAAAATTAATAAGATAAAAATGGCTAACCTGGAAAGAATATGCATGGTATTGATCAATAGTTATTCAGCAAAAACAAAAGTACATGCAGAGTTTCAATAAATGATACAAAAGCATTTCACAGTAATGCAAGCACAATTTACACTTACAGCTAAAAATGAAACAAATCTGACAAAGAGCAATGAAATCAACTTCTACAAAAAAGAACAGAACAATCCAATGGTAATATTTTGAATACAAAATATCATCAATGAGTGAAATCAATCTACATGGTACAGAATGTTGAAAGAAGCGCAAGAAAGTGAAAAAAAGAGTTTCAAGAGGGACAAGGATGGGTCTCTTGACAATATTTTAAAACTAACATTGCAAGAGGGTGCTCAAACAACCATTTGTCACACAGCCTTTCTATTTCAGATTTGGTACTGAAGGGGTTTTTCGGGTCCTGTTTAGGCCAGAGAGTAAAAGCAAATTTTAAACTTTAAAAAATTTTTTTTTTTTTACTGCTTCACGATGTTCCAAATTTAGTGAGATAATCATTTTTGTCACAGTTTTCTGGCATGGTTTGGGCAAAGAGAAATGAAACACAATTCATCCAATTGTTCATAGCTCAAGTGACCATGAAAGCCATATCAAAACAAATCCATGAAACATTCACACAATCCTTCAGACTTTTAAAGTGACAAGAAATCACAGCAAATGGTGCTAAATGAAAGTCAATCCTTGCAAAAGTAAGTTCGGCAAGTCATTCTACTCAAAAGCATAAGCCCAGAAGAACTTCAGTAAGATTTATCACCTGGTGATAAAAAAAAAAGGTAAATATGAACAGCATAAATGAACACAAAAACATACAAAAGAAACAGTTAATTGCGAAACTTCAGCAGCTGAATTGATTCCTTGCATGGTATAACTGTGCTGATGTGTGTCGGTGCAGCGATATTCCATGTGTAAAATGAATGAGCATTGGTGGTATGTGAACTGGGACAGTAAGCAGAAAGGGAACATACTGAAGGTCTAACATGACATTTAACATGATATTCAGAATCTGAAGTAAACATTGCAGCATCCAACACAATCACAGACTTGTCAAAACTTCAATACATGGTGGTAGTACAAATTTGGCCCAGTAAAGAATAAATGGAAACTGAACAAAGCAATCAGGGCTTATATGTTGCTGGAAACTGACACAAAAGCAAAATAATCTGTCAAGTATATGGAAACATTTTTACTTCAATACATTTTACATTGCTTTTACTCATTTTGAGGTGAACAGTGCTATCTATACATTAAGTGAATCATGTCAAACATGTTATACAAGCAATGCCAAACAAAGCAAAAGCCACACACTATTGCAGTTCACATGTACTCTCACAAGTACTGACGAGACTGACCCAAACTGTTCCTGAACACGCTCTTTTAGACTGGCATGTATATGTATCACTTGAGCCAAAACTTCCTTCACTTATCTATAACAGCAATACCAGGAACACACACACCAACATGCATTTCTTCATTACATCTGTCAACATCAGTAAGCTGACAAAAGCACACCACACTTTGAAGAAGGGGGTGGGGGAAATGAGGCAAGGTACCCATGGAACATGGAGGAAAAGAAAAATATGTGTGGGGAGGGAGGGAAGAGGAGGGCAGAAGACATTTTCACATGGCGTGTTTACAAGCACACATACTGGAAGAGCACATAAGCAAACAGCATACAAAAACAAAATTGCTGTCTGTAAGCACAGTGTACTTATTCACGGTCTCCATTACTGTAAGAATCATTTTTACACACACACATAAACACTTCCTTCTCATTCACCACTACCACATCGCACATACACAATGAGAACACACACATGCACTGGTGCAGCCATTCACATGTGCTATGCCATGCTGTGTGCATAACATAAGCACACATCGTGATATACACGTTAATGATTGATATGGCAACAAAGAAACAGTTCTGTGTGTAGGTATATTTTCCAATAAACATGAGAACATGCAAACATATATTTCATTAAAGAAAAAAGAAAAGAAAAGAAACAGACACACAACTAAAAACAGCAACAACCAAACAGCACCCCCCTGTCCCCCTCAAAAAACTAAAACAAACCCACCCTCACATACGAAAGACAAAAGCACACAAGCACAGACATGCATATACCAATCTCACAATGTTGTTATCACAAAATTATTTTCACACTTTCAATACTTACCAAAATATTTAGAAGCACACACAAAGCATGAACAGCTTGATACAAACTGAAAACTACACTCTACTTTCCATCACCCACTTTAGTTCCCCAGTTAGTAGAATGAACGTGTTGGAAAAGAAGCCCATGAGACATGAGTAACAAAGGGAAAAATAGGGACTATGGGAGACAGACATAAGAGAGCCACAAGCTCTGCTCTCCTCAGGTACAGGTTGATAATAAAAAGGGTGACACAGCGACAACCCTCTGAATCGGCAACCTACCTATGTGTCAAACATGGCACTGATTAGCCATCTTCTGAAATAAGGGCCTCAGCAGTCCTGCTCCTCCCCTAATAAGACGTTTGTGAGCTTGGTGTAATTCAAAGTTTAAGATGATTGTAAGCGAATAGCCAAGCACAATCTGGAATGGGTTCACAGTCCTTTTTGAGTTGGGATCTTTCTGGTTAGTAGGCACAGAATCTTCTCTCCCATTAATCTGTGAAAAGATTGGGGTGCTGAAAAGATGAACTGTCCACCAGATTCTTCCAGGTTTATGTGCTTTTTGTCAAAGCCCGAGTCTCTGAATATGGTTTTCCCAGCCATTCTATCTTGTTAGTCCATCATTTTTTTTTTTTTTTTTTGTCTTCCCTTCCTTCTCCTTCCCTCAACAGTCCCTTGGAGGATTGTTTTAGCAAGGCCACTGGATCCTGTCATGTGGTCATACCAACCTAGTTTCTTTTCTTAACTGATGTTAGACCATTTATGGGCACACCTGAACTGTGTAATGGCAATGTCAGAGAGAGAGAGAGAGAGAGAGCGACACAGACAGAGGGGGTAGAGAAGAGAAAGAGAGAGAATATCTGCAAGTGTGTATGTGAATTAAATTTCTTTGTATAGTTTCCAAGACAATAAAGGTGTAACATAACTTCAAATGAGCAGTAAATCAATGTCTCGGCAGATGCAGCAATGTAATTAAAAAAAACATAAAGCAGAGCACCACCCCCTTCCTTGTCCCTAAACAAAAAGTCAACCAGTAAAATCTTGAATTTACTTCTTATAATAAATATCATTTACTTCTGAGCACTTTCACTCTTTAAATACAGCACTACAAATACTGTAAACACAACAACAAACTACCCAAGGGAGCAAATCTAACATGTTTTTTACTCTCACACACAAAAAAAATCAAATTCTTGGTGCAGCATACAGAATCTGCATAAAGACTTGAGCGTGTGTGCACACACTTACACACATAAACCCTGCCTGTATAAAGTCTTGATTTCAGTCTGAATCCATGCTCATGTGGCAAAACAGGATGAAAGTAATGTGACTACTTCATGGCAATCAGTTCACTCAAATCATTCAATGCAATCTCCTGATTTCAAGAACAATTTTGATGACAACCAAATCAACAGGAATTCACTGGAATCAGCCGATGCTATCATACATTTTTACGCACAATCCCTACACACCAGATTTGTTGACTATTTTACACTGCACTTCACAAAAAACAACAAATCTCAAGAAAATGAATACAGTTTACAAATAAACCAAACTTATTCTACAGAGTGAGGTAGCAACTGGCCATTTTTTTTCACCAGTTCTCTACCTTTCATGAAAATGTTTAGAGATGCAGGCATGTTAGTCACTTCATCTACAGGTTTTCCAATGGAATTTAAAACATCTGGTTGCTGCAACCAAATTCATACAAAGAAAACTGTTCACAAACATTTTACTGCCCTAGCAGTCATGCAAAAACATAACTGGCACATCTGTGCTTGGTGCAGTCAGTTTCAATAGCTGAACCAATAAAGTTATTTGAAAAACACTGTATGACAGTGATCAATGAGGATAAACCCAAGTGAGCATGCTAAATTTGAAAAAAATAAAACAAAACAAAGAGTAAGAGAAGAATGATTTATTGATAAAGCACAAATTAACCCTTTGAGCCCTGACCGCCGCTTTACCGATGGTAGAGAAAAATGACATAATGCCTAGCCACCGCTTGTGTCATGTTTTGCTATTGGTTGACTTATATTGAAGAGCCAATCAGAAAAACCGTAATATTCTGACGTCAGCGAACGTAGTACCAACATGGCCGCGCCTTTTCACCGTGTTTTGTGCATGTGCTTTGGATAAAAAAGATCGATTTCAATATAAGTCAACCAATAGCAAAACACGACACAAGTGTTTACGCACCGCTCAACCGGTGGCTAGGCATTATGTCATTTTTCTCTACCACCGGTAAAGCGGTGGTCAGGGCACTCTTTATATCTGCTGTTACACATTAAATACCAATTATTTGCAAAGTTTGGCTCAGGAGCTCAGGCAGAAGGGTTAAAATTGCTCAGGAACTCAGGGCTCAAAGGGTTAATGTGAGACTGCTATTACTGAAACATAAGAAAGCAAGCAAAAGATTATGCTGTGTTCAGGTTACAAGCAACCTGTTTTTTTTCATTTGATGCTGTAATGTGATATAACAAGAAAGTAAACCTGACTTTATGGTTGTGGAAACCCACTCTGAACTTAATCACTTCTCAACAAGGTACAGGTGTATCATATTATGAGCAACACTGATGTTTATACATATAATATACACACATGATATGGAGGTGTGTTTTAGGCTTCCACTTGCATTGTATAGTAATATGTAGATTCCCAACTAATGGATCAGATCACAAAAGTTTCAAACAGCTCTCCTCAAGTGTTAAAGCTAATATTGCCTGTATCCATACTATTTCTTCAGGTGCACAAATCAAGGAAAGGAAATGACACTTTGAAGAGAAATGTTTTTCAGGAGGAAAAGGTAACATGCATGCTTTAAAAAAGAGGATAAATATTATGAACTTGTAATTTTTCCCTCACAATATGTACCATTTACTTCATAAAGTGTACAATTTATGACTCTTGATTTTGGGTTTCCAAACTTTTGACTAGATTTTGAAGTTTATCTTCAAAGACAATATCAAAGACAGCAATG
Organism: Babylonia areolata; assembly: GCF_041734735.1. Lineage (NCBI taxonomy): Eukaryota > Metazoa > Mollusca > Gastropoda > Neogastropoda > Buccinidae > Babylonia > Babylonia areolata. The sequence goes on from NC_134876.1 coordinate 82,343,430, forward strand.
CTTGAACTGACAGTAATGGTTCCAACTTCTGCCTTTCAAAGATCCTTTATTTAGCTACCAAATTTGAACTTCAGGCAATGGCATGAGGAATGGTAATTCAAAGCATTAAAACAAATTCCACATAAAAACAAAATGTTTTCACATGAATAAATGGATTTGTTTCATATCACACACCAAATGAACATATATGCCACTTCAATGATAACATTCAGACGATACTTTAACAAGTATACATTCAGAACACCAGCAAAAACCAAGCTGCGAAATATCTTCCATGTTAAATCACTTGCATTTATGCTCCACAATCCACTGCCAACACCCAGTTCTGATACACAAACGTGTAAAAATTGCCTTCAAACATCAAACTCACTGTCACCATGAACACACATTCTTTTCCCTCAAAACTCCAGTCCATACAAATATATTTTTTAAACACATACTGCCTTTTCATTAATCTCATGGCCATCACGCACAGGGAATCCTGTCAGGTTAGATTAATGAGGATGACCGGGCAGGAAGGGAAAGGGGGGGAAAGGGGGAATGTGCTGATGACTCAGTTTCACTGTCGGTCATCCGTCATTTCTAAAAACTGCGCAGAGACATCTCTGAAGGACTCTCCTTTGGCGTTGAAGTTGAACTTGTAGTAGCTGCCATCAGCGCAGACAACTGAAAAAAAAAAGACAAGAAAAAAGACACCATTATGAAATGTTGTAAATACCATTCAGTTTGATCATTTGTAAAGGATTTTATGAAGAAAAAGAGAGAGAGAGAGAAAAAATTTTTCTTAGTATGGGCAAACAGTTTCACCTGGTAACTGAGGAAGTTGTTTTATCTACTTTGGATATGGAAGCAGGCTCCCAAATAAAAAATCTCCTTCGTTATAGCTGTCAAATTCTAAAGCAAACACTCTGTGTTTCTAAGCTATGTGCATCAACTGTTTTTTTGTGAAAAACGTTTGCAGCTCAGCTACAGATTATACTATTTCCTGACCAGTCAAAACTTCTCTGCTGGAATTTATGATATGACAGAATGATATACAGCCTGCCAGTCAAGATACAGAGAGAGAGAGAGAGAGAGAGAGAGAGAGAGAGAGAGAGAGAGAGTCTGAAAATAAAAGGTATGAGCAATAATCAATGATGCAAGAACAGCAAACAAGAACGAAACAAAAGAAAATAATAAGATAAAAAATACTTGACAAAGAAAAAGTCAAGTGAATCTTGACAATTCAAGTCAAAGAAAAGAATGCGAGTGTGAGGACAGTCAGACAGCCAGTAGGAATTAACACAGTCTGCAAGAGATCAGTTTCTTTCTAAACCAATTAAAGCTTTGTGCTATCAATCTGGTGTGCTTTAAGCTCTGAGAAACAATTCTTTTTAACAATCCTTTATTCTGCTTGATGTGCGAAGAAAGACAGAGAGAATGAGGCTGATGTCCACAGGTTCCAGCATGTCACTGCGCAAAATAATTTGCATACTGACCCTATTCAGAATTCGGAAAATAAAGGCCGAGATGCCAACCCCTGTCAAGCGTTTGTTGGAACAATCAGGAAATTTGGTAGGAACATATTAATTTGGTATGAAAACCAGGACTCTGAGCCACATCAGCAAACGAACTTGCACAGAGGACAAGCATGCGAGTTCCCCAAAATGGAGGGCATGATGCACAGATATTTTTCAGTGCACGTTTGGCGAAACTTCTGTTCCCACTGCTGCTTCTTTACAGCTGACACATCTGTGGCACTGTGTTGCTTCCCTGGTCTTTGTTCATATTATTTCTCACAATCGGAATTCATAGTTGATTTCTCTGTTTTGAGCCACTTGTTCCTTCCTTGCACTCCATAGCTTAATCCACCAGGCACAGATGCTGTTTGACTGAGATGCAACTTGATCTAGCCATGTTCTCTCTTGTTCAAGCAAATCATTAAGTCGATTGGTCCACTCAATGGTGTTTCAATGTAAGTACACACGTGATTAGCTGAACATCATCACGTGAGACCAAGGTTAGCAATGACTGCCCTGGCCTAATGATCAATAGTTCTAGAGTGTCTGTGTAATGTTATGACAGGAAAGCATGTGACCATGCTATTTAGTCAAAAATGAACAATTTTTATATTGGCATAACGTCGGAACAAACTGTGATCGAGTGTAACAAAATATGGTGAAATTGTAATGGTTGGCATCTCTGTAAAGGCCAGAAAAGTAGTGACAGAAACTTGTAATGGTTGGCATCTCTGTAAAGGCCAGAAAAGTAGTGACAGAAACTATCACATGACATCATGGTCATGGAAAAAGCTTGTTCTTTAGGTCAGCAGAGACAGGAAAATAAATAACTGAATACCATGATGGCCAAAGCTTGCTCTAATTGCCCTAAACACAAAACATTTATCAAGCAGCTTACCTATGACAGAATTGGGGTCAGCCCCAAAGGCACAGATGCACTTGGAACCTCCAGGCACTTGGAATTTGGAGAAACTCCATTTGGAACTGAAGTACTTGGGCAAGAAGCTTGCTGAAGCCAGCCTGCACATGGAATCAATCCAATTAAGAATTTTTATTTATCTAACAAAATTAAACTATCTTGCAAAGAAAGAAAAAAAGAAAAAAGAGTAAAATCATTACCAGCGCCTCACAAATGAAATTAAAACTGATGATTTCACAGATAAATCTCATGCAATTATGAGCTGTAACTTTCACATACACTCATATCTATCAATGGGTTTTAACAGTAAGACTGTTTTTACAGCTGACATGGACTGCAGGATCTTTAATCTGCATATCAAATTTTGATCTTGTTCATGGAAATGCACATGAAGGCGACTGAGGAACAGGCAGGCCTGCACACATACTGACTGGGAGAGGAGGAAAAATCTCCAGTATTGATCCATAAGGCACTGAAGTGATTAAGTCACTGACATACACACTGCAGGATAAGATTTAAGATAAAATACAAGTCCAAGTCAACATTGAAGTCTCTGACATTTAAAAAAATTCTAAAAATCATGAATATAGTTTCACTGGAACAGGTGGAGACATCACATCCTTCACTGTAACACACTTACGATGACTGTTTGTTCCTCTTTTGATCCTCTGTTGAAAATATGTGCACTGTTCCATGGTCACTGGCCACACACAGTAACGATGAGTCTGGACTGAAGTTGATACTGCGGTGACACAAAACAAAAAGTACATAAATCATCAATGTGTGGTATACACTGTACACTGTCACAATCTCTCTTTACTTTGGTGTTGTTCACAACTGAGGCATTTCTGTAACACTGACGTATGTGAATGACAGCCAATAAAAATGGCACTGGTACCCAAATCAAACGAGTCAGAAAGATCAGAAGAAATAACCTTTATGGGAGTATGGTTTGGCATTTGTATTTCATCTGTCTATTTGGAATTTCCATATTCTGGAATCTGTTTGCATGCTAAATTTGGAAAAAATATATACAAAGTATAAAAATGTATAAGAATCGAAAGTACACTAGTACACTGATAAAACTTTCCAGGGTTCCAAAATCAAATAAAAATCATTTCCACAGATAAATTCAATATTAATTTTTGTTTCTTTTAGGAAGTATATGTATAGCATACAGTAGAATCCATGTACACACACAAACATTCATAAACAAACACACACATGCATAAACATACACACACAAACACACACTCTCACCAATAGATAATAGCACTGTTGGCTCCTCTCCTCAGTTCATGAAGCTGGACTCCAGAGACCGCATCAAACACACGGATCAATGTGCCCTGTGAGCAGATATTGCAACACATTATAAGCTGGCTCAAGAAAAAGCCACTGACAAAATCACTCTGAAGTCATTCAATATTACTGTCAGAGTAAACAAGGTTCTGTTATGTGGGGCTAAGTTCACAGGACTCATATAGAATAGAACAGAATATGTCTTTATTACCAAGTGTACTGGGGTCACAAGGAATATTGGGGGGGATAGTGCATAACAAGGTATGAACATAAATCGAAAATCATACACAAACACAGATACAGTAGAAATTAGGATACATACAAGTGCATATCAATATAAAAACTTGTGCATACTCACTCATGCACGCACTGCACACACACACACATGCACACACACACACACTCTCTCTCTCTCTCTCACACACATGTTTGAACAGAATCCGCATATTACATGTGGATGGTGCTGATGACTAGATCTTCAGGTAGATGGCTGTTGATTGCACAATTCTAGTTATCACACTGGATTTGTTCGAGAGACAGGGCACTGACTGCTTTTGGGAAAAAGCTATCGGCGAAGTGATTGGTTTTCGTCCTTATACTTCTGTACCGTCGACCAGAGGGAAGTATCTCGCAAATCCCTAAAGCTGGATGTGATTCGTCCTGGCTGACTGATTTTGCTTTTTTGAGTAGCCGTTTATAATATATGTCTTCTAGAGAAGGTAGATCAGCCCTGGTAATCTTGGTGGCAGTTTTTACGATTCTGTTCAGGGCTGTGACTTCTGCCTTGGAAATATTTCTGTACCAAACAGTAACAGCGATGGTTAACACGCTTTCAATGACTGCTCGGTAGAAATCAACCATGATTTCTTTTCTAATTCTGAACTTTTTGAGGTGTCGAAGAAAATAAACACCATTTTCATTTCCTTCAGAATAAAAGTATTATTATTTATTATCATTAATTCATACTGATTTGACCAGAGACTGTGTCATCTGTCAGGGATCAAGCAATTCAGCAAAATTTTCTTACCAGTGCCCAGACTGACGTTTACTAAATTCTCATCAAGAATTAATAGAACTGCTTCATCTTAATCTTCATCTTAAATGGAACAACTTAATTCATTGTTCTGGTTCAAATCAAGATTATAAAAAAAAAATTTTTGGGGATAAAATCAAACCTTCTATGACAGCTCGGAAAATGTTATCCTTATCAGCATGTAAACAAACAAAAGAACACACAAACTCATCTGACACCTTTTCTGATGCTGTCGCCAGACGTGAGCCCCCCATGTTCATGGCCATACAGCACAGGTTGGCTTCATGGGCGGCGATGTCCATCGCAGCCTTCTCCGTGTCAGCCAGGTCAACGATTTGCACATGACCCAGTTTGCGGCCGGGAAACGCCAGCAGAGAATTGTTACTGTTTGGGCACATCACGCACAGCCCTGCACAAATGAAACAAAAGATTCAATAAACTCACAAGCGCATAAACAAAAACATAAAAAAGACTGACATTAGAATAAACAAAAAGAGAATGAACAAACTGGTTAGTAAATCAATAATCTGAACAAAGCACCAAATGAAATACAAGAACTAAAATGTCCCACTAAAAGGTAAAGAGCAGATAAAAACTAGAAGATTATAATTCATGCTTTATCAAGCTGCTAGGCCCTGCATGACAAACATATTATTTGTGCAGTCAATTAAGAAATTTCAAACTATTTAAAAAAAAGAAAAAAAAAAGTATTTCTATTTCACTCAGTTTAAATCAACACATAGCCTGTTATGTTGTGAATGAATGTAAACTTTCCACAGCTCCACATCCACAATGACAAAAATCCACATCAGACAGACACAGATGAAATGTACATACACTTATATTTGAGGTCTGACAATTGGATATACACTCACAGTATCATTAAATGAAAGTTCAAGATTAAACTAAAAGCAGTTTTCAGAAATGTTTAACAAAAGAAAGCAAGACAATGGACAAGTGTGTAAAAATTGCTTATTTCAGAAATGTTTAACAAATGAAAGCAAGACAATGGACAAGTGTGTAAAAATTGCTTGTGTAACCCAGATTCTCAAGTAATCATGACCGCGATCATTGAACTCAAGTGAATCAACATTGTTTTGGCTGCTGATGAAGGCATACACACACACACACAAAAAAAAAAAAAGAAAAAAAAAAAGATTCAGTCATATTGTAAGTTAACACAGAACGATGTCTTCAGTTGGATGATTAAAATGAAAAAAGAAAAAGAAAAAACTTTAAAACTCACCATAAGTAAAAATCTATTGCAACTGTAAGCTGTAAGGAAAATTATAGTGAACAAGAAATCCTGGCCTTGATGCTTTTTTTCCCCATAAGGAAGGGGAATAAGTGTCAAAAACCAACCATGGATTTATGTGCTGAGGGCAGGCATGGGTCAGTGGAGGTGGGGGCGTGAATAAATGATATTACAATCAATCATAGAATACTACATGCATAAAAAGATGCCAACACCAGTAACAGGAAAATATGCCACATTTAGTCCAAACCTTTAGGATTCAGCCCCGTTTCAAAGACATGAAGCTGCTGAGGATTCTGAGTGAAGGTGAAGACTTTGATCATTCCATCCAGCACCACCACGATCCTGTCCATGATATAAACAATAGTAATTATCAAACATATTTACAAGAAGAAGACCAAAACAGTAAAAAAAAAAAAAATAAAAAAAAATAAAAAAAAAGAAGAAGAAGAAAAAAAAAAGAATTTGTTGTATACAATTTGCTTTACAGGAAATAGATTCACTTATCTGGATAATTTGTTCTGCAGTAGGATTTCAATACTAGCTAATTAAAAAAAAGAGTCTTTAACTGGAGGTGTTATCCATTTTGGTTAATGTATCATACTTATTATTTCAACTTGAAGCCAAGAAAAAATGAACTGAAAAGCAAAAAACACAATATATTCTACAATGTAAAGGGGCATAAATGGGCACTTAACAACATAAAGGGTCATAATTCTAGTTTTATTACTACTAACACTATGGAGTTTTGATTGTATTTAGCATTTTCTCCATGTTTTGGTACAAGCTTTCCAAGAAACAAGTACACATGGGAAACAGTTCATCATTTGCATGTTCTGACGAAGTGTTTGAAAGTCTTTACACAAAGACATTCTTGTGATACTGAAGAACAGAAAATAGCCCAAGGAGCTACTTAAGAAGCACTGATCACCATAAAATACACACACAAGTAAACAATCTCACATGTACACTCTTGAATGATTTCCCCTTTTCATGAGATTTGGAGGGAAAGAAATCATGCAAGACGGCATGAAAACAAGACAGCATAATAAACCTTTTTTTTTACTTTGCTAATTATATTCTGATGAAACTGAAAACTGGCTGATTCAGTAATTGTTTAAAAACTTCTTTAAACATTTCTGTAGATCTCAAAATTTTCAGAAGACACGGACACCACCCTTCCTGCCCACTGTCTGCTCAGATTCCTATATAATACAAGGATCTGCACTGTGCATCCCTATTCTGGAAGCAGACACTCTACCAGCCATAGGCTCCTTCACAATAAAGTGACAAACGAAACACGACACACAGTTTTAAGCACAACACTACATCCTTACCTGTCTCTTCTTAACCTGACGCTTCTGACGTCTGTGGAAAATTCCAGTTCAATGACATGCTTCTTCTTCAGGTCATCCCACACCATCACTGTATGCAGAGTAAGATCAGACAAAGGTACTCGTTGTAATTAAATACAGACAAAATTTAATACATCAATACATCACATGAAAAACTGTTTTTAACTTTATTTTATTATTTTTTTTTATGAAACATCAGAAACGGGCTTAATTAGATAAAGGCAAACTTTACAGTTGTCATGTAAAAAAAAAAAAAAAAAAAAAAAAAAAATGTGTGTGTGTGTGTGTGTGTGTGCGCGCGCGCGCGTGTGTGCGTGCGTGTTAGTGTCTATATCAGTATATGTGTGTGTTCATGTGTGTGTGACTGCCTGCATGCATGTGAGTGTGTTTGTAATGAGATGATGATAGTAGGGAGAGAAAGACATAAAAATCAGTAAAATATAGCAGGCAGAAGAATTTGAAGGACAGCAGACAAAAAGAAATGTGGGTACTCAAGTGTAATTCAAAAACAGTGAAAATATGTTTTGAAAAACCTACAGTCATCAAATAACAATTGTAATGGCAGTTGGCTTCAAGTTCAAATTCAAAACTGATGACTGACCTTTATGTGGAGGATACTTTGGGTTCCTGCCACCTCCTACAAGTGCCAAGTAGTTGCATCTGAACAACATCTCTATGTGGCCTATGCCACCATCCATGAAGTCTGAAAGTGCAAAACAACATTAATATAATTATAAAATCAGTATTCCCCTCTCTCTATTATTTAATGATTTACATCTGATACCTATAATTCATGCACCTATTGGAGACGCGTGCGTGTGTGCATGCGTGTGTGTGTGTATGCTCGCACACATGTGTGTATTATGCTTGAATGTTGTGCCTCAATTTAACCTCAAGGCACACTGACAGGGGACCGTTAATGTTATGCATACAATTAAAAATAAACATATGAGCCATGACCACATTCAAGACTATTAAAAGCATTGCTAAGGTATTAACAATAATAATAATAATGGATATTCGAGTAGCACTCTTTCCAGAAAACTGCTCTAGTTGCTTTACAAAACACAGAAAATTACATGAAACGTAAGACATCAATGCTACATATGATATATTAATAATATATTTACATATCAAAATGTGGTGTGTGTTCATCGAGATCGATGATGACCATCGCTGTCAACCAGCTGAGGAACGGGGGGGGGGGGGGGGGGGGGGGGGGGATGCTCATGAATCTATCTGTGAATGCGCAGATGGCTGAATAGTCCAATCTGCGCATGAAATGTTCGCTGACAGTTGGGGCAGACAAAGACAGGCATATCATTGTCAGGGAGCTTGTTTGCCCGTGACTTTCTGGCCTGCCTCTTCTGAACAGCTGCAGCAGTCCTGTTGGCCTCGCACAACTTGGTGCCTTTGTGCACAGCAGCGCGCCATTTGTCACGGTCCACTGCAGATTCCTCCCAGGAGTCAGGGTTGATATCAAACGCTTTCAGAGAGACTTTTAGAGTATCTCTGAAGTGCTTCTTCTGACCTCCATGTGATCCCTTCCCTTGTTGCAGCTCACCATAGAAGAGCCTTTTGGGCAGCCGATGGTCTGGCATGCGCGCCACGTGTCCAGCCCAGCAAAGCTGGGACTGCATCAGGATGGTGAAGATGCTGGGAAGGGTGGCTTTTGCAAGCACCTCCGTGTCTGGGGTCCTGTCTTGCCACTTGATGTTCAGTAGCTTCCTGAGGCATGTTGTGTGGAAGTGGTTCAGCTTCTTGGCATGTCGTTGGTACACTGTCCAAGTTTCGCAGGCGTACAGTAGTGTGGGGAGAACTACTGCTCTGTAGACCTTTAGATTGGTCTCAAGACCAATGCCTCTTCTGTTCCAGACATTTGCATTGAGTCTACCAAAAGTTGCGCTTGCTCTTGCAATCCTGACGTTCACTTCATCGTCGCATTTCGTGACAGTGTGCTGCCAAGGTATGTGAACCGCTCCACCGCACTGAGTCTCTGATGGTTGACTGTGATGTTGGGCTCAACATGGGGTTTCCCTGGGGCTGGCTGATGGAGAACTTCAGTTTTCCTCATGCTGATGGTAAGGCCAAAGTTCCTGCTGGCAGTGGCAAACTTGTCAACGCTGAGTTTCATGTCAGCTTCAGATTCAGCATTGAGGGCACAATCATCAGCAAACAAAAAGTCTCTGATGTCTGTCATGACCTTCGTTTTTGCTTGAAGCCTTCTGAGGTTTAACAGCTTGCCATCTGTTCGGTACTTTAGGCTGATTCCAACATCGCCATCTCTGAAGGCATCAGTAAGCATTGCAGAGAACATGAGGCTGAACAGTTTTGGAGCCACGACACAGCCTTGCTTGACACCATTTGTGACAGGAAAAGGAGAAGATGTTTTGCCATTGTCCTGGACTGGAACCTGCATGCCTTCATAGAATTGGCTGACCAAGGAAATAAATTTCTGAGGGCATCCGTACTTGGCCATGATCTTCCACAGTCCCTCTCTACTCACGGTGTCGAAGGCCTTAGTGAGGTCGACATAGGTGGAAAACAGATCAGCATTTTGCTCCTGACATTTCTCTTGTAGCTGCCTTGCAGCAAACACCATGTCGGTTGTTCCGCGCTCTTTCTGGAATCCACATTGGCTCTCAGGCAAATGACCTTACAAGTACAGTAAATCATATACACAGATATATGGTAAACACAATGCATATGAACATAGCCAAACCCCTTCCCACATGCACATGCATTTATATATATATATATATATATATATATATATATATATATATATATATATAGGGGGCGAAATTTGGCCAAGCAGAGCAAACCAATAGGCCTAGTTTGCATCAGTTTGACATGGTACAGTATATGACACCAAAATATATATATATATATCTAATAAAGTAATATATATATATATATATGTGTGTGTGTGTGTGTGTGTGTGTGTGTGTGTGTGTGTGTGTTTACATCATTACAATTTACATGTATGAAACACACCTCGACTGCATAATATCGTTTTTTTTGTCAAATACATATCTGCATACAAACATTTACTAATGTATCATATATACTTTACAATAATACATGACTCACACATCTATGAGAAAGCATGTATATGATTCATGAACGGTTAAACTTAAGTTAAAGACACCCCATCTTTTGTACACGTATAACAGTATACAAACTATACCTTGTCTTTCCTTTTCTTTCAAAGGATCTGCATTGTACACCCTGAAACCAGTCTCCATACCACAGGCAAAACATCCTGTAAACAGAGTAAAAAAGCCAACAACAAACATTTTAAGTATTATCAGATAGTTAAAAAATCAAATATCATTGATATAAATAACCAAGACTATCGTTAGAAATTAATAATAATAATATTCAATTACTAAGATAAAAAAGAAAAAGTCCATCAATCAATTAATGAGTGATTCACTCACCAAACTATAGTATACAGTAATACACTGAAACAAAACAAGCCAAATTGACAACAAAAAACCCCCCAAAAAACAAAAACAAAAAACTCACCCCACCCAACAATCAGTAATGGTTCAGGCTATTTATTTCAGTTTCATCTGAATATTTTTTTCTTCTGCATATGTGGCTCATTTTTAAACCACATTCACTTTTTTTTGTAAACAGAAAATATCAATAACATGAATATATGAGTCAAAACAGGTATAGGCTGATCTGTGTACGCGTGTCAAAATGACTCAAAAGTTTTTGTCTAGTTATAAGACAATGAGTTCAAGTACAGCAGGTACAAGATGAACACTGACATTGTGACAGTTGCAAATCATGGTTGTTCAACTTCCATGTTGACAAATGCTACAACAGCAAAATATATGAAAAAAAAGGAGGAAAAAAAAGAGAGCAAAACATGGACAAACTTGTGACAGAAATCTTTCATTTGATACACAGATTCAGAAATGCATATATATATTTAAACAAACCAAACCAAACGATTGCAATAATCAAAAGACATTTACTTATCAGTGACCATGACAATTTTCTGAAAATATACAAAGCACTGGTGCGACTTCACTTGGAGTATGGAAATGCTATGTGGTGCCCATATCTGAAGAGCAGATCCATTGTAAATGAGAGGGTACAGAGAACAGCCACAAAGCTTGTACAAGTATGCAGTCACATGACTTGTAATAACTGATTAATTTTATGGTAATAACTGATTAATTTTATGTATTTAAAAATATATTCCCTTCAGCAAGTTGAGGGCAGAAGGATCTTTTTGAGATAAACTTTTCAATGGCCATGTTGGTGTGTCTTGGGATTAGTTCTTCTCTGCACCCCTTTCCAGTTCCGCATGACATGCGGATGGAAAAAAAAGTACAACATTCAAATAGTAACACAAGAAAGTTTTGTTTCAGTAATACTCAATTTAGTAATAGTATTACTAATATACTGAATGAACTCACACATCTTAAACAAAGTTTTGTTTCAGTAATACTCAATTTAGTAATCGTATTACTAAAAAATTGAATGAACTCACACATCTTAAACAAGCACCTTCTAACAACTAATAATTGGACTTAAGTGTTGAACTTTGACCAAATGTCTACCAAAATATGTAAAACAACAAAGGGGCTATTTGAAAAGCTTCAAACTAACCAAAGCTTGCTTTGTCCATATCCTCCTAATACATGCAACTAGACATGTTACCACTCGGTGAATCATGTAAATATCATGTGAACAGTTTGTTGACTCAAAGTAGTCAAACCATAGTATGCAAACAACAGATATTGAGATGATACACAGACGATCTTTACTGATTAAAAAATTTAAAAAAATTCTTGTAATAGTTTTTAACACAGATGACAAACTTACTCATACTCTGCCACTGTTTCCTTTTCATGTTCAATGACAGTGCATGTATTTTTGCACTGGTGTACTACGGATTATCTCCCACAAGTGAGCTGAAAGTTCATAAGTTCTGAAGAAACAGACAAGTAGGGTAAGATGATCTAATTCCGACCGATTTTTCATGGATCTAAACCCGACCACTTTACAGTCATCTTCTTCCCATGATAAGCAATGCGGATCAATTCACAGCAGCAGCCTGGGAAATCCTTGTTTAGTTCACCAACGGAATAAACCAATCATTTTGACCAATGAGAATATCACAGGAACCTGACCTGTGACGTATAGTGGTGCGAAAAGCGCCCCATGTGTGTGCGACTTACTTGACAACAGTTTTGGCGCCAAATCGCTGTGACGTCAATGCACTGGTTTGGCAAGTGTAGTGTTACCATGTAAGAAACAGTTGATTCGCTGGCTTTGTCTCACATACCTATGAATATAGCTATGTTTGTCCAGGCAGTGACAGACAAAATTGGTAGAGGTTAAATCCATCATTTCAATTGGTGGATCTAATCCCGACAAGTTCAGATGTGACGTTGACTTTATTTTGTGTGTGTGTGTGTGTGTGTGTGTGTGTGTGTGTGTGTGTAGTAGTAGTAGTCTTCAGTTTAACGTCTTCCACTTTAAGTGTGTGTGTGTGTGTGTGTGTGTGTGTGTGTGTGTGATGTTTCCAGTGAATATATCCCCTTTCTTGGCCATATAATATATATATATATATATATATGATACACACACACACACATAATGATATATATATCTAAATGCATATATAATTATAAATATATATATGTGTATGTGTGTGTGTGTGTGTGTGTGTGATCCCAATACCAGTTCTTACACACTGTACAACACACAAACACATGTGTGAGCACACGCAAGCACACGCACATTTACAACAGGGGAGTGGAACAACCTGCCTGATGGCGATATCACGTCAACTGGCTTCAGGCAAACACAGTTCAGAGCCAATACCACTTGACCCACTCCTGTGCAGAACCCCCTGCCCGTTGTAGTTACAGTCAATTTCAGCCCCAGGAACATGCATATCCAGAGGCAGATACATGTATTCAGAACTCTGGTCAGCATTAGATCAACATGGTCCGGATTTGATCTGGGTGGTCTTTTTAGATCAGGCACACCAACGTTTTTAACGGGTTCTGCAGAACTAAAAATAGGACACATAAATATGACAGACATTGTATTCAATCACAGAGTCTGTGAACCAAATTGATATGCTGTCACTAGTGTCAGTCGACAGCAATGCCTTGAAAACCAAAATAAGTGACTAAACCGGTCGGGTTTAGATCCACCCGGTCGGATTTAGATCAAGCACACAAACGTTTTTTTAACGGCTTCTGCAGTACTAAAAATAGTACATAGAATCACAACAGGCATTGTATTCTATCACAGACAGTCTGATAAAAGTTACTGACTGTGTGTATCAAATAGGTATGCTGTTAGTCAACAGTAATGCCATGAGAACCAAAGCAGGTGAATGAACTGGTCGGAATCTGATCACTTTACCCTAACAAGGGATTCTTCATTTACGTGGCTCAGCAAATGTGGCACTAACCTGAAACTGTGCAACATAAGAAACAAAACAAGGACAATAACAGTCTAAGGTTTGTATTCTGTTCATATCAACTTCGACTTGACTTAACCCGGAGAGCGCGATGAGCCACGATCGTGGCTTTCCCGGTGAAGTGCAATGGGCCACAATCGTGGCTCTGTTTACATAAGGTCCGACATCGTACGGCTATGCTCAGCAGCCTTCGTAAAACTGCCTCTTCTGGTGTTACTGCCTCCATGCTTGTGTTTGCACAAACTTTGACCAAGTTTACAAGTCTAGATCTTTGTATTTTTTGTAAACAATGAGTGACACTGAAGATGACAAAGCTCAGGAAATGAGTGACCTTGTCACCAGTGATGATTCGTTTGCTGACAGGGATTCTGGTGAAAACGGCCTTGTTATTTTGACACTTGGGCATGCTGGCTTGCTTGTTGTTCATTCAGTTTTGTGTCTCCAGCTACAAAAACTGGGGGGGGTGGGGTGGTAAAGTGGGTTAGGCATGGATCAATTGCGATTTCTTGACCAAATCAAGAGAGAAAACTGGAAATAATTTTGATTTAAAGCATTCTTGCTGCTTTTGAAAGCAACATGAGCTAAAAGAAAACATTCATTTCTGTTTTTGCCTGTGATTGCATAAAGTATTGTAGATGTGCGCGTGCGTGGCGTTAGTGGGTGTGTCTCAAACAAATAATACAATGCTTATAATTTCATTGTTTCAATTATATTCATATCATGATTCTGCAGCCAGAACATTTTTTGTACAGTTTAATTCCAATTTTGAGATTTTGACTCTGTAAAAGATGTGAAAATACCTATAAACATTGTGGTTAACGTTTTTGGAAAACAAGTGTGCAAAATTTGTTAATTATATCCTATGGAATATCTCCAACTACATACAAGGTACAGCCTTTTTCTTACTTTTATCTGATTCTTCATTCACTCTACTTACCTATTTATTCTTACTGATAAGCATACAAATGCCCCAAATCAGAGCACAGGTAGCGGAAGCAAACTATCCCTTTGTTTTAAGCATGATTTCTGTATGTATGTTTTATTATATCCAGCACTTTGAGGGTTAAGACAAGTTCTAAGACGTAACGAACGCGAGCGTTCACTGGTCTCTTTAACATCAGCGGGAGGCGGTGGCTCAGCTTGGTGAAGCTCTCGAGAGCAGTCTCGAATGATCATAATTATTTCTTAACAAAAGTTTTAGAATACAAGACCGCTGGATTGTACGTTACCCTGGTCTTGATTCCAGCCACAGTACAGAAGGCCATTGTTGTGGGTGTTGGAAGCCCCGAGATCCATTTTTATAATCAAAACATACGAACGTAATATCTTGCTGACAATGGTTCTAACCGGAAGTTTTTAAGATTTCGCACGCAAGTTCCCGTCGTGCCAATGCATATCTTCCCATTGTGGGTATGTGCACAGCATCCGTATCACATTTGTAGAGACAGTTGATGTCTGTGTAAATGTCCAATTAGTTTCAGATTACAATGCATTTTATCATACCTTCTCACATTTTAAGCATCACGGATGGAAGATTTATGCTGATCTTTTTATCGCCACGAGTCACGCTTCCAAGATATACTTAGAGAAACATGCAATATGCTATATCAGTATTACCTGAATCTGAATCTGAATTAACTGACTGGTGCCATCAGTTTTGATAATTAAACAGTGTTGGAAGTGCGCTTATGAGGAAACTGAAACTAGATTAACTTGGGTTAGTAGAAACAGAGAGAGAGAGAGAGAGAGAGAGAGAGAGAGAGAGAGAGAGAGAGAGAGAGAGAGTACTACTACTACTACTACTACTACTACTACGGAGAGACTGATCCTCAGAGAGAACACTGAACACTGAAATGTTTAATGTCATTAGCTGTAGAGCTCTAGTGACATAGTAGGTACCAATCAGAACAAAAATGGTGCAAAACAGTTAAAATGGAATAGAAAGGGAAAACAAAAGTGAAGCCGAATAAAAGGCTACTATAAGGGATAAGCGACACTTTGGTAGTTCAGTTGTCATTAGCTTAAAAAGTCCATGTGGCAGGGGACACTGTGCCTTTTCCCCCCAGGCGTTCGTCTCCAAGGTTTGGAAAGTACACAGGAAACAAAGTACAATATAGTCCACATAATAACTATTTAACTGAGCCCTGTGTGCAGTGACATCGACACGCACTGCCGGGCACCGGCACACTAGTCAATACGAACACATAACAAAGCACATCAAGTATAAAATATATAACAATTATTTAAGCCTGTAATATCGAAACACATCATATCAATACGAAAACATCATAAAAATATACTTTCAGTCGAAATTAACCATCCAAATGTGACCCTTCCTTTTTGTCTAAGCCGGCTTTTTTTTTTTTTTTTTTTTAACTCATGGAATCCACTCTAAGTTTTTAATTGATTAATGAGCATTTGGACCGATAGTAGACGTTTTACGTATATTTACTGCCTCGGATACATATTTTGCTAGTGCAAGTATCATATCTTCATTTTCCGTCACTGATCAGTACTGATGCCGAACAAATCTTCGTCCTCCCGTCCGTCTGCGCTCACTGGAGCTGTATTGAAATGCCGGTACAGTTGTTTTTTTTTTCGCAGTTCTTCGTATCTTTTGCACTTGAATATAAAATGATTTTCATCTTCTGGGCTTTCGCCACACATTGGGCAAGGGGATGCTGCTACGTCTGAATCGAATCTGTTGGCGGCATTCATTCCAAGTGCTCTCAATCTGAGTCAGTCTCGCAAAGCAGTTTTTATGTCACTGTTTGTTACGATCTTAATATGTTTGAGAGAGAGAGAGAGAGAGAGAGAGAGAGAGAGGACCCAGATTTTCACGCCTCCTGTTTAGAGGGTCAGTTAGGTCAGGCCGGCTTGGCCGCTGTCGCGCGGCGGAACCAATTAACTGAACTCGATCAGAGACTGCAGAAGACAACCCCCCTCGGCACAGCCCCCGCGGCAACCTTCGTAAATCAGAATGATAGCTTGTCAGTCAACGGAGCTCGAGTCCTGCTTGAAACCAAGCAAAAAGCCTCCGTCAGCAGCTGTGGCGAGCAGCTAGGTTGATTACAGGAGATTACACCACAAGAACCCCCGGTGCCATCACCAATATGTTATCTACCCTGCAGCTGCCAACGCTACAGAAACGTAGAAGTGATCTACGCCTAACTTTTCTGTACTGTGAGGTGGTTGAGGGATTAGTACCGGCCATACCACCTACTGGTTTCTTGACTCCACACAAAGAAAGACGTCGTATCAAACCTCGCGACTTTAAAGAATACGACGCAACAAGTGCCATCTCCAGTCACATCAGGAACAATTCGAGATCCTTTGTAGTAGGCAGATCTCAGACTGAGCTGTTCAGAAACTCTTTCTTTATCGGCACTGTTCGTGACTGGAACCATCTGGACGAGGCAATGGTGACAGCAACATCTGTCGAGAGCTTCAAAGCACGGCTCTCAGGACACCAGTAATGCTAGGCTGCGCACTCCCCCCCGCCCCCCACCGTTGCGTTTATGTCATAAGTTGCTATAGCAACGTATTCTACAGATACAGATAGGGAGTTCCACTATATAGAGGCTCGAACTTTTCGAAAGAATTAAGCTTAGTTGTCGATGGTTTGAAACTAACCTGCACCATGTAGTGGTATCGATGTCAGCTGAGTTGAAAGATATGATATGAAAAGCATGGATAAAAAGCGTGGATAAAATGAATCAGTGTTCCATACGGAATAGTACTCAGTGCGCTGCATGAATACAAGCTATGAACAAATCACTGACTGAGTTCTTGCGGCCTCTGAAAGTAAGTTATTATCAAATGAAGTGTTATACAAATGACCCTGATCAGTGCAAGTTCTGAAAACGTGACACAGAAACTGATGCAAACATGAATAAATCAGTCATACCTTCCCACCATTCCGGGTCACCTTGCAAGTTGTAGTACTGACGTGCACACATATCTATGGAAGCACACACACACACACACACACACACACACACACACACACACACACACACACACACACACACACACACACACACACGCACACACAGAGCACGCACATTCGCACATGTTCATTTCAGACTACTATGCAAGCCTGCACGCTCGGCTTATTCTCCACCTCCAAGTTTACTCAAACGATGTGTTGCCGGCTTCCATTCTTTCTAGAAATCTTAGAATTATAAGAGGCATGGTATCTTTATTATTTGTATTCTATTTTCATATATATACCAACAACCCCTGCCCCCAGTCAGTTCAGTTTTCCTTGGCCTGGACCTCTGGACCACGTTCACATACGCATGTACATACGCACGCACGCGCACACTGACAGACAGACAGACAGACAGACAGACAGACAGACACACACACACACACACACACACACACACACACACATGGCGGAAACTGACCCCATTTAAGAGTTTCCGAGTAATTAGGAAAAGTAAACTCAAGTAAGAAAAAACCGAAAGAAAAAGACAAATAAAAACAAACCTGAACGTTAGTTTACAACCAATAAACTGCAGTCGAGGGTGTAAATTCAATGGTTTGGCCATCGATGCCTTTGGAGTGGGCAGACCAAGGGAAGCAAACCAGTGTTTATAAAGTATGACGTCAAAGTTAAGTACTCTCCCTTCGATCATTGTCTTGGAAGAGCTGTATGTAACCAAAAGGTGCACAGCTTCGGCTGATATCCCCATTGTTTGTGACATCCTCAGTGTTTCTCGGACCGGACTACAATTTAAACTCTTGGGTTATCAGCAAATGAGAGAAGCATAATTGTAAAATGAATCTAATATCTTTACAAAAATATTGCATTAAAGGATGGAAAGAGAAAACTATTGTCGCTATTTCTTTCTTTATTTCTTCATCCGTGTTTCAGTTTGTTTTCCATTCCATTTGCAAGTCCCATCAGTTGTGTTGTGTTTGATTTTTGTGACTTTTTGTTTTTCAACCTTCATATCTTGCAATAGCAAATCTTGGTATTACCAAGGAGAGTCACCGTCACCGATCCCTCAGATTCCGAATCCTTTGGGGCGCCTTTGAAGCTTTGTCAACCACCTTTCTCCAGTCCTCGCGTCTCTCGGCCGCTCTCAGGGTGTCTCTCAGCTCCATGCCTGTCCACTCTCGGATGTTGTCCTCCCATCTCTTCCTTTGTCTGCCTCTTCTTCTTCCTCCCCTCACTGTGCCTTGTAAGATTGTTTTAGCAAGGAGAGTATGTACAAATAAATATATTCCCCAACGTATTTTGAACATCACTTTTTTTCATAGCGAAATAGGAGTGCAGGATCTCTCCCCCGGACGGAACCATCATAATCATCCCATGATAGTGACAGCTTGTTGTCTTTACTGTCTTATTGTTGTCTATATCCCCCCTCCCTCCCCTTGTGGGAGCCTCGATCTCTTTCTGCTATTTTATCCCAGAACGACTAACGCGGTTTGGTGGCAAACATTGAAATTTGAACGATTCCAGTTGCTGTGGTGAAGTGGTTAGTATCACCGATGCACTGACAACTGGAAGGTTGAATACCATTAAAATGATTTCATTACGGAAGTTAAGTTTTGTTGTTGTTGATGATGTTGGTGGTGATCATGATGATATTGTTGTTGTTGTCAGTTGTTGCCCAAGCTGTTCCCATACCCACCAGACTTAATTAAGTCTTCCATGGACACAAATAAGAAGACTGACCACTTGGACCACACAGTCATTCCTACACGAGGCGATAAACCAAGGTCCATTGTACAGCATTCTTTTAGCGCACGCCACGAAAAGGAACCACGGCAACAATAGGGTTGTCTCTGGAAAAAAAAATTCTGTACTGAGAAACACCGACTTTGATAACCTAACAAATACGTTTGCAGACAGAATAAAGAAGGATGGCATTGCACTGTGGCAAAGCACTCTTCCCGGGGAGAACAGCCTAAATTTCACACATTGTAACAATTAATCTGCTGTGACAAACAGTAATACAGTGCAATACAAAACATGGTAACAGTTAATCTGCTGTGACAAAAAGTAATACAATACAATACAATATAATGCAACGCATTTCATGCCCTGCTCTCATGGTGACCTCAGTTTCGATGCCCCTCAACTTCCGTGCTTGGGGTGAATCCTGTCAATGTCTTCAGTGTCGGCAGATTCACGGGGGTTGTTGTTTGGGGAACGTGGTGGCGGTCTTCACTCTGGGAGGGACGCTCACTCAGTCTGGCTCCGCGACTTAGCCATTATTGTCGTTAGTAGGGGGCTTAGTAGGTGGTGTCCTAAGTACGTTAAATCAGAACAGGCACCACTGAACACCACCGAAGTGACTCAGCAGCAGTGCAGGGTCTCCTCTGGTGTGTGGCCTCGTGGCGACCTAACATCGATGGTTCCCCGCTGACTGCCGACGCTGGAACTGTGGCGGACGAACCCTGGTGTGGCCGTGTATGGAGGAATCTGAAATTAGCGGCGTGTGAGTAATGCCACTGAAACGGTGCAGATGATGGAGCATCAAAAAAAGAAAAGGAAAAAAAAGTGGATATATAATGCAATGCAGTGCAATGCAACGCAATACAATACAATACGATGCAATACATCGAGTGTCACTTCTTCATGAAGCGCCTTTGAGAACAGTAAACTGATCTCGTGGGTGTCTGCATGTCTCTCTCAGGTCTGGATGAGAATTATTCCGCCACCTTGCAAGTGGTTGGTCAAAACCTTATTTGATCTCCACTGCATCATCGCCTCTGTCACATTTATCCATCACAGAAAACATGCAAACAAGGTATCAATCTGTGGTATTTCACGCCCACTTCATGTTAATCGTGACTTCGGTTGTCGATGTCCCTTCCACTCCACCCTTATACGAGGTTTGTGTCTGCAGAGTCTTTCATGTCGCCACAGTAACGGCAACTGTTGCTGCACATACAGTATTGTACGCACAGCGATGCACACGTTCAGACTCTGTGTGTGTGTGTGTGTGTGTGTGTGTGTGTGTGTGTGTGTGTGTGTGTGTGTGTGTGCGTGCGTGCGTGCGCGCGCGCGCGTGTGTGTGTTGTGCCTGCTTACGTGGTTGTGTGTGCATGCGGGCGCGTCAGTGTTTGTGTCCAAGCACATACTGCACACATGCATGCGTATATCTTTCTATGCGTACGTCTTTGTGTGTGCATATCCATTTGTACAGGGGTAGTGGTGGTGTTGGTGTTGGTGGTGGTGGTGGTAGTGTGTGTGTGCGTGTGCGTGTGTGTGTGTGTGTGTGTGTGTGTGTGTGTGTGTGTGAGTGTTTGTGTACGTGCGTGAGCGCGCTCGTCCATGCAAGCGGAGCTTAAAAAAACCCAAAACAACACACACACACACACACACACACACACACACACACACACACACACACACACAGAAAACAAAGAAAAACCTGAAGCGATCGACTGACACTGACAAAATCATTATCAAAGTTGTGTTCGCGAACATTAAAGTTTTTTGTCCATTGTTTTATGCCTTTCAGGAAGCAGGTCACTGTCAATGGATATTATGAGGAGCTGAGAAAAACCGCGCCACCAATAACTGAAGGGACTGCCCACCGACCGAGGCATATCTCCGTCCCCGCCCTCCCCTCGCCCTATCACTCGCTTCCTCTCTCTGCAGAATTTTTGACTCACTTGTGTAAACAAAGTGAGTCTATGTTTTAACCCAGTGTTCGGTTGTCTGTGTGTGTGTGTGTGTCCGTGTGTCTGTGTGTCTGTGTGTCCGTGGTAAACTTTAACATTGACATTTTCTCTGCAAATACTTTGTCAGTTGACACCAAATTTGGCATAAAAATAGGAAAAATTCAGTTCTTTCCAGTCATCTTGTTTAAAACAATATTGTACCTCTGGGATGGGCACAAAAAAATAATAAAGAAGCCTAATTATATGCAAACTGCATTTACTGTTATAGTTATATTTTTTGTATTCTCTAAACTTGGCACTTTGACCTCTTATTCTGACACAACAACAAGAGGAGTCATTATTATCATTTTTTGTTCAAACAGGAACTTCTTTTGCTAAGCATGGAATTTTTATTTATTTTGCAAACGTTTTGGTGCAGATAGTAAAAAAGGGAAATTACTCTGTAATTAATGCTAGGGGACTTAATTTATCACAAGCGAGTCCTGAAGGCCTTGCCTCTCTTGTTCATCAATTATTTTAGGTCGCCACGACACAGGGTCTGGCACCATATGATCATTTTCGTTTCTTGTGTGTGTGTATGCAAATGCGTACCTGAAAATGTTACGTGTGAAAGTCCACTTGTCAAACCACACAAATAAAATAACAAACACACACAGGGAAATCCAAGCTCTTTATCCCACGAGATTTAATCTGCAGCAAAACCTATGAAGAGAGAGAGAGAGAGAGAGAGAGAGAGAGAGAGAGAGAGAGAGAGAGAGAGAGAGAGATTCGTAGAGTTTTTGTGGTAGACTCAATGTCTGTTACACATCGGAAATGATGTCATCCAACGAATACACACGTCCTGAAATTGTAAATAAGTCTGGTGAAATCCATGCTCACAGTCTGCGGATAAAAGAAAAAGAAAAGAGAAGAAGCTGAAATGTATCACAGTCCTTAATCCTTTGCATCTCACAGTGTCAATGATGTTCATCTCATTCCATTACTTACAACAGATATCACAAATCAAACACGAATAAGTAACACACATATCAGCAGTATCACAAGATTATGAAGATCAGGCGCCTGAAACACTGGCCGCGCTCTCAAATTATCATATGAGATGATGGTGAGCTGGGAATGACATCAGTAAGGTGATGGAATCGAGAATGCACGCCCAAGATTTTGGCTTCTCAGTGCCAACAAAACCCGAACTGCAATGAAGGGAAAAACAATCACCGAGCGTTCCCCTTGCAAAGATTTAAACGACATATAAACAATGACAGTGTCAGCAGCAA